>NC_052091.1:13496628-13852462 GCF_015852505.1 Tachyglossus aculeatus | reverse complement strand
TAACGCGGGGGGGTGAGGAGAGCTTAGCACACAGTAAGTGCTTAATAAATGCTATTATTATTATTATTATTATTGAATGAATGAATGAATGAATGAATGAATGAATGAACGAATGAATGAATTAATGAAAGGTAACGCGGGGGGGGGTGAGGAGAGCTTAGCACACAGTAAGCGCTTAATAAATGCTATTCTTATTATTATTATTGAATGAATGAATGAATGAATGAATGAATGAATGAAAGGTAACGCGGGAGGGGTGAAGAGAGCTTAGCACACAGTAAGCGCTTAATCAATGCTATTATTATTATTATTACCATTATTATTGAATGAATGAATGAATGAATGAAAGGTAACGCGGGGGGGGTTAGGAGAGCTTTGCACATAGTAAGCGCTTAATAAATGCTATTATTATTATTATTATTATTGAATGAATGAATGAATGAATGAATGAAAGGTAACGCGGGGGGTGAGGAGGGGGAGAGGCAGGGGGCGCGCGCGCGCGCGCGTCTGGCGGGGGCGCGCGCGTGCGCGCGCAAATGGGAGGGGGAAAGGGAGGGGGGAGGCGGCAGCGCGGCGGGGGCGCGCGCGTGCGCGCGCAATGGTAGTGGGGAAGGGAGGGGGGAGGCGGCAGCGGGGCGGGGGCGCGCTCTCGGGAGCGCGCGGGGAGGCGGCGGCGGCGGCGGCGCGGAGTTAGTTAGTTGTTGTGAGTGTCAGTTTCTCCGCGTCTTCGGCGGCGGCGGCGGCGGCGGGAGCGGGAGCGGGAGCGGGAGCAGCGCCGGGATCGGCCGGGATGGGGACGGCACCGGCTCCCCGCAGGTACAGAAACGGGGGACCGGACGGGACGGGCCGGGCCGCTCCCGGCCCTGCCCTCCTCTGGGGGGGGGGGGAGGCTCCCCCGTCCCCGCCTGGGCGGTTGGGGCCCCCCGAAAAAATAGCCCCGCCCCCCCGCAGGAGCCGCGCTGGACCACCCGCCCCCCCCGGAAAAAAGTTGGGATCCGGACCCGGGGACCCCCCACCCACGCCTTTCGTTCATTCATTCATTCCATCGTATTTGTTGAGCGCTTACTGTGGGCAGAGCGCTGGACTGAGCGCTCGGGAGAGGACGGATCGGCAGCAGAGAGAGACGGTCCCTGCCCGACAACGGGATCACAGTCTAGAAGGGGGAGACAGACAACAAAACAAGTAGACAGACCCCTTCATCCCACCCCCCACTCCCCCATCTCGTCCCCATTACCCCATTCCCCCATCCCACCCCATTCCCCATCCCATCCCCATTCCCCCATCCCCCCATTCCCCATCTCATCCCCATCCCATCCCCTATTCCCCCATTCCCCCATCCCACCCCATCCCACCTCCCATTCCCCCATCCCACTCCCTATTCCTCCATCCCACCCCCTATTCCTCCATCCCACCCCCTATTCCCCCATCCCACTCCCTATTCCTCCATCCCACCCCCTATTCCCCCATCCCACCCCCTATTCCTCCATCCCACCCCCTATTCCCCATCCCACCCCCCATTCCCCCATCCCACCCCCTATTCCCCCATACCACCCCCATTCCCCCATCCCATCCCCATTCCACCCCCCCATTCCCCATCCGACCCCTCATTCCCTCATCCCATCCCCCATTCCCCTATCCCACCCTCCATTCCCCCATCCCACCCCATCCCATCCCTCATTCCCCCATCCCACCCCATCCCATCCCTCATTCCCCCATCCCTCATTCCCCCATCCCTCATTCCCCCATCCCATTCCCCCATCCCATCCCTCATTCCCCCATCCCATCCCTCATTCCCCCATCCCATCCCCCATTCCCCATCCCATCCCCCCATCCCCTATCCCACCCCCATCCCCCAATCTCATCCCCCCCATCCCATCCCCCCCACCGGAGCCACTCTGTCAACCGAGACCCCCTCCTAGGCAGCAGTAGCCCCGAGCCGGTACAAGTTCATCTTTTTTTTTCCCCCCCCCAGCCTGCTTGCTCAGAGAGATGAGCCTCTCTCATGGCAGTAATGATGATGATGGGATTCGTTAAAGCGCTTCCTATGGGCTTGGCACTGTACTAAGCGCCGGGGTAGACGCGAGCCAGTCGGGTGGGTCACAGCCCCCGGCCCCAGTGGGGCTCCCACGGTCTCCATCCCGGTTTGACGGATGAGGGAACGGAGAGGCACAGAGAAGCAAGGGACTTGCCCAAGGTCACTCAGGAGGCAAGTGGTGAGTGATATCTGATGGTATGTGATGTCAGATAGCATCAGGGAGGTATTTCTTCCTCCCTGAGCGTCATTGAATCCGGGGCTTTCCCCTCCCCCCAAGAATAATGATAATTATGGTATTTATTAAGCACTTACTCTGTGCCAAGCACCGTTCTAAACGCTGGAGTAATAATAATAATGATGGTATTTGTTAAGCCCTTACTATGTGCTAAGCACTCTTCTAAGGGCTGGGGTAGACAGACAACAAGGTAGTTTGTCCCATGTAGTTTATCCCCATTTTACAGATGAGGGAACTGAGGCCTAGAGAAGTTAAAAGTGGCTTGCCCAAGGTCACAGAACAGACAAATGGTGGAGCCGGGCGCTGGCGATGAGTTTGACTCTGGTTTTCGAGCGTTCGGCTAGTCGGTGTTTATTTTTATCTCTGACTTCACATGCGCCGCTTATTAGGTTGGTAGGACTCCGGAATTCCTCTCCACTCCCTGGATGTTTCCAAGGACCACCTCTTTACGAGCTTTAGTGGAGAATTTGGAGCCCGCCAAGAGGTTGAAGTGGCAGAGGACGAAGAAAACAATATTGGAAGAGAATAACCTTTTGTCTTGAAATTCAAGCGCCTGACGTCTTTGGAACGGAGTTGTTTGGAAGCTAGAGATCGAGCAGTCATGAGTTAAAGGAAAATTATGATTTCATCTCTTTTGGCTTTGCTCAGAAAAAGAAGCGGCTATCATGCTTCTCCCTTGCCTCTGTTAAATGTG
Organism: Tachyglossus aculeatus; assembly: GCF_015852505.1. Lineage (NCBI taxonomy): Eukaryota > Metazoa > Chordata > Mammalia > Monotremata > Tachyglossidae > Tachyglossus > Tachyglossus aculeatus. The sequence goes on along the minus strand of NC_052091.1, from coordinate 13,849,498 downwards.
GTATGATTAGATATCAACTTACGTATAGTCTCTGGTCTAGAAACACGTAAGTCATTTAAGGATGAGCAGAAAAGGAAGCTGTGTCTGTGGTGGACGTTTGACCGTAAGGTTTGGGAAGGGCTCATCATATTTGTCAAACTGCTATTAGTGTAAAGGTTTTAGTTTTAGTTGTTGGGAAATTATTGTGTCCAGTTCAAGCTTTCTGTCCTCTTCCATCCCTCCTCTCCCCACCGACCCTCCCACCAATGGAAAAGTTTATTTCAGAAAAACCTCCTCTTGCTTATGGATTTTCACTCCATTCTCAGCCTCCCAGCACTTAAGTACATATCGATAATTTAGTTTAATGTCTGTTTCCCACTAGAATGTAAGCCTCCAGTGGGCAGAGTCCACCAACTCTGTTGTACCCACTCAAGTACTAGGTACGGTGCTTTGCACGCAATAAGCATTCAGTAAATACCGTTGACTGATTTGATCAGTTCAGTGTAGTAATGTTAGAAGTGAATTTTCCGCAGACGCAGAACTTTCCATGTGCAATCTGAGATAGGAGTTGCGTGATGGTTTATCGAAGCATCTCTAGATATCTCAGTTCACCCTAATTACTTAAGAAGTGTTTGGCACTTTTCCACTATGACTCAGTTACTGATGCGGTTTTAGGGAACTTCTTAGGCTCCAAGAGGATACGAGCTATAGGCGTAAACTTCGGGACGTTGTTAATAAGGGTGAGCAAGGCTTCATACTTAGATATATTGCTGGTTATGCTGAACACTTACAAACTGTGTCAGGCACAGATTCCCTCTGTGATTGTCTAGAAAATGACGGTAGCTTGTCATGTACAGAACTTCCTTCTGATGGGTAGTTCAACATGGTCTTAATATATCGGTCAAACAATAGACTTTGTTGAGCTCCTAATTTTGAGTGAATTGGTTTTTCTTTCTGTTCTTTCCTCTGTCAGTTTGTGTTCTTCTCCCTGAAGACTGGTTTTGATTTGTCTGCAAAAGGGAATTTCTACAGCCGTGCCCCTATTTAACCTTCTCTAAACATTTATGTTTAAAAGTATTCTCAAAAGCTCATAAAGAAGTGTTACCATCGTAAACAAACATGTCCTGCATTTCATATCATCATCAATCGTATTTATTGAGCGCTTACTATGTGCAGAGCACTGTACTAAGCGCTTGGGAAGTACAAATTGGCAACGTATAGAGACAGTCCCTACCCAACAGTGGGCTCACAGTCTAAAAGGGGGAGACAGAGAACAAAACCAAACATACTAACAAAATAAAATAAATAGAATAGATATGTACAAGTAAAATAAATAAATAAATGGGGTAATAAATATGTACAAACATATATACATATATACAGGTGCTGTGGGGAAGGGAAGGAGGTAAGATGGGGGGATGGAGAGGGGGACGAGGGGGAGAGGAAGGAAGGGGCTCAGTCTGGGAAGGCCTCCTGGAGGAGGTGAGCTCTCAGCAGGGCCTTGAAGGGAGGAAGAGAGCTAGCTTGGCGGATGGGCAGAGGGAGGGCATTCAGAGAGCAGTCTCTTTTTCTGTAAACCCTTTGTCTCTGTGCCATTTAATATAAATGCTTAAGACTGCATCTTTTATTTGTCGAGTTACCTACAGTTATTTTTAACAGCTTTCACATCTGCCAAATAGGTACGGGCACTTTCATGATTTGGCAACTTCTGTATCGTTTTGGATTGCTCACGGGTAAAGTCTAATGTGGTTATTGTTGTGTTTAAGGAGAGATTTGTTTTTAAATCCAAAGTGTGCTGTTTACAGGAAGCATGACCTGTATTTTCACTGTTTCTTCAGAAATACAGAAAATTCCTTAGCTAGATTTAGTCAGTAAATTTGGACAAGCCAAATTATGATCTGATACAAAGGAGGATAGTTACAATTTGGTTTTGATTTTATAATCATGAAAATCCAAACAAGCCGGATATATAGAACCGGTTCCTGTTCTTTCTTTTCTTCTGAACTTTCCCATTTGCAGTTAAACTTTCTCTCCCTCTTCTCCCCAACCCCCTTCATTAGTTTGGCCTGCTGTCTGAAGTCTATTCTACTCTGAAACCGAAATCCCATAGAGAATACCTGACTTTCAATTTCTGCAGTGTACCGCAGCTGTTTTGGTTTGTGTGTGTGTATGTGTGTGGTTTTTTTGTCTTTTTTTGTTACATTACATTTTGCACCTTTGGCTTTTTGGCATCTTCTTCCAGACAGGTGGAAAATTAAATATTGACTCTCCATCTTCACCTTAGCATTGCTAAAATAAGACCTTATCATTTTAACTCCAACTTGGAGTTCCTCTCCAAGCTTCCACATTTACGCCTACTCCCCAGTCTGCTTCTCCTGATGGAACTTGCTCCCATCATATGTAGTCATAGAAATTTCATGGTTATCGTTTAGTTATTAGATTTTTTTTCCATTGAAAATAGGATGCAGTTATGAAAGTTGGGATCCATGATTAAAATCACTATTTTGTGCTGGAATACCAAAAGTTTAAAGGAGTTATTGGAAAAGTTCAAATAATGGCGTCGTATAACATAGTAAAGCTCACTGTGAGCAGGGAATGTTTCTACCAACTCTGTTATTATTGTACTCTCCTAAACACTTAGTACAGTGCTCTTCCCACAGTGAGCACTCAATAGATATGATGGAGAAATTGATTGAGTTTGGGTAAAGAATTCCCTTTTTGTACATCTGTCGTTAAGTGACGGTTCATATGCAGCGTCCCTGAGTAGTCACATAAATGATAAAACACTGCACGATGTAATGAAATGAGCAAACACAATAGCAGACTGAATCCCTGTCCCCTCTTATATAAAACTGCAAGGTTCGAACAACTGAGACCAAATTGAGTGAGAAGGGAAGAGGGAAACAAGAAGAATGTCTTGCAGCCTACCCTAAGGATTAAACTGCCATTCTGTTAGACCAGGGTGGCAAAGGCATTCCAGAAATGAAGGCCCTCCATGAAAAGAGACTTTATGGTTGCATGAAATTCAAATTCAGGAATTCGTGGAAAGTTAGGGATATTGCATTTGTTCTGAGTAATGACCTGAACTGCGGTTGACTTCAGAACCAATGCAGACTTCAAAGTTGAGTCTAGCTGAATCATGTACCTAATAGTCAGAGGCAGTATTTTGTTGCATTTTTACCAGATGAAGTTCTGAGTTGTCTTCACTAACCTCATCTTGAGTAGCAGTAATCCAATCTAGAGATTACAAAATGGAAATCCCCTTGGCACTTTCTCTGATGTAGAAAGGGCATTTTCTGTTGTGCTGGAAGAGAAGTTGGGAAATTTGGGTTCTTACTCGCTCGAATCCAGCTGATTTCTTGTGACCTTGAGCACGTTGCATCTTGGGTTCCCCAAACCTATCTCAAAGACATGAGAATAAATGAAAAGTCTATAAAGAACTTAGCACTCCTCCACGAAAAGTTCCATATAAATAAGCAATGCTACTGCTCATGATTTAATAAACCTTCAATTCAAACCTCTGATAACCAAGTTGGAAAGAATTCTGGTGAAAAAGAAAAGGATATGTCCTCTGACAAGGTTCCAAAGAAGGGATGTTATGCTAATAGCAATTTAAAATTCCCTTAATCTCATCAATATTTTTCATACTACATTTTTCCTAAGAAGCTGAGGGAACAATGCACCCTACCTATCATTCCTTATCGTCGAAGTTTTCAGTAATTCTGTTCCATTTACTTAAATAATTAGTTAGGCCTTAGAAGTTTTTTTTCCTTAGCTGCCAGGGAAAACTTTCTTTTCTTCTCTACCCTGACATCCTTTGATTGTAGATGTAATGAGGAGAAGTTTGCAGTGCTATCAACTTGCCAAAGTTGACAGAATCACTTGACAGAGAAAGAACCTAGGAAGGTTATTGAATAGGCCGGCTTCTCTACTTGCCTGCTGGGTGACTTTGGGTGAGTCACTTCACTTCTCTGTTTCCTCAGCTGTAAAATGGTGATTCAGTACTCATTCTTCCTAGTTAGATTGTGAGCCTCATGTGGAACAGGGACCATGTCTGACCAGATTAACTTGTATCTACCCCAAGGCTTAATGCAGTGCTTGGCAATAGTGCGTAACAACTACCATTATCTCTTATAAGCTCCTTGTGGGCAGGAACCTGTCTAACAACACTCTCCCGAGTGTTTGGTACAATACTTGGCACACTAGGAAACGTTCAGTAAATTTGATTGAAATATCGTGGATTGATTGATCTTGATGAACAGGAAGACTGAGATAGGCTTGGTCGTACCCTCCGTCTTGCATTCAGTTCAATTCGTTTGTATTTATTGAGCACTTACTGTATGCAGAGCACTGCACTAAGCGCTTGGGAAGTACAAATCGGCAACATATAGTGACGGCCCCTACCCAACAATGGGCTCAAAGTCTAGAAGGGGGAGACAGACAACAAAATAAGTAGACAGAATAGATAAATAGAATTATAGCTATATGCACATCAGTGATAAAATGAATAGAGTAATAAATACGTACAAATATACACAAGTTCTGTGGGGAGGGGAAGAGGATAGGGCAGAATAGTGCATCTGTGTGCACCCCCCTACCTGGGACATCTGAGTTCCTCGGGGCCTGGGATACTCCTCTAGACTAAACTAGAAAAGAGACTTCTAAAGTTTTAAGGTTGTCTCCTGATTCCCTTCTGGGAAAGTTTTGTAATCACTCAGTGGTATTTATTGAGAGTTTACTATGTGTAGAGCACTGTTCTAAGTGCTTGGGAGAGTACAATACAACAGGGTCAGACCATTATCAATCAGTCAGTGGTATTCAGTGCTTACTGCGTGCAGAGCACTACTCTAAATGCTTGGGAAAATACTATAGAGTTGGTAGATACGATCCCTGCCTGCTAGGACTTTACAATCTAGTGAAGGAGATGGATATCAAATAAGTCAAGGATAGGGGAAGCAGCAAAGTCTAAGTATATGTTCATAAGTGTGGCGGGGTTGAGTTAAGTATTAAAATGGTTAAGGCAATACAGAAAGGAGGGAGAATAGGGTGGGGAGGTGATTTGGGTCAAGGAAGGCTCCCTGGAGGAGATTGTTTTAGGCCTTTGATGAAGGGAGAGTGGTGGTGTGTTGGGGATGAAGGAACAGGGAGAACACGATAAGGTTGAAGCACAGTCAATAGGTTAGTGTTAGATGAGCAAAATGTGTGGGCTGGGGTGAAGGAGGAGAAGAGCAGGGTTAGGTAGCAGGGGGGTTCTGTTGTATTTCTTCCCAGGCACTTAGTGCAGTGCTCTGCACACAGCAGGTGCTCAATAAATACCATTGATTGATTGATCCCAGATAATTATATTGAAGTTGTGAGGCAAAAGGGAAAGCAGTTTTAACCTTGTAAAATGCAGTAAAAGAAGCCACCAACCAAAGCAGAACCAAGTGGGCCTTTTGTTTGAATAGACCTCTAGACTGTAAGTTCAAGCTCATTGTGCGCAGGGATTGTTTCTGTTCATTGTTGAATTGTACTCTCCCAAGTGCTTAGTACAGTGCTCTGTACGCAGCAAGTGCTCAATAAATACGATTCAGTGAACGAATAACCTGTAGAGACTATGTAGTAGTTTCATTTTGACTTTACGCCTTTAAAGCTAGGTTTCAGTGAAAGGGAGCATTATTGTACCACACCTAGATATCCTGAAAATAATTGTGTTTTGCAAATGCTGGGAAGTCATTAGTTGCTAGGAGTGCAACAGTTTTTCCAGGGGTTCTTTTGATGATGAATAGGTTGACTTGGGAGAGCATGTAGCAGGGTGGGGATCTAAGACAATGAATGGGTCAGGCCAGCCAAGCTATTTCTCTGGTATCAGTATTGTTGCTTAAAGAAAGTAATTCCCTCCCTCTTTTTCCCATTAATCAAGCAATCATATTTATTGAGCACTTAACTGCGAGCAGAACACTGTGCTAAGTACTTGGGAGGGTGCAATATAAGATACAGTCTCTGCACACAATGAGCTATAGTCTAGAGGGGGAGACAGGCATTAATCTAAGTAGATAAATGACAGATACTTAAGTGCTGTGGGGTGGGAGAGGGATTGAATAAAGAGAGCAAGTCAGAGCGACACAGAGGGGAGTGGGAGAAGAGGAAAGGGGGGCTTAGGAAAGACCTCTTGGAGGAGACGTGTCTTCAGTAAAGCTTTGAAGGTGGAGAGAGTAATTGTTGTACATGAAGAGGGAGGGTGTTCCAGGCCGGAGGCAGGACTTGGGCAAGAGGTCAGTGGTGAGATAGATGAGATTGAGGTACAATGAGTAGGAGCCAAGGGTACGGGCTGGGTTGTAGTAGGAAAATCGGGAATTTGATGTGGAGACGCACGGGCAACCACTAGAGGTTCTTGAGGAGAGGGGAAATATGGCCTGAATGTTTTTGTAGAAAAATGATCTGGGCAGTAAAGTATAGACTGGAGTTGGGAGAGACAGAAGACAGGGAGGTCAGCAAGGAGGCTGATACAATAGTCAGAGCAGGATAGGATAAGTGATTATATTAACGTGGTAGCAGTACAGATGGAGAAGAAACTACAGATTTTAGTGATGTTATGGAGATTGAACCAACAAGATTTAGCAATAGATTGACTATGTGGGTTGAATGAGAGAGAGGAGTCAAGGATAACTCAAGGTTATGGGCTTGTGAGACAGGAAGGATCGTGGTGCTGTCTTCAGTGATGGGAAAGTCAGGGGAAGAATAGGGTTTGGGTGGGAAGATAAAGAGTTCTGTTTTTGACATGTTAAGTTTGAGGTGAGGGCAGGACATCCAAGTAGGAATGAAGGCAGGAGGAAATGTGAGACTGCAGAGAGGGAGAGAGATCAGGACTCGAGAGGAAGATTTGGGAATCATCGGCATAGAGGTGGTAGATGAGGCCACGTGAGCGAATGAATTCCCCAAGGAAGTGGATGTAGATGGAGAATAGAAGGGGACCCAGAACTGAACTTTGAGGGACACCCACAGTTAGGGGAAGGAAGGCAGAGAAGGAGCCTGTGACAGAGACTGAGGATGCACGGCCAGAGAGGAGAAGAAACAGGAGAGGACAGTGTCAGTAAAGCCAAGTTTGGATAACGTTTCCAGGAGAAGTGGGTGGTCGACAGTGTCAAAAGCAGCTGAGTGTTTGAGGAGGATTGGGATGGAGCAGAGGCCTTGTGATTTAGCAAGAAGGAGATCATTTGTGACCTTTGAGAAGACAGCTTCTGTGGATGATGGGGATGAAAGCCGTATTGGAGGCGGTGTCAAGAAGAGAATTGGAGCAGAAGAACTTCAGACTGCAGATGTATACAGCTCGCTCCAGGAGTTTGGAGAGGAATGGTAGGAGGGAGATGGGACAATAACTGGAGGGAGCTATGGGGTCAAGAGCAGGTTTTTTTACGATAGGGGAGACATGAGCATGTTTGAAAGCACTGGGGAAGAAGCCATTGGAGAGAGAACAGTTGAACAGTTAACTTCTCTGTGCTTCAGTTACTTCATCTGTAAAATGGTGATTAAGACTGGTGAGCCCCAAGTGGGACAACCTGATTACCTTGTATCTACCCCAGTGCTTCACACTTAATAATACTAATAATAATAATGGTGTTTATTAAGCACTTACTGTGTGCAAAGCACTGTTCTAAGCACTGGGGAGGTTACAAGGTGATCAGGTTGTCCCATGGGGGGCTCACAGTCTCAACCCCCATTTTACTGATGAGGGAACTGAGGCACAGAGAAGTTAAGTGACTTGCCCAAAGTCACACAGCTGACGATTGGCAGAGCTGGGATTTGAACCCGTGACCTCTGATTCCAAAGCCCGTGCTCTTTCCACTGAGCCACGCACTTAATACGTACTTAACTACCATAACTGTCATGAGAAGCAGCATTGCACAGTGGTTAGAGCACAGGACTGGGAGGTCGTGGATTTTAATCCCAGCTCCACAGCTTGTCTGCTGTGTGACCTTGGGCAAGTCACTTCACTTCTCTATGTGTCTGTTACCTCATCTGTAAAATGGGGATGGAATGTGTGAGCCCCATGTGGGACAGGGACTACATCCAACCCAATTTGCTTGTACCCACCCCAGCACTTAGTACAGTGCCTGGCACATAGTAAACACTTAACTAATACCATAGTAATAATAATTATTATTACCTCATTTAAATAATACTAAAGGAAGTCTTCCTAAACTAACTGGAGGAAAGAGTGAGTTCCCTCCTGACCTCCCTTTTATGCCACAAGTATCAGTAACTCTGGCTTTTCTCACCATCTCGGAATGTACACTTATTGCTTTATTTGTAATGTATGAACCCAATTCCTCTGGTACCAAAATTACTTCCCGATAAGCACTTTGGGAGGATCATTAACTCTTTCAAATTACTAGGAAAGTTTGGTGCGTTGCTTCAGCATGTGCACAGTGCGTGATGAGTTACCCTCAGCTGTCTGAAAGCATTTCTACTCTCCTCAAAGTGTCTAATGTACTATTAGGGAGTAACTTTAAAAACACTAGGAGAGTTGAATTCAATCTTTCCCAAAAGTGTCTCGCTGATTTCCTACTACAGCTGAGCCCGCACACATCGCTTCTTCAACACCAACCTACTCACTGTACCTCGATCACATCTGTCTCATCATCGACCCCTCACCCCTGTCCTGCTTCAGGTCTGGAACCTCCCACCCCTTTCATATCTGACAGATGATCACTCCCCCCGCCTTCAAAGCCTTATTAAAATCACCTTCCCCAATTAAGCCCTCATTTCCCTGACTCCCTTTCACTTCTGCATCACCCTTGCACTTGGTTTTGTACCCTTTATTCACCCTCCTCGGCCCCATGGTTTTTATGTAGATATCTGTAATTTAGCTTAATGTCCGTCTCCCTGCCACCCAGACTGTAAGTTCCTTGTAAGCAGGGAATATGTCTAATTTAATGTCTGTCTCCCCCCTAGACCATACGTTCTTTATGGGCAGGGAATGTGTCTGCCAACTCTGTTACACTGGACCCTCTCAAGCTCTTAGCAGCGTTCTGCCCATATTAAGTGCTCAAAAATTTGATTGATTGTTTAATGTCCTCTTAGGGAGTAACTTTAACCCCCAGGAGAATTGAACTCAATAATTGTAGATTATTTAACTGTATGTTCTTGCATATATTTCACCAAGATGCTATCCTTTAAATGTCATGCCATACATTCTTGTGAAGAAGCATCCGCCACTCTGTATATATTTTGAAAAGAAAACGAAAAGCATATAGGGGTGTTTTATCATGTAGTACCTGATGGAAGTAACTGAGCAGAAAGAGCTTGGACAGAATTTTACTGTCAACAAAAATGTTCATGGTATTAAGAGTGAGATGGTGTGTAGTGAGGATGTTAGGGCATACATCTTGGAAGGGAATGATAAATTACCTACAGCTGTGATTGACTGAAAAGAAGTTAGTTCTTCCAAGACCTGTATGGAGACCTGTGTTCAAACACAAAGGGTTTTTTTTTTTTTTTTACACAAATTAAAAGGGCCAGGAATTTGGAAAATTAAAAAGGTATAAAATAAGTCTGTGTTACATTTATGATTTAGCTGAAACTTGCCGTTGAGTATGAAATGATTCCAATATTTCTGCTTTACATCTGGAATCCTCAAAAATATAATTCATTAGGTTTTTACAGGACTAGCAAGATTTGAAGTATGATTTGTTTTGTTTTGTTTTGTGTGAAGATTGCTCAGGATATTCAGAGTACTGGAGGTTGGGCATGTTGAGGCAAAGCTGACTGAACTGTTCCACTGTATCTCTAAATTCACACAGGAGAGATGCTTGTCAAATGAAGGGAATGTTCATGCTGGAGAAGCAGAAAGGACAAATTTAAAACCTTGCAGAGCTATGCATGCAATTTTTTTACAGTATTTAAGCATTTACTATGTGCCAGGCAAGATATTGAGCACCGGCGTACATACAAGGAGATCAGGCTGGACACAGTCCCTGCCCCATGTAGGGTTTACAGTCTTAATACCAATTTTCCAGATGAGGTAACTGAGGCACAGAGAAACTAAGCAAACTTGCCCAAGGTCACACAGCAGACCTGTGGCGGAGCTGGGATAAGAACCCAAGTCCTCTGACTCTCAGGCCCGTAGTGTCTCCACTAGGCCACTCTGCTTCTCATATCAGGATTTCTTTAATTTTCTGGAGTTTGGTAAAGAGTAAGTTCTTCTATCAGGGCCTATTTTTTTCTCATTTGCAGCCTTGTAGAAATTAGATGAGCATCTCACTGGTATTGGATAAAATCCATATTTAGAGATTGTTCTTTGATGTGAATTAATATTAATGAGGAAATACGGGGCTAAGAATTCCAAGGCATGTAAGGCACAGGTTCTTAACCTCAGAGTAGACACTTTGAATAAGTTGTTGGCAAAAACTTTGTCAGGTATTGAATGTGGCCAGAAAGATTCCTCAGTATTTGTGGGACTTGAGTCATTGTGAGTTTATATGCTGTTCCTTTTAATTATGTCTCAGCTTGTTGGAATGTGAGAGTTATTTGATCGTGTTTCTTGTTCTTACAATCACTGAAATAGGTTCAGCTGAGTTCACTGCCTTTTTCTTTGCCATTATTTTTTCCCCTTCCTCAGATCCCTGGTATAATTAACAAATGAAATGCTCTTCCAGAAGTATACCAGATGATGAAGTTTATTGTGTGCTGGGTAAATAAGAAGGCTGCTTTTTGAAAAATTAAGTGTCCTAAAATCACTTTATCATTTAAGCCCTGAATAGGTTTCCTTTCCTCTGTTTTAAACACATCATTTTTCTTGTGTCCTCTGTAGCTGTTCTTTACTGTTTAGATTATACATCATTTCTATTTGTCTATTTGGAATCAGCAGTATATGAAAATACATAAACAAGCTCATTGGGAGTTGATACTAGACAAAAAAAACCCAAATTGTATTTAAGTATGGACATGCCTGCTCCTTACCTAGACAGAGCTCCAAAATGAGAATGGCATATTCATTTCAGTAACAAAGGGGGAAATTCATTTGTTTTACTCCTTTATTCCTCTTCACTCCAGCTCAAGTGCCCAGGGTACTGCATAAATGGGACATGTATTGGATCATAAAATGAAGCAGTCATAATCCCAAATTAAAGAAATGGTTCCACAAACCAACTCTGAAACGGAAGAGCTGCCTGAAAAATTAACTCCCTTTCATTTTCTTGTCTACTGCTTTGAATTACTTTAACTGCCAACTCACCCAGTCTTCCAGAGACAATAGAAAAAAGTGGTATTCCTCACTTCCTCACATGCTGTAGAATTGGGTACAGTGCAGTGATGAATATCTGATCCCTAAGGGAGGTAACAGCTTTGTTATGAAGTAATATACCAGATTCTCCCAGTGCTTTTAATCACGTCCTATAAGTTAGGTGTGTTTGGAGGCATATGAACTCTTTGGCTTCAGAGGGGCTTCCTTTGCTCGTTAGTCTACAATGGGTAAACGTAATTGAATGTTTTATGTCTTTGTTGGCTCTTAATTTAAAAGGTCCCTGGAATTAGGCTGCCTCTTGATGACACAAGGTTGCCTAAGTTAAACTCATTTTCAGGCTTATTTTTTCCTTTGTTAATGTAGACTTTAGAGCAATGAATTTTTTCTTCTCCAGTGGTTGAGAGAAATCAAAAGTCCATTAAAAACAAAGAAACCATGCATTGTGATAGTCTTTCATTTACATTCAGTCATTATTGCTGAGACACAAATGACTTGTAAGGAGGCCCTCTGACTGGTTTTCAGGTGGCCTGCCCTCTGTCTGGTATGTACACCACTCTAAACAACTTTATATTGGAAATACTTTATCTTTAAATGCCCCGCAACTGTATTTATGTAGCAACTATATATATATGTATGTAAATATATATATGTGTGTACGTGTGTGTGTGTGTGTGTGTGTGTGTTTGGGTGTTGCAGACTCCCCTCTATGTTTCTTCTGTGCATCGCAATAAATATGAGAGTATATGAGAGGCTCCTCCCTACAGACTGAGCCACCTCTCCCCATAGACTGTAAACTCTTTCTGGGTAGGGGTCGTGTCTGCCAATTCTGTTGCATTGTACTCTCCCAAGCGCTTAGTACAGGGCTCTACACGCAGTAAGTGATCAATTGGTAGCATTCCTTGTCTTTACAGTTTCAAAATAAAAAAAAAACATCGCCAAGAGTAGGCAAAAATATAGCATTAGTCATTCCCACAAGATGTGTACAAGATTTTATTTTTGGTAATTTTAGTTTACGTACATACAGTATGGCGGGGGGTGGGGAAAGTCGATGCCAAGCTGTGTCCAGATTTTTGGCCTAATGGAAAGAGCACAGGATTAAGAAGCAGAAAATCTGGGTTCTAGTCCCAGCCCAACCACTTGCCTTGTTATGTGACTTTGGGCAATCAAGCCACTTTCCATCTCTGTCCACAAGTTTCCTCATATGTAAAATGGGGATAAAAGACCTGTTCTTCTCAGACTGTAAGTTTCATGTGGGAAGGTGTCTGATGTGATGATCTCCTATTCACCCCAGCTCTTAGCATAGTGCTTGGCACAGAGTGAGTGCTTAATAAATACCATCATTACTGAGTGCCAACCATGACCACCCTACATATGAATGAGTGATTGACTTTATTAGTCGACTCATTTGCCTCATTTAACCCAAACGATCTGTTATGAAATCTTGTCAGTTCTACCTTCACAGTGTCTCTAGAATCCACCCTTTCCTCCCCATTCAAACTGCTAACATTTTGGTCTTCCCAGACTGCACCCCCCCCCCCGCCCCTTCTTCCTCTCCTCCTCCCCTCCCCATCATCCCCCCTCCCTCCCTCTGCCCTACCTCCTTCCTCTCCCCACAGCACTTGTATGTATTTGTACGTATTACTCTATTTGTACTTGTTTACTATATTTATTTTATTAATGATGTGCATATAGCTATAACTCTATTCTGATGGTATTGACACCTGTCTACTTGTTTCGTTTTGTTGACTGTCTCCCCCTTCTAGACTGTGAGCCCGTTGTTGGGTAGGGACCTTCTCTATATGTTGCCGACTTGCACTTCCCAAGCACTTAGTACAGTGCTTTGCACACAGTAAGCACACAATAAATACGACTGAATGAGTGAATGAATGAAGGAATGGTCAAAGCACCTATCATCCCCTGCGTTTCCCACATCAGCCTCCTCGCTGACCTCCCTGCCTATGTTTTTTTTTTCTTTCCAGTCCGTACTTCACTTTTCATTTTTCTGAAAAATGATTCAGTCTTGATCTCCCCATCCCTCATAAACCCCGGATGTTGGCCAGTCCACCTCTGCATCAAACAGAAACTCCTTACCATTGGCTTTAAGGAACTTGATCAGCTCTCTTCCTCATACTTTTCCTCACCAGTCTTCTATAGCCCAGCCTATACACCCTGCTTCTCTATTGCTAAATTGCTCTTTGTGCTTTGATCCCTTCTATCTCACCACCTTGCCTGTGTCCTCCCACGGGCCTGGACCTCCCTCCCCCTTTACATTCAAAAGTCCACTAATCTCTCCACCCTCAAAACCCTTCTAAAATCACAACTCCTCCAAGAGGCCTTCCCTGACTAAGCCCTCATTTCCCCTATCAGCACTCCCTCTGCTTCAGCTATGCACTTGACTGTGCATTCCTTAAGCGTTATGATGCAGCTATACTCCAGCACTTATGTAAGTACCCTTACAATCTACTTTTTCCCCTATCTGTAATTTATTTTAATGTCTTCTGTAGACTGGAAGTTCCCTGTGGGCAGGGATTACGTCTGCCAATTCTGTTGTATTGTGCTTTCTCAAGCAGTTAGTATAGTGCTTTGCACAAAGTAAGCACTCAGTAAGTACCATTGATAGGTTGTTTCAGGTGGTGGAGAGGTTTCATCTTCCTGAAAGCTCTGTGATCTATTTTGGTGGAATCCTAAAACCATTTTTTCAATCATTTATTAAAAACCCAACCAACAGCAATAAAATCTCTCAAGAGAAACCAGTGTGAAAATATTTCACCTCTGTAGCATTGGCCAATCTGAAATTCATGCTTTTGGCCATTTCCCGTTTTATTTTTTCCCCCTCTACTAATACAGTCTGTTTAACTCATTTCAAAAGGTAAAGAATGATCGTGGAAAACATAAAAGGTTCAAATGGCTAGAATGAGAAGCTAGTCAAAATTTTGGTGTTGACAGAAAAAAAACAACCCAAAATCAAAGCCAGCAAGCCCAATTACATAAGGAACCTTTCCCCCATGCAGATAATGAGCATTCTTTGATTACTGTGGATTGTCCATCAGAGTGATATTTCAATTTTAGATCCTTAGGTAAGGATGACAGCCTTTTTAGAAAGTAGAGAAATGTTGAAAAAGAAGGGTAATTCTTTGCCGGAAGTAATGCCAAAGAAGCACTGTTGCCTGAACTGCCTTCTAATTAAGACTTTTCATGGAGGAGAAAGTACTAAGCCATATGGCCTCTTTGCTCTCCTGCTTCTTGTTAACATATTTGTTATCTTAGAAATCTTACTTTGTAGTCTTCCTGACTGACAAGGACACTTATTATTGTGGCCTGTTTATCTGATAAACATTTTGACTGTTGCAGGGTATGAAAACACAAAGAACTGTCAGCTTTCCACTTATAATGGGTTGGTCCAAAGCAATGCAACTTGGAAGAGCATATTTTTTTTTCCTTCAGACATTCTTCCTTTTAGAGTAAATAATTCTAATTCTCTCAGGCTTTGCTGTTGTTTGTTGTGTATTCATTAGCCTTCAGTAAGTCCAAACATAGCCTCAAGTTATCCTTGCTTCTAACTTTATAGGGATATTTTTCTTGGATTGATATTCCATAAAGCTTGACCCATTTGGGGCCATAGTTCTAGATTTGGAAAAGTTTTCTCCTATGTGTTCCACTGAACTTTTACAGCAGAGTGTTTTAATCTGTGTTTGGAAAAGATCTTTTGATTTCTTGGAGTTTCAGATTTGTGATTAGTTAGCTGGACTTTTTTAAACGCTATGACAAACCCAGGGGATGCCCAAGAAATTAACTACCCATTCTGTAATTGTCAGTGGTTATTTTGGCTGCTATTTAAATTTGTCCTAATTGTGTCTGCCTTGTGTAATGTGGTTACTCTGATCAAAAAAGAAGCATTGCACCGCTAAGGTTCATCCCTGCGCTTACCCAAAGCAAAAATGGCTCCAGTTTCTCTCAACAAGAAAGTTTGGTTAAACTCAGAAATTTGGCACACAACTGTGAGGCAGGGGAGAATGAAAGAAAACAGATTTAGAAGAGGTTTTTGCTGTTGGGCCATATGCTGGAAACAGCCCTGTGGATCATGGCAGAAAGACTGCCTTTGGCTTAGTTGGTATTTGCACAGCTTTATATTTTTAAATCAAGGTACTTCAATTTCTGTTAATTTTTGGCCTTGTTTTGCCTGTGCTTTTAGCTCCAATTTTTAACATTCCTTCCTTCTTTCTAGGAAATACTCATGCTTGGGTATTCTTAACATTAACTGAACTGAGTGGCAGCATTGGAAAATACAGTGTTTTGTAATGTTTATTATTTACAGTATGCATTAAGCATTTACTAAGTGCCGGGGTAGATATGAGGTTAGAGGTTCGTAATCTATTTGCTACCCATTTTACAAATGAGGAAACTCAAGGCCCAGAAGGAGTGTGACATGCCCAAGGTCACCCGACAGGTCAGTGGTCAAGCTGGATCTGAACCCTGGGTCTCTTGCTACCCAGTCCTGCGTTCTTCCCCCTAGGCCCCACTTCCACCTCCATTTTATTGCCATTGAATTGAAATTTTTTAGATTTATATCTTTAAGCATTGTGCCTCTCTACTGAAATAGTTTTGTTCCTCAAAATAGTTGAAACCTTCAAATAGTCAAAAATGGTGTAAAACAGGGATAAAGCTATGGGAGGCCCTGTGAATGAAATTGTCCTTTTTCTGTAGGCACAGTTATGGTTTGACCTGTGGTGTTAGTTTTGGCCATGATGAGGTCATGACAATCTATGAAATAATGACAAGGCCCATGACCCTGCAGATCTAGGGCTGGAGTGGCTCGGGATATTTCCAAATGGTGGATTTCCCAGTAGACCATAAAGGAACTTGGTGTATATGTGCTTATGTGTGTGTGTTTGTCAGGGGGGTGTGGAGTAGGGGGACGGAAACAATACTTTTCTAGGGAGGAAACCCCCCTCACCAAATGAAAATATTTTATATTGATATGCAATGTACACACACACACACACACACACACACACACACACACACACACATTCTTTTTGATTCCAGTTTACACCTACAACTAAAATTAGAACATCATAATAATGTAAGCAGTGTGGTGGGGATCTTTAAGTTAGCGGTAGCTTCGTTGTGAACTGAGCTCAGTGGAAATGATGACAAACACAAGACAGAGCACTATTTTTAGTTAAAAGCATTGAAAGAAAAGATCGAAGAGGAGTTTGGGATAAAAAGTGAACAGAAGTCAAGAGTGATGTAGAAAGTTGCAGGACTGAGGGTTAAAATTGACTTGTACCAGAACAGAAGTAGGGCCGTGGAATTCAAACATTTCTGGCCGTTCCAATAAGGCTAGACATTGAGCGCAGTGGGAGACAGAAAGAGGGATGGGGGAAAGTAAGGCATTTCAAATGGCAGAGGTGCCCAGGTGACTTCGCTGTGGATGAAGGTCACATCACAAGTCCCAAGTGTGGCCTGGGTACCCCATCCTGCCAGTCAAGGGAGCGGGAACCAAAAGAGCGTGTAAAGCTCTTCCCTGTCCTGTCCATTACTTCCGCACCCTCTATGACCTGCCTGGCATCGTAATAGAATTATAGATATCGACATATATACACAAATGCTGTGGGGCAGTGGGAGGTAGAGCAAAGGGAGCTAGTTGGGGCAATGTGGGGTAGTGGGGGGAGCTGATGAAAAGGGGGGCTCAGTCTGGGAAGGCAGACTCCTCACTCTCAGCTTCAAGGCTCTCCATCACCTCGCCCCCTCCTACCTCACCTCCCTCCTCTCCTTCTACAGCCCAGCCCGCACCGTTCGCTCCTTTGCCGCTAATCTCCTCACCGTGCCTCGTTCTCGCCTGTCCCGCCATCGACCCCTGGCCCACGTCCTCCCCCTGGCCTGGAATGCCCTCCCTCCGCACATCCGCCAAGCTAGCTCTCTTCCTCCCTTCAAAGCCCTACGGAGAGCTCACCTCCTCCAAGAGGCCTGCCCAGACTGAGCCCCCTCCTTCTTCTCCCCCTCTTCCCCCTCCCCATCCCCCCGCCTTATCTTCTTCCCCTCCCCACAGCACCTGTATATATGTATATATGTTTGTACATATTTATTACTCTATTTATTTTACTTGTACATATTTATTCTATTTATTTTATTTTGTTAATATGTTTTGTTTTGTTGTTTGTCTCCACCTCCTAGACTGTGAGCCCGCTGTTGGGTAGGGACCGTCTTTATATGTTGCCAACTTGTACTTCCCAAGCTCTTAGGACAGTGCTCTGCACACAGTAAGCGCTCAATAAATACAATTGAATGAATGAATGAATGAATTGAAGGTCAACTGGCTGCCTGGCTCACCCACAATTCAGGCTCCGGGCCACTCCCTCAAATGGTGGACCCATGGGAAATACACCCCAAAATTCACCTTGAAATAATTCAAGCCAGAACAGGTACCTTGGCACTTATTCTTTTTCCAGTGCTCCATTCCAGACCAACCAAATTCCTTCCATCCATCCATCCATTCATTCAGTTGTATTTATTGAGCACTTACTGTGTGCAAAGCACTGTAGTAAGCACTTGGGAGAGTACAGCAAATGCACATTCCCTGCCCACAACGAGGTTACAGTCTAGAGGGGGAGATAGACATTAATATACATACATAAATAAATCACAAATATGTACATATATGCTGTGGGGATGGGAGGGAGGATGAATGAAGGAATAAGTCAGGGCAACGCAGAAGGGAGTCGGAGAAGAGGAGAGGAGGGCTTAGTCAGGGAAGGCTTCATGGAGGAGATGTGCCTTCAGTAAGGCTTTGAAGTGGTGAGAGCATCTGTCTGATATGGGGAGAGAGGGAGTTCCAGGCCAGAGGCAGGATGTGAGCGAGAGGTTAGTGGTAAGTTAGACGAGATCAAGGTACGGTGAGAATAGTAGCATTAGAGGAGCAAAGTGTGCAGGATGGGTTGTAGTAGTAGAGTAGCGAGGTGAGGTGGGAGAGGGCAAAGTGATTGCTTTAAAGTCCTTGCTTAGGGGTGTTGTGGAATTACTGTGTTATGATTGATCTATGACATCATCAATTCCTCTGCCCCGCAACATTTATATAATAATAATAATAATAATAATAATAATGATGGTATTTGTTAAGCGCTTACTATGTGCAAAGCACTGTTCTAAGCGCTGGGGAGGTTACAAGGTGATCAGGTTGTCCCACGGGGGGGCTCACAGTTTTAATCCCCATTTTACAGAAGAGGTAACAGGCACAGAGAAGTGAAATGACTTGCCCACAGTCACCCAGCTGACAGTTGGCGGAGCCGGGATTTGAACCCATGACCTCTGACTCCAAAGCCCGGGCTCTTTCCACTGAGCCACGCTGCAAAGGCATCGGATGAAGACTGGACTGTCCAGGACGCTAATGGTCACCTCCATCGGGGGCTGACCAAATGTGTAAGGGAGCAGGAGAGACGGGGTGCAAATTTGCGACCCCAGAAAGGCAGGTGCCAACTAAAAGATGCAAACCCATGATTTACACTGCAAGTTCTCTGTGGGCAGGGGCTGTGTCTACCAATTCTGCTGTATTGTACCCCCTTAGCCCTCTAAACACGTTGCTCCTGTGGGCAGGAAATGTGTCTACCAACTTTGTTTTAATGTACTCTGCCAGGTGCTTTAGTACAGTGCCCTGCATACAGTAAGCCTTCAATAAATATCCTTGAATGTTTGAAGGACAGGAAGGTGGAGCGTGTGTAGCACCCACCCCAAGTCAGCACTTAGAACAGTGCTTGGCACATAGTAAGCTCTTAAATGCTATCATTATTATTAGAACTTTTGGAGGCAGAATAGAGGGTTGGTTGGACAGTTGGCTAAGCTCAGTAATGGCTACACTTATGTTCTTTTGTCGGGTGAATGAAAAATTTTGAAATTGGAAGGGCCGACAAGATATCTACTGAGAGCTCACCTCCTCCAGGAGGCCTTCCCAGACTGAGCCCCTTCCTTCCTCTCCCCCTCGTCCCCCTCTCCATCCCCCCCATCTTACCTCCTTCCCTTCCCCACAGCACCTGTATATATGTATATATGTTTGTACATATTTATTACTCTATTTATTTATTTATTTTACTTGTACATATCTATTCTATTTATTTTATTTTGTTAGTATGTTTGGTTTTGTTCTCTGTCTCCCCCTTTTAGACTGTTAGCCCACTGTTGGGTAGGGACTGTCTCTATATGTTGCCAATTTGTACTTCCCAAGCGCTTAGTACAGTGCTCTGCACATAGTAAGCGCTCAATAAATACGATTTATGATGATGATGATATATTGGGTTAGCCACTTGCCTTCAGACTGATGAATAAACTAGACTTTTCCTTCCTTAAAGTCTCCACTGGCTACCCTCTCTAATGATAGAAAGTGTTCCCTTTTCTCTAACCAAAATTTTTCCTGCTTGAAGCCCAATTTTTTTTTTAGTTCTCATGGATATGGAAAACCACTGGTTTACATCCTTCCTGTAACGACTCCAATTGTATTTGAAAACATTCGTTACCCATTCTTCTCTAGGCTCTTAACCTTTCTTCAAGGACCTAGAAATATTCTTACTTTTTTTAGGTATTTACTCTAATCATTTTACAAATATGGTGACCAAAACTAGTCATTATTCTTGAATAAAGATCTCGATCATTACTGAGTGAGGTAAACATTCCCATCTCTTGAATGTGTTACTTGTGCTGATAATTCTTGTGCCGTTCCCTTTCTTTTTTGATAGCAGTATATTGCTGATTCATATTCATATTCTGGTCAACTATGACCCTTCTCCATCCTGGCCTTCTTCTTCTGAACTTGTGATGAGACTTTCATTGCTTGTGGTCCCTTGACTTCACCAATAATCTGTAATGTAATGGCTTCTGATTTACAGAAAAACACAACAATTTGGACAATTGCTACTGAGCCTAGAGATTTAGACTTTTCTCCTATAAGAAACACATTGTGTGAATGCATTGATTTTGTATTTTGACCCTTAATAATTTAACTCTAAAATAGTAGGACAGGAGGCTTAAAGTTAAATGGGTGTTGTATGGTTTAATTTGGAGGTGACCCAGCTGAGCTGATTTCCCAAGTAAATTTTTCTTCCTGGCTATAAGCATAAGCCATCTGAGGCTTGGTGCCACAGTGTTAGATTGCAACTGTTTCTGGAAATGAAGTTCCCTAGGTGAAGCTTCTGCCTTTATATTTTATTTGGGATGAAGAAGTCAGTGGGGAAGGAAGTAAGTACCAAATCTCCCAGAAGATGTGCTTATGTACCAAAAGAGTTTAGCCATGCCCATTCACCTCCGCATCAAACAAAAACTCCTTGCCATCGGTTTTAAAGCTCATCCCAGCCTACCTCACCGATCTACTTCAGTCCAGCCTGCACACAATGCTTCTCTAGCCCCAGCTTACTCGCTGTGTCCTGAGCTTGTCTCTCTCTGCAGATCCCTTTCCCATGTCCTTCCCCTGGACTGGAACTCCCTCCCCCTCTATAGATGCCAGACCACCACTCTTTAAACCTTTAAACCATTGTTAAGGTCACATCTCTTCCAGGAGGCTTTCCCTCTTTTCCTTGCTCTCCCTTCTCCATCATCGATGTACTTGGATCTGTGACCTTTGAGTATTTGATATTTGCCCAACCCCTATTCCATAACATTTATATGCTTATCTTTAAATTATATATTATAAATTATTTATATTAATGACTGTCTCCCCATCTAGACTGTAAGCTTTCTGTGGGCTGGGACTGCTAATTCTGTTGTATTTTTTGTATAGTATTTAAGTGCTTACCGTGTGTTAAACACTCTTCTAAATGCTAGGGAAAATGCAAGTTAATTAGGTTGGACACAGTCCCTGTCCCACATACGGCTCACAGTCTAAATAGGGGTGTGAACTTGTATTCTCTCAAGCACTTATTACAGTGCTCTGCACATAGTAAGCACTCAGTAAATAAAATTGATGGTGACGATGAATTCATTTAGAACCTTATAGTTTAGAATTTGGTCCTGAATTTTTTTTTTTCCAAAACTGTTCCCAACCTCTTTAAAGATGGATAACAACTCCAGACTTGGAAACATGGGTATGATCTCATCCATGCCGCTCCAGCTGGAGAATGCTTATATTTCATATATATATATACAAATGTACACAAATATATCTGTTTCTACTAATGATGCATTTATATCTCTCCAGGCCAGTAACTATGAGTATTTCTTTTTAAGATCTTGGGAAACTAGGCAGAAAATCTCTGTCAGACCTTAAAGAAAGGGCCAAGAGACATCAGCCCAAAGTAAATTCCCAGAGAGATAATTTGGCTCCCAATCATTCAGTGGTATTTATGAAGCACAGACCACAGGATGCAAGCCCCTCTTTTATCTTTCTTTAACGGTAGAGCAGTGGAGCAAATTTCCTATCAAAATCCCCATGAAGGCCCCGTCTTCTAGTGGCCTGCAGTAAGGTTGCTAATCACGGGGCATCAGCAATAAGATGTCAAGTATTGGTGGATGATGATAATAATGGAGTCTCCCATTCTCCCCCTCTAGAATGAAAGCTCACTGTGGGCAAGGAACGTACCAAATCTGTTATTTTGTAACCTCCTAGTACAGTGCTCCTCACCCAATGCTCAGTAAATATGATTGATTAATTGGAATGACAGGTGAGCCTCAGTCCAGGCTCAGGAGTCTTTGTGCCCGAGAACTTGGATGAAAGAATTGTTTGTGTTACTACTAGTGGTTTGCCCAGCCCTCTTGCATTCATTCAGTCATATTCGAGCGCTTACTGTGTGCAGAGCACTGTTCCAAGTGGTTGGGAGAGTACAGAACAACAAGGTCTTTGGCCGAAAGGTGAGGAGGCCTGGGGCGCCTTGAACCCCCTCTTAATAATAATAATGATGCCATTTGTTAAGTGCTTACTATGGGCCAAGCACTGTTCTGAGCGCTGGGGGAGACACAGAGGTCATCGGGTTGTTCCATGGGGGGCCCACGTTCTTCATCCCCATTTCAAGCGCTTAGTACAGTGCTCTGCACACAGTAAGCGCTCAATAAATATGATTGAATGAATGAATGAACAATAAAACAGACACATTTTTTGCACTCTCTTGTAACCCTGACGGTTAGGTTTTCACTAGGTGTCAAAGTGGTATTTCCACTACTTGCCCTCCCCTCTGCCTAGAGAAGCAGCATGGTCTAGTGGCAAGAGCATGGGTTTGGGAGTCAGAAGATGTGGATTCTAATCCCGGCTCAACCACTTGTCTGCTGTGTGACCTTGGGCAAGTCACTTAACTTCTGTGTGCTTCAGTTACTTCATCTTTTAAAATGGGGATTAAGACCATGAGCCCCATGTGGGACAATCTGATTACTTTGTGCTCTTTCCTCTAGGCCAGGCTGCTTCTCTTTAATACCCAAGTCCCATTGGATTTAGCTACATATCCTTACACTTG
Source organism: Tachyglossus aculeatus (assembly GCF_015852505.1). Taxonomy (NCBI): domain Eukaryota; kingdom Metazoa; phylum Chordata; class Mammalia; order Monotremata; family Tachyglossidae; genus Tachyglossus; species Tachyglossus aculeatus. Next base: position 13,826,869 of record NC_052091.1, on the reverse strand, counting down.
ACTATTCCCCCTATCTGTAATTTTTGTAAATGTTTGTTTCCCCCTGTACAATTCAAGCTCCCTGTGGGCAGGAGTCCCATCTTCCAAATCTGTTGTTTTGTACTCTCATTCATTCAGTAGTATTTATTGAGCATTTACTGCGTGCAGAGCACTGTACTAAGCACTAGGGAAAGCACAACAATAAACAGTGACATTTGCTGCCCACAATGAGCATATAGTCTAGAATGGGGGAAACAGACATCAGTACAAATAAAATTGCAGATATGTATGTAAGTGCTCAGGGCAGGTAGGGGGAAGAGCCAAGGGAGCAAGTCAGGGAGGTACAGAAGGGAATGGGAGATGAGGAAAAGTGGGGCTGAGTCTGGGAAGGCCTCTTGGAGGAGATATGCTTTCAGTAAGGCTTTGAAGTGGGGTAGAGTAATTTTCTGTTGGATTTGAGGAGGGAGGGCGGTCCAGGCCAGAGGCAGGATGTGAGCCAGGGGTCCGCGGTGAGACAGATGAGATGGAGACACAGAGAGAAGGTTAGCACTATAGGAGCGAAGTGTGCAGGCAGGGTTGTAGAAGGAGAGAAGCAAGATGAGGTAGGAGGGTGTGATGGAGTGCTTTAAAGCCAATAGCGAGGAGTTTTCATTTGATACGGAGGTGGATGTGCAACAAAGGGCCTAGTAAAGTGCTCTGTACACAATAAGTGCTCTATAAATACCACTGATCAATTGATAGGAAGGCAAGAGGGCAGCATATTGCGAGTTGCCTGCAAGGATTTTACTACACACAGAACCCATTTCTGGCTCTAGTATCAGCAGCATAGGGCTAATGCCATGCCCTAGCACACACTTGCCAGGGCAGCTGCCTCGCTAGCTGCTCTGGTCTCCGCCGCCCACATTAGCCAGCTATTTTCAGGGTTCCTGCTGAGCCTGGCATCCCCACGAGATGCCGTAGGTGGTTCTTTGTTCACTGATGCACAAAGACTACCGTAAATTCCGTACCGTCTCAAGTGGCCCAGGTTCCAAATGACCGTAATTGGTACAGTCTGGAGCTTCTGGATCTGAAAGGCCTGTCCAACCTCTCCACCGGCCTGGTTCCCTTCCCCATCCTGAACACCGATTTACAGGCCGATCCTCTGCTTCAGTCGGAACCTCAGGTGGAAGGTGGCACTTGTGGAGCCGATGGGAAGGGCCTGAGGTGTCCTCCAAGTCTGTCCCGATTCTCTTCTGCCTTAGGCAGTGTGGCCTAGTGGAGAGAGCACGGGGAGTCCGAAGGACCTGGGTTCTAATCCCAACTCCACCCGTTATCTCTGTGGCCTTAGGCCAGTCACTTCATTTCTCTGTGGCTCAGTTACCTCATCTGTAAAATGGGCATTAAGTCAGTGAATCCAATGTGAGATGGAGACTGTGACCAACCCAATTACCTTGTATCTACCCCAGCGCTTAGTACAGTGCCTGACACGGAATAAGCACTGAAGAAACATGAGAGTTACTAAGCCTGAGGGGTCCCTTCTCCATAATCCAACCCATCATTGGTCTTGTCCAACCTTTCTGGAGAGACTGGTTCTGCCCCTCGGATGGCAGAGAGAATTTCAGTCTTGGTTGCTCTTAATTCAGTCCTTCATTCATTCATTCATTTGTATTTATTAATTCCCCCTACACCTGCCCAGAAGAATTCTGAAAAGCAGTTTGACTGATCGTGGCCATTTCATTTTTAGTTATTACAAATATTTAGCCTCAGTTGTACTGCTAAAGAACCTAAATACATAGCAGCTGCCAATTAAATCCATACTGGAGCAATAAGCTCAGTTGTTTTCTGTTTCTACTTGCTGAAAGAGAAAAGCATACCCATTAAATTAACCTGGTATTAAGAGAAGAGGGAAACACTTATTCACTGTTAACAGGTAATAGAATTACCTTTCTCCTTGTGTAATTGTTTTGGATTTGTGCAACAGATCCATCTGTTTCGCCTTAAACAAAATGTGAGTTACGGTGATAGCTGCTCTGGTAGCTGTTTCTAAGCAAAGTGAGGGAATTTCAGCATTACCAAATTATTTTTGAAGCAAGCTAATTTCGTGTACACTTTGGCATGGAAAAACTCAATCTTTTTGAGTATGTATTACAGTGTGGCTCTTGAGCATTTTTAATGTGATGAGATTTTTTTTTTCTTCAGGAAAAAAGGAGGCAGGCTCATTTCATTGCAAGCAGCCAAGTGTGTTTTTGCAGAATAGATGAGTAGGAATGTAATTTGGCCTTCGTGGTGATGTCATAATGAGGTTTCTCTTGCAAAGTTGTGCAGAGTTGGGGGATGAGGACACCCAGTTAGTCAGTGGTATTTATTGGGTGCTTATTCTGTGCAGAATACTGTAGTGTAAGCACTTAGGCACGTACAGGGTTGGTAGAAACGTTCCCTGCCCGTAATAAGCTTACAGTCTAAGCTCCAAATGGATCATTTAAAGTGGAGCTTTGTAAAGATTTGCTAATTTAGGATTGCCTCTTGTTTAGTTAACTAGGTTAATATGCCTCGCTGAGAATAAACTCTATAAAGGTCATGTACAAAAGACTGCCCAGACCACCCCATGTTTTCTAATCGATTTCTATCATTATAGCAGAATAGCAGTCTTTAAGTCCTTCTTCAGCCACCCTAGCCTATTAAAAAGGTTTTGAGCAATTCTTTGTGTTTTTGGGTCAGCGATTTACAAACAGTGTCTGACCCAATGAACTGTGAGATCAATCATTAAATCACAGGGATGCTCCCTTTGAACTAGTTTATTGATGACACAAGAAATGTTTGACAACTGGGGCATTCAGTTTATAAAACATCAAAGCTTTGTAGCAAAACATTTTTAACATCAGGACTAATACTGCTGGAATGTTGCTGTTCCAGGGACAGAAGTCATTCAAGTTCTGGATCATTTTCATCAGTTGAGTCATCAAGTGAATTTATTGTTCGTAATCAACTGGAAGTTTGGTGTAGGTTGCAATCTCTCCAGATTTTAATCACAATTCAAACGGAGTCTCCAGGCTCCAGATTGATTTGGAAACCCTTTGGACTTGCTTGTTTTACCTAATTACAAGAGCCATAGGAAAGTCTGATGTATGTAGATTGATGTTGGATAGAGCAGGAGCCATGGTTTCTAATCAATCAATCAATCGATGGTATTTGTTGAGCACTTACTGTGTGCAGAGCCCGGTACTGAGCGCTTGAGAGAGAACAATAGAACAACAAATAGCAAGATCCCTGCCCACAATGAGCTGCCAGTCTGAAGGAGGAAACAGTCATGAGTATAATCCCGACTCTGCCCCCCAGTCGGCTGTGTGACCTTGGGCAAGACACTTCACTTCCCCGTGCCTCAGTTACCTCTTCTGTAAAATGGGGATCAAGACTGTGAGCCCCATGTGGGACAGGGACTGTGTCTAACTCTATTTGCTCGTATGTACCCGAGCACTTAGTACAGTGCCTGACACACAGTAAGTGCTTAACAAATACCACAATTATTATTATTATTGTCACTGTGGGGGACAATGGCCAGGCTTTTGGCCCTGACTCCTTAGGACCGAGAACCCACATGAAGGATTGAGTTATAGTGCTAGTGGCTCTAGGCAGAGACATTTGTAATCGTTCTTTCCTATTAGTTGTGCTCCAACTGGGACAGGGAGTGTGCGATGTCCCCGAGAAGCGGCGTGGCCTAGCGGAAAGAGAATGGACCTGGGCTCTGGGTTCTAATTCCAGCTCTACCCCTTATCTGTTCTGTGACCTTGTGCCTCATTTGTAAATGGGAGATTAAATCCTATTTACTCCTACCTAGACTTTGAGGCCCAAGTGGGCTAGGGGCTAAATCAACATGGGTATTTTGTATGTACCCCAGCACTTAGTACAATGCTTGGTGCATAATTAGTACTTTAAAAATATCATTTAAAATAGGTTGGGGTCCAGCACAGGGCAAAGATGATTTTTAATTATTTATTTATTTTTTTTAAAACTCAAGACCCAAATACAGTCAAATCGTTTGGGGCATAATGCTGATGCTATACCAGAGCTCCATAAACCAGCAGGTGTTTGCCAAGGCACCTGCTAATTGTCTTCACACCTCTTTGTTATCAGGCTATTTTCAGGACTCCTGCTAAGCCTGTCCACCCCAAAGAGTACCCTGAGTAGTTCTTTGGTCAGCAAGAGCATGAACATGGAAGTCAGAGGTCTCAGGTTCTAATCCTTGCTCTGCCACATTTGACCTTGGGCAGGTGACTTCCCTTAAGTCACTTAACTTCTCTGTACCTCAGTGTCCTCATCTGTAAAATGGGGAATCAATACCAATTCTCCCTCCCACACTTGGGAGGGACTCTGCTTGAACTGATCGTCTTGTTCTTACCCATTCTCTCTCCCACTTAGACTGTGAGCCCCGTGTGGGACAGGACTGTGTGGCTAACCTGATTATCTTGCTGCTGTTTGACCTTGGGCAAGCCTCTCAACTTCTCTGTGCCTCAGGTAGCTCATCTGTAAACTTAGACTGTAAACTCCATGTGGAACAGGGACTGTTCCCAACCTGATTATCTTGTATCTTGTCCAGCATTTAGTACAGCCCTTGGCACATAATAAAATTTTAATAAATACCATTAAAAATGTCAAAATAATATGTTTCTTAGAGAGAAATTTAGGATTTGGGAAGTTTCATTTTACAAACAGTAACCAGGAGTGTATGAATGTAAAAACAGTAAGTGCCCTGTCATTGCTTAACAAATGCAGCTACTGTTGGGTAGTAGCAGTGGTGGGTGGTTTCTGGGACAATTCTTTGGAAATTTTCTTTGGCTTCAACAAGATTTAAATTTGCATTGCCAAAATAACAGCATTCTCTTTAAGGGTGTAACAGTTTGGGGAAGATGTGGCACACATTTGTTATAAACATTTAAATGAGCATAAAAGTTGTGAGCATATCATTTTCAATGATCTTTTGGTCAAGGATCTCTCTATGGTAAAGGATTTGGGTAAAGGAGAATTCTTAATGTTCATCTCTAGGAGGAGGAACAGTTTAATCAGATTCCAATTTTCTGGTCCTGCTAATTGATTGATACAGGGTAAATACATTTTTCTAGTATTCTCTAAAGTAACTTTCTAAAGTACAGGAACTTTCTGGAAAGTAAGTGACAATTCATTCATTGTCATTCATTCACTCAATTGTATTTGAGCACTTACTGGGAGCAGAACTAAGTGTTTGGGATATATATATATGTGTGTATATATGTGTGTGTATATATATATGTATGTATATATATGTAAATAACAATAAATGGACACATTCCCTGTCCACAACAAGCTTACAGTATAGATGGGGAGACAGATATTTGAATGTATAAATACATTACAGATATGTACATAACTGTTGTAGGGCTGGTGGTGGGGATAAATAAAGGGAGCAAGTCAGGGTGACACAGAAGAGAGTGGGAGAAGAGGAAAGAAAGGCTTAGTGTGGGAAGGCCTCTTGGAGGAGATGTGCCTTCAATAAGACTTTGAAGGAAAGGAGAGTAATTGTCAGATAGGAGGGAGGGTGTTCCAGGCCAGAGGCAGGACGTGGGCGAGAGGTCAGTGGCAAGATAGATGAGACTGAGGTAAAATGAGAGAAGGTTAGCATTAGAGGAGTGAGGTTTGTGGGTTGGGTTGTCGTAGGAGAGTAGTGAGGTGAAGTAGGCGGGGGCAAGGATATTGAGTGCTTTAAAGCCAATGGTGAAGAGTTTTTGTTTGATGTGGAGGTGGATGGGCAACCATTGGAGTTTCTTGAGGAGTGGGGAAACGTGGACTGAACATTATTTTTGTATTAAAATGATCTGGCAGCCGAGTGAAATATGGACTGGAGTGCGGAGAGACAGGAGGCTGGGAGGTCAGCAAGGAGGCCGATAGAGTAATCAAGTTGCCATAGGATAAGTGCTTGGATTAATGTGGTAGCAGTTTGGATGGAGACGAAAGAATGGATTTTAGTGTTGTGAAGATGGAGCTGGCAGGATTTGGTGATAGATTGAATTTGTGGGCTGAATAAGAGAGAGGAGTCAAGGATAATTCCAAGAATGTGGGCTTGTGAAACAGGAAGGATGGTGGTGCTGTCTACAGTGATGGGAAAGTCGGGGAGGAGGATGTTCTTTCGTTTTTTAGGGATATTTGGGCCAAGTAATCTTAATAACATTTATTGCGTTGCTTTGTGCAGAGCACTGTACTAAGCACTGGGAGAGAGGTGAGAATTAGCTACGGTCCATATGCCTCAGGGAGGCTCATGATCTAAGAAAAAGTCACAATGTAATTCCAGTAAATTTGAAATGCCAGAGGAGAAGGAGCTCTTTGCAAGGTCAGCAGAGTCACAGTTTTACAGCTTATGACAAATGTTGTTGAAAGCAGTTGCTGCCTAAGCTATTGGCAGGGTTTGCTGGTGACACATAAAGGAGTCACAATAGAGTTGATCTGGAAATGAAAACAGCTGTTGGAGAAATTATGGTTGTTCTAGAATCGGTCTCCGCATCGTCAGATAAGATAATTTATCCAAGATGCGTATGACTTTTTTTTTTTTACATTCTCATAATGCATTATTTGGTATTGCAGTTGTAAATGATTCTGCAGTTAAATAGAAGATTCTTAAAGGTTGTCTGGGCTCTTCACATTTGCAGCTAAAGGAAATAAAATATTTTTAGTATTGGAGGAGGGAGAATAGTTAATGCTAAAGTTGCAGTTTGCCAAATTATATTTCAGAGGAACTTCAGTGTTTAAATATGTCATGTCGGGCGTCAGAATTACCAAACCACCATTACATTTGGAAGGGAGAGGAGGCATCTTGGCCATCTCCTCTGATGAGAACAGGATTGAAAGAAGAAGTTAGCTGCAGAGAAAGTATTGCTAAAATGTCAAAATATAATCCAAAAAAAATCCACTCTCAAGCATCTACTGTGATCATCATCATCATCATCATCAATCGTATTTATTGAGCGCTTACTATGTGCAGAGCACTGTACTAAGCGCTTGGGAAGTACAAATTGGCAACATATAGAGACAGTCCCTACCCAACAGTGGGCTCACAGTCTAAAAGGGGGAGACAGAGAACAAAACCAAACATACTAACAAAATAAAATAAATAGAATAGATATGTACAAGTAAAATAAATAAATAAATAGAGTAATAAATATGTACAAACATATATACATATATACAGGTGCTGTGGGGAAGGGAAGGAGGTAAGATGGGGGGATGAAGAGGGGGACGAGGGGGAGAGGAAGGAAGGGGCTCAGTCTGGGAAGGCGTCCTGAAGGAGGTGAGCTCTCAGCAGGGCCTTGAAGGGAGGAAGAGAGCTAGCTTGGCGGATGGGCAGAGGGAGGGCATTCCAGGCCCGGGGGATCTTAAGCTTATGATAATAATGGTATTAATTGCTTAATGTGTGTCAAGCACTGTTCTTAGCGTTGAGGTAAATACAAGATAATCAGTTTGGACACAGTCCATGTTCCACACGGGGCTCCCAGTTTCAGTAGTGGGGAGAACAGGTATTGAATCCTCATTTTTCACTGTTGAGGAAACTAAGGCACCGAGAAGTTAAGGGACTTGCCCAAAATCACACAGCAGGCAAGTGTCTGGGTCCTCTGACTTTCCAGGCCTGGTCTCACCCATGCCCTGCCTCTGGCCTGAAACATCCTCCCTCTTCCTATCTGAAAGACAATTACTCTCTCCCTCTTCAAAGCCTTTTTGAAGGCACATCTCCTCAGAAAGGCCTTCCCAGACCAAGCCCTTATTTCCTCTTTTCCCACTCCCTTCTGTGTCACCCTGACTTGCTCCATTTAGTCACCACCCCCGCTCCCAGCCCCACAGCACTTATGTATATGTCTGTAATTTACTTATTTATATTGTGTGTCTTCCTCTTTAGACTGTAAGCTCATTGTGGGCGGGGAATATGTCTGTAATGCTGTTGTCTTCTACTCTCCTAAGCGCTTGGTACAGTGTCTTGCACACAATAAGTGCTCAATAAATGGACTTTTTCTCCCAGGCCACACTGCTTCTCTTATATTATTGACATTCAAGTCTGGTTAGGTTTTTCTCTTCCCTTCTTCTCATCCCTCTTCAATATTACTCAACATTGTCTTCAGAACAAATCAGCTACCATAAACATGTGGATTTCCCATTTTTCTCTAGTAAGGTTAAGGAAAATCCATGTGCATATGCAATTTAGCCAAATATTTTTTTTAACATTTTCTTTCCAAGTTAAGTAGCCAAAGAGCCATTTCATCAATTTGTCAACCAGAATGCAGCATGCGGAACAAAATTAACTTGGTTTGAAAATAGTGATAATAAAATATTTTCCTCATCGAGTGTCATTAGCATAGGATCTCGGGAAGTACTTTTACTGTAATGATCTCCCATTTCATAATAGTCTTGTGAGTACATTGGACTCCAGTCCACAGATGGAAACCCTCCCTTGCCCCCACAGCTTCCACCAGTTATTGCCCCAACTCCCTCCTACCATTCCTCCTCCAATCCTTGATTGAGTTTTCTACTTCCACTGTCTCAAATTCCTCTCCACTAATTCTCTCCTTGACCCCTTCCAATATAGCTTCCGTCCCCTTCAAAGAATCCCCCCTCTCAAAGGTCACCCATGATCTCCTTCTCGCCAGATCCAACAGCCTTTACTCCATCCTAGTCCTCCTCGACCCTTCAGCTGCCTTCGACACTGTGGACCACCCCCTTCTCCTGGAAACATTATCCAACCTTGGCTTCACTGACTCTGCCCTCTCCTGCTTCTCCTCATCTATCTGGCTGTTCATTCTCAGTCTTTTTCGCGGGCTCCTTCTCTGCCTCCCCCCGCAGTGGGGGTCCCTCAAGGTTCAGTTCTGGGGTCTCTTCTATTCTCCATCTACACCCACTCCCTTGGAGAACTCATTCACTCCCATGGCTTCAACTACCACCTCTATGCGGATGATCTCCCCCTTCTAGACTGTGAGCCCGTTGTTGGGTAGGGACCGTCTCTATATGTTGCCAACTGGTACTTCCCAAGCGCTTAGTACAGTGCTCTGCACACAGTAAGTGCTCAATAAATACAATTGAATGAATGAATGAATGAATTTGCAAATCTCTATCTCTGTGCAGATGATTTGCAAATCTATATCTCCCTCTCTCCAGTCTTGCATCTCCTCCTGCCTTCAAGACATCTCTACTTGGATGTCCTCCCTTCACCTCAAACTTAAATTGTCCAAAACAGAGCTCCTTATCTTCCCACACAAACCCTGTCCTCCTCCTGGCTTTCCCATCACTGTAGACAGCACCACCATCCTTCCCGTCTTACAAGCTCGTAGCCTTGGCGATATCGTTGTCTTCTTCACAGCATCACTAAAATAGGCCTTCTTCTCTCCATCCAAACTGCTCCAACGTTAATACAATCACTCATCCTATCCCACCTGGATGACTGCATCAGCCTCCTTGTTGACCTCTCTCCCTCCTAACTCTCCTCACTGCAGTCCATACTTCACTCTACTGCCCGGATCATTTTTCTACAAAAATAGTCAGGACATGTCACCCTGCTCCTCAAAAAACTCCAGTGGTTGCCCGTCCGCTTCTGCATCAAAGAAAAATTCCTCACTGTTGGCTTTAAAGCTCTCCATCACCTTGCCGCCTCCTACTTCACCTTGCTTCTCTCCTTCCACAATCCAACCTGCACATTTTACTCTAATGCGAACCTTCTCACTGTGCCCCGAACTTTCCTGTCTCACCGCCAACCCCTAGCCCACGTCCCGCCCCTGGCCTGGAGTGCACTCCCTCCTCAAATCCGGCAGACAATTATTCTCCCCGTCCCCAAAAGCCTCACTGAAGGTACATCTCCTCCAAGAGGCCCTTCCCCGGCTAAGCCCCACTTTTCCTCATATCCCACTCCCTCTGTGTCACCCTGACTGCTCCCCTTGCTCTTCCCCCTTCCCAGCTCCACAGCACTTATGTGCATATCTGTAGTTTTATTTATAATAATAATGATGGTATTTGTTAAGCGCTTATTATGTGCCAAGCACTGTTCTAAGCTCTGGGGTAGATACAAGGTCATCAGGTTGTCCCCCGTGGGGCCTGCAGTCATAATCCCAATTTTACAGATGAGGGAACTGAGGCCCAGAGAAGTGAAGTGACTTACCCAAGGTCACATAGCAGACAGGTGGTGGAGTCGGGATTAAAACCCATGACTTCTGACTCCCAAACCCGTGCTCTTTCTACTAAGCCATGATTTGTATTGAAATCTCTCTCCCCGCTCTAGACTGTAAGCTCATTGTAGGCAGGAAATGTGACTGTTTATTGTTGTATTGTACTCTCCCAAGTGCTTTGTATAGTGCTGTGCACACAGTAAGAGCTCAATAAATGTGATTGAAGGAAAGAATGAATTATTTGCTAAAAAAAACTCCAGAGAGGTCTGATAACCCTCAACTCCACAGCACTTAGGTAACATATCTTTAAATTGTATATTATTATTTATTTAATTAGTGTCTGTTTTCCCCTCTATACTGTAAGCGCCTTTGGGGCAGCAAATGAGTCTGCCAACTCCATCTTATTGTACTCTCCCAAGTGCTTAATACAGTGCCCTGCCCTTAGTAAGTGCTCAATAAATACCATTGATGATTTTACAGTAACTGATATTTTCAACTGTCTCAAGAGGAAGGTAGGGATGGTCTCTGTTTTCCGACTGAAGAAGCTGTGAGATGGGAAGAGTAAGTGAATCGGCCACAGGTCATGCAGCTAGACTTTTAGCCAACCCACTTCCTCTCAGAGTAATCGTTAAAGTGAAAATTTAATGCCACCATCAGAATAATCATTACAACACAAACAGCATGGAGAAGTTTGTTCAGGTGTGATATTTCAAAACCGGAAAAATCTGTTTGGGTAGCTAGTGCTGCCACCCACACGCATCTGTATGTCTCCCACAGTGACTTCTGTTTGAAATCCCCCATTGTTCCCTGAGCAATAGGCCCCATTGTAGCGGCGAGAGCACCTAGCTCCACTGGAAAGCCGTGGTGGGGGGCGGAGGGATGTGACAGATGTAGTGACTGGATCATTAAGCAAACCTTTAGGAATAATAATCATAATAATTAATAATAATTATGGTATTTGTTAAGCACTTACTATGTGCCAAGCACTGTTCTAAACCTTGGGATAGATACAAGGTCGGCAGATTGTCCCATGTGGGGCTCACAGTCTTAAACCCCAGAGAAGCTAAGTGACTTGCCCAAAGTCACACAGCTGACGAGTAGCAGAGCCGGGATTAGAATCTGATCCAAATCACGTGGAACTTGGAAGAATCACTCAATTGTATTTACACTTAATAATAATAATAATAATGACATTTATTAAGCGCTTACTATGTGCAAAGCACTAGGGGAATTTACAAGGTGATCAGGTTGTCCCATGTGGGGCTCACAGTCTTCATCCCCATTTTACAGATGAGGGAACTGAGGCCCAGAGAAGTGAAGTGACTTGCCCGAAGTCACACAGTTGACAAGCGGGGGAGCCGGGATTTGAACCCATGACCTCTGACTCCAAAGCCCGGGCTTTTTCCACTGAGCCACGCTGCTTCCCTAACACTTACAGCATACAGAGCACTGTACTAAGCCCGTTGTTGGGTAGGGATTGTCTCTATTTGTTGCTGAATTATACTTTCCAAGCGCTTAGTTCAGTGCTCTGCCCACAGTGAGCACTCAGTAAATACTATTGAATGAATGAATAAGCCCTTCGGAGAGTTCAGTGCAACAGGATCAGTAGACACGGTCCCTAACTACAGGGAGCTGGCATAGTGGATAGAGCTTGGGCCTGGGAGTAAAAAGGTCATGGGTTCTTATTCCCGCTCCACCACTTATCAAGTCACTTCACTTCTTGGGGCCTCAGTTATCTCATCTGAAATTGGGGTCTTGGGGCCTCATCTGAAATTGGGGATGAGATTCTGAGCCCCATTTGGGACAGGGACTCTGTCCAACCCTCTTTGCATGTATCCACCCCAGCGGTTAGTACAGTGGCTGGCACATAGCAAGCGCTTAACAAATACCACAATTTATTATTAGAGGGAAAATATTTTGAATTGTTGCTGGTTTCTGCTTCTGCTCAAGACAGGAGTTAATCGTGGTTACTGTGTGCAGAGCACTGTATTAAGTGCTTGGGAGAGTACAGTACAACAAAGTTGGTAGATATGTTGTCCCCTGCTCACAATGAGTTTACAGTCTGGAGGGAACATTACTGTTGCAACCCGGACAAGGTTCTAATTTATAACATCAAGCAACTAAAACAGTATATGGTTTATGTCCTGAAATTGTGGTTCTGTAATTTAAGTTCCATTACTGAAGTGTAGTACTGTATTTTTCAAGACTTGAATGTTGGGTCTTATTTCATCTTTTTCATATTTTAACAAATATCTGTATCACATCACTTCAGCATTTGATGTGCTCATTTTTCTCTTGCACTCAGAATGCCTTTCAGATATGAAGGCAAAACTTAATATTTGGTCTGATCGATCCAGTGCACCCCAAATGGAAAAATTGTGAAGCTGAAGTGAGGCATTTTGTTGTCTAATAAAATCTAAAAATCCTTGGATCTATTTATGACTTTGTTCCTGCTGTGTGATAGTAAGAGAGTCATTTCCTTCTAGTATTTAATCTCTTTTCCTTGTACTCCCTGTTCACAAAATATGAGTATTTGATGGCATTGCACCCCGAAGTTTCGCACAACAAAGTTTTGCTCATCGCAACGCAGCTTTGCTCGGAGGGTCATGTGAAGAGAATGGCTATCCTGGCGCTATCCCCGGCACTACAGTATAGACAGCTGGAAAGAGATGTTTTCAAGCCAGGATGACAGAATAAATGTTTTCAAAACATAGCTGATATAACCTTCAGACAGTGCTCTGTACCAACAAATTGTAATTTATTTTAATGTCTGAGTTTCCCTGTTGATTGTAAAGTCCTTGTGGGCAGGAATCATGCCTGCGTACTCTATTTTATTGTACTTTCACAAGCGCTTAATACAGTGCCCTGCAAATGGTAAGCACTTCATAAATACCATTGATGGATTTGGGGGGAGTCACTAGCACCAGATGACACATCAGTCTGATATTCTGTACTCAGGAGAGGAATTGGTCTCTTCGAGTAGAGATTTCAGAGAGATTAGGACACCAAGAGGCAAATTAGAAAATGACAAGTACAGTTAGTGGAAATACAAAAATATGAAAAGGGACTCTTTCAGAGCACAGACGTGGGTTGTCCTCACACATATATCTTTTCAACTGCACGTACGGGGCAAAATTAGAATCTCACAATGAGTAATATAATCTTCAGATACAATCAGTTTTGCCAAAGCTTGAGCTTTCACTGTTAGTTTTGGCTAGGACTTTGGTAGAAAACTAGGGACCATTGGGTAGGGACCGTCTCTATATGTTGCCAAGCGCTTAGTACACAGTAAGCACTCAATAAATACGATTGAATGAAAGAATGAATGAATGAATAGGGAATATTCATCCCAAAATGCAAGCCTGTTTGGACTCAGCATCCCATGGTGTTGCAAGAAAGAGCATGGGATTGGATGAGTACCCAAGCGCTTAATACAGTGCTCTGCAAACAGTAAAACCTTCACTAAATACAATTGATTGATTATTATCGCACAAATGTTCCTTAGTGCAGTGTTTAGAGTGTGTCTTCTGTATTAGAGGACAATCAGTGCTAGCATGGCATAGTGGATAGAGCACAGGCCTGGGAATCAGGTCATGGGTTCTAATCCCGGCTCCACCACTTGTCTGCTGTGTAGCCTTGGGCAACTCACTTCACTTCTCTGAGCCTCATCTGTAAAATGGGGATTGAGACTGAGAGCCCCACGTGGGACAGGGACCGTGTCCAACCTGATCTGCTTGTATCCACCCCAGCACTTAGTACAGTGCCTGGCACATAGTTAAGCGCTCAACAAATGCCATAATGCTTATTATTATTTACTGTATGCAGAGCACTGTACTGTAGAAAGTACCTGGGAGCTCACCATACCAACCCCTTTTCTTCCAGTAACACTGGGTGCTGAATACAGATAGAATCTGTACTCTCTCAAGTGCTTAGTACAGTACTCTGCACACAGTAAGCACTCAGTAAATACCATTTATTGACTGGGAAAATTCCATTAAAGAAAGCATTGATTTGGTGGGAATCGATGGGTTAGAGTGGTGGTGCAGAGTCTACTACGATTGATGTTTTTTGATACAGAGAAGCTTCATAGCCCAGTAGATAGAGCACGAGCCTTGGAATCATAGAAATTTAGGTTCTAATACAGCTCTGTCACTTTTTTATGGTACTTGTTAAGCGCTTATTATGTTCCAGATGCAGGGTTAGATCATGATAATCAGGTTGGACACAATCCCTGTCCCACAAGGGGCTCATAGTCTAAATTGGAGGATTTAATCTCCATTTTACAGATGAGGTTACTGAGGCAAAGAAGCTAAGTGACTCATCCAAGGTCACACAGTAGTCAAGTGGTTGAACTAGAATTACAACCCATATCTTTTGACTTCCAGACCCATTTTCTTTCCACTAGGCCATGGTGAGAGAGACTTTTTTTTGCCTCTCTCACCAGCTGAATGAGGGTGGCTCATCCCCAGAGATCAACTCCTTTGCTTCTGGGAAGTTCTGTGGAGAGCAGTAGGCATAGCCCCAAATTCCTCTTTGGGAGGGATCAGGAGGAACTGTGGTTGACAGTGGGAGTTATTGCTTTATGTGTGGCTTTGGGCAATGCACTTAACTCCTCTGTACCTCAATTACCTCATCTTTATAGGCCCAGAGAAGTGAAGTGACTTGCCCAAGGTCACACAGCAAATGGTGGAGCTGGGATTAAGAACCAACCAAGCCCTCAGACTCCCAGCCCCGGGTTCTCTCCATTAGGCTGCACTGCTTCTTGGCAGCATATATATCCACCAACTGTTCTGGGAATTTGAGCCTGGGCAAAATTGTCCTATTTCCCATTCCAGGAACAGTTGATGGGTCAGCGGGGAGCCGGCGAGGGTGCAGTTTACTCATGGATTTGTCAGCTTCCTTTATTTAGTCTTGACCCCCATCCGTGATGGCAGTAGCTCATGCAATTGGGGAATGACATCATTACTGCCAAATAGCTCTGGTCTACAGCCGAACACATAAGGCTCTAGTTAAATATATTGGGATTGGTTGTTGGTTTGATGAACATTTGAGATGATTTTTTGTCAACCGAGAATTCCATTATTTAGATTCTTTCCCTACCTATCCATTTTGGCCTTTTGTAGTGTGACTCACATTTTCTAGGCAGATTTTGAGCACCAGCTAGACTGTGTATTCTAGGAGCTTTTGGGTGGACGGTTTGTCAGTTTTCTTGACCGTGTGGAGGAACATTCTGTGGAAATGCCGCAACTTTGAGATGGTATTCAAATTACACAGGGCTATTTTTTTTCCGGTGTGGAAAATGATGGCATCACCTCAGACTGTCTGTAAGAAAAACAGGCAGCCTTTCTTTGTTACTGTATTGAACAAACCATTATGTGCCATCTGCTGTAAATAGAGCTTGTGATTTCACCAGAGGTTGGGACGCCTGCCCTTTAGGCAAATGTACATGTAGTTAACTGTGAATTATTTATTTGTATGAATGTCTGTCTCCCTGTCTAGACTGTAGCTCCTTTTTTCCCATTCATTCATTCATTCATTCATACTTATTAAGCACTTACTGTGGGCAAAACACTGTACTAAGTGCTTGGGAAAGTACAGTACAACAATAAAGAGTGTTGATCCCTGCCCACAGTGAGCTCACGGTCTAGAGGGGGTGAGACAGACATGGATACAAATAAATAAAATTGCAGATGTATACAAAATTACAGATATATCCATAAGTACTGTGGGGCTGGAAGGGGGGGAAGAGCAAAGAGCAAGACAGGGAGATGAAGATAAGTGGTGCTTACTATGTGCCAAGCACTGTACTAGATACAAGTTAATCAGGTTGGACACAGTCCATAATAATAATAATGTTGGTATTTAAGTGCTTACTATGTGCCAAGCACTGTTCTAAGCGCTGGGGGGGGGGAATACAAGGTAATCAGGGTTGTCCCATGTGGGGCTCACAGTCTTCATCCCCATTTTACAGATGAGGGAATTGAGGCACAGAGAAGTGAAGTGACTTGCCCACAGCTGACAAGTGGTGGAGCCGGCATTCGAACCCATGACCTCTGACTCCCAAGCCCTGGCTCTTTCCACTGAGCCACTGTGGTAAGTGCTGAGACAGATACAAGGTAATCAGGTTGTCCCACGTGGAGTTCCCAGTCTTAATCCCCATTTTACAGATGAGATAACTGAGGCACAGAGAAGTAAAGTGACTTGCCCAAGGTCATACCTCTGGTATGTGGCAGAACAGGGATTAGAACCCAGGTCCTCTGAGTCCCAGGCCTACACTCTTTCTACTAGGCCACGCTGCTTCCCGCGGTGCACCTTGTGGTCAGGTAACATGACTACCAACTCTGCCTTATTGTAATAATAATAATAATAATAATTGTGGTATTTCATTCATTCATTCAATCATATTTATTGAGCACTTACTCTGTGCAGAGCACTGTACTAAGCGCTTGGGAAGTACAAGTTGGCAGCATATAGAGACGGTCCCTACCCAACAGCGAGCTGGTATTTGTTGAATGCTTACTATATGCCAGGCACCGAACTAAGATACAAGGCAGTCAGGTTGGACCCAGTTTCTGTGCCTCATAGGGATCACAGTCTTAATCCCCATTTTACAGATGAGGTAACTGAGGCACAGAGAAGTCAAATGACTTGCCCAAGACCTCACAGCAGACACGTAAAAGAGAGGGATTAGAACCCAGGTCCTTCTGACTCTGCTCTGTCCACTAAGCCATGCTGCTGCTTAGCATAGTGCTCTGCGCACAGACAGCGCTCAGTAAATACCATGGGTAGATTGATAAAAATCAATCAATCAATCAGTCATATTTATTGAGCACTTACTGTGTGCAGAGCACTGTACTAAGCGCTTGGGAAGTACAAGTTGGCAACATATAGAGACAGTCCCTACCCAACAGTGGGCTCATAGTCTAAAAGGGGGAGACAGAGAACAAAACCAAACATACCAACAAAAAATAAAATAAATAGAATAGATATGTACAAGTAAAATAAATAAATAAATAGAGTAATAAATATGTACAAACATATGTACATATATACATATAAAAAGCAATTTCAGAGTTCTGAGAGGGTGGCACTGTCTCTCACCTATCAAATTTCTAATGGCTGTGTTAGGAGAGCAAGAGAAACGACAGTTCAGGAATCACAGAGCCCATTTCAGTAAATGTGTTAGTACTCAGGTGAGAATATGATCATTACCTTTGGTCTCAGTGGGTGACAGTGTCTAAGCAGTGGCATTGGAGGCGATTTCTCTGTGACCCAGAGAGGGTCCTGTTGGCAGAAACATTTGATAAGAACATTCCAATGTCGCCTGACTTATTTGCTGCACAATTGAGAGATAGAAGGGTTTGCAGAGGAGCCTATTTTCCCATCCTGTTTTAGAGTTTGCTTTATTCCAGTAAATATGTGTGGGGTTATTGGCCTTCTGAAAATACCAACATGAAATGCCAGTGCTAAAAATCCACAGTGCGTAGTAGGATTAGAAATACGTTAGGGCATTTGGCCAAGGGAAGGACAAGAAATGCAAATAATCTTTCATTTTCTCTAGATTTTCAAGGTTCCAAGCTATAATTAAACTCCGTATATAAAAACTCTAACTAGATGCTATGGGTAGCATCATGGATAATTGGTTGAAGTAGCAAGGTACCTGGCAACTGGGCTATTCATTCCCAGAATGAATTTATGAAGCAGAAGTTCCCAGGGTCATTTCACATAGCCCCGGCTTACTATTTGCAGTGCCATTTTAATATTAAAGGAAGCAAAATAGCATGTTAAATATTTACAGAAGAGACGCATAAGAAATAGTGACCTGTTTTCAGCAGTGAAATAGAAAATACGTCGTTATTGATTGGCATACCCGGCTGGCATGCCATCAAATCGTGGTACCCAATGGCAGACACGGCACACCTCCCTCTGAGGAGCTAAATTTCGTAGGTCATAAGGCAAATCTTTATGTACATTTCTTTCTAAGAGAAGTATGTATGTGGGTGTGTTGTAGCTAAATATAGTATATGAATGGCAAAGTGATGATTTGGTAAGGGTTGTGAGAGGAAAACATTCTTTGTGACTTAATCAGTATGGCTTTGCTTTTTTAGAAGCCTTAGAAGAGGAGCTCCTTGAAAGGAAGATGCAATCAAGCTCCATACTAAGCGCTTGGGGGAGTACAGTACAACATAATTAGCAGACATGTTCCCTGCCCATAAACATGTACATTCTGTAAAGTGCGGTACCGCAAACTGGGGGAAGCTCAAACAGAACACGTGATAATGAGGAGTGGGATTTGAGGTCTTTTTGAAGGAGAGGAAGAGTTTGGGTGGTTTTTGTTTTAATAGTATATGTTAATCCCTTCCTATGTGGCAGGCACAGTACTAAGCTCTGGGGTAGAAACAGGCTAATCAGGTTGGACACCGTCCGTGTCCCACATGGGGCTCACCATCTTAGTTCCCATTTTACAACTGGTAATAGTAATAATTGTGGTATATAAGTATTTATACTTTGGGCCTAGCCCCATTTTAAGAGCTGGGGTAGAATCAAGGTAATCAGGTCAGACACAGTCTCTGTCCTGCCTAAGGCCTCAATCTCCATTTAACAGATGCAGTAACTGAAGCACAGAGAAGTGAAGTTACTTGCCCAAGGTCACACAGCAAACAAGTGGCAGTTGAGAAGATGGAAGGTATTTCAGACAGGAGACAACAGTAAAGAGATCCATAAATGAAAGAGTTGGTAAAGAAGCTGTGAAAATATGCCTCAAAAAATGCAATTCTAAAACAAAACCAGAAGAAAATGACTTAGGCAGTGGGACTATTTTTTAAACACTATCATCGCCTGATATCAAGAACCCAGATGTTTATGTTTTTTAAGTGATGGTTCTGTTTTCTTGTTGCAGTTCAGTGCCTTCCTTGCCTTAATGATTCTGTGTAGCAGACTAGACCTGTTCAATTTGATTTTGCTTCCAAGTCGTACAAAATGAAATGGAAAACCAGAAGAAAATAAATTAAGACGCAGACATTAAGGAAGCTGGCATGCAGGGTACCTTGGGTGATATGAGAAATTGAATGGGACATCCAAGGGAGGGAATGAAGGTGTCGAAGAGTAGCAAAGATGGGGGGTGGGTGGGTGGGTGTGTGTGTGTGTGTGTGTGTGTGTGTGTGTGTGTGTGTCAGAGTGGAAGGAACAAAAGTAAGTTGTCTATGTGTGTACATAAAAAAGGACGGTATTGAGCACTTTAGGATACAAGGTACTGTACTGAGCATTTGGAAAGACCAGTAGAAGCAGGAGACACATGCCCTGCTCACAAGGGGATTACAGTCTCCTGGGGAAAACAGGTCTAGAAATAGCCACAAACAATGGACTCAAAGTAGTAGTAGTAATTGTGTTTACCATTACTGTCTGCAGAGTACTGTGCCATCATCAGTGGTATTTACTGAGTGCTTACCAAACACAGAACACTGTACTAAGCACTTGGGAGAGTACAGTACAACAGAGCTGGTAGACAAGTTCCCTGCCCACATGAGTTTACAGTCTAGAGACCGTACTAAGTACTGGGAGAGAATACACAAGTGGAAATGAAGTAAAGAAAATTGAATGTTCAACTGAATATCTTTACATAGGTGCTGAGGATGGGCAGGAATAAATACATAGGTTCAAGAAGTGGCTGAAGAGATGATAAGTTTTGGAATCTGCTCAGTCAATACCTAATAATAATAGTAAAATAATAATAATAATGATAATGGTATTTGTTAAGCGCTTGCTAAATGCCAGGCACTGTACTGTGCGCTGGAGTGAATGCAAATAAATCGGGATGGACACAGTCTTTCTCCCATGTGGGGCTCTCAGTCTCAATCCGCATTTTACAGATAAGATAACTGAGGCCCAGAGAAGTGAAATGACTAAGGTCACACAGCAGACAAGTGGCAGAGCTAGAATTAGAACCCATGACCTTCTGATTCCCAAGCCTGTGCTCTATCCACTACACCATGCTGGTTTTCTAAAAATCTGAGCCCTATATTGGACAGGGACTGTGTCCAAGATCATCTTGTACTTACCCTTGTGCTTAATATGGTGCTTGACACTTAGGAAATACTTAACAAAAAGCACTATTATTATTATTGTTGGAGTAACTGGGGTTTCAGCAAGGTCTCATAGGTGAGGAGGTATGATGTCCGACATTGGGAAAGGGAATAATTGGGAATAATTAATATATTAATTATTTATTAATATAAATAAATGTTATGGATATGTACATAAGTGTGTGTGGGGCTGAGGGAGGGGTGATTATTGGGTGCCAATCTAAGTGCAAAAATGGTGCTGCCTACAGTTTGGCATGATTTATTCCTGATAAATGTGTGCTCTGTCGTACAATCCTATCATCTCATCATAGATTTTTCTTTCCTTACAGTGCTGATTGCTTATTTTACTAAGGATTTAAAATAGATGAATATGTCAGAGTTTAAAATTAGCTCATTTTCCCTCGATTTAAAAGTTGCGTTAAAATCCATCTATCCCCTCCATTCCCCTTGTAGCCTGGTGACACTTCCAGAAACTTGCCTAAGAGGTGACCATAATTGCAATACTACTAATAAGGATTGTGGTGTTTAGAAACTTAGGTGCCAAGCACTGTACTGTGCACTGGGGTAGAAACAATATAAGAGGGTCCAATAAAGTCCCCATCCAAAGTGGGGCTTATAGTCAAGAGAGAGGGAGAACAAATATTCTAGTCCTGTTTTTATACATCAACCATAATGAAGTCAAGCGACTTACCCCAGGTCACACAGCTGCAGTTAGAACCCAGGTTTCCTGATTCGCAGGCCCATGCTCTTTCTCGGAGCATTTATGCTCTACGTTCCATGCGGCATTATTAAGCTGGAATAAATTGAAGGTTAGCAGGGCAGACACTGCCTCTGGCATATGTTGGCCTCATGTGGACCCACATTGTACAGAGTGAGGGAACTCAGGCCCAGAGTGGTAAAGTGATTTGCCCAGGGTCACAGGAGGCTCCTGACAGAGCAAAGACTAGAACTCAGGTCTCTGCTCTTTCCCCTAAACCATGCCGTACTTGAGAATGAATACTCCATTGTCCACTGCTTCAGAATGCATCACTTGGGAACGGAAAGCTGTTCAATCCCTGGTATTTATTGAGCATTGAATGCAGAGCACTGTACTAATCACTTTGGAAAGTACAATAGCGTGGCTCAGTGGAAAAGAGCCCGGGCTTTGGAGTCGGAGGTCATGGGTTCAAATCCCGGCTCTGCCACTTGTCAGCTGTGTGACTTTGGGCAAGTCACTTGACTTCTCTGGGCCTCAGTTACCTCATCTGTAAAATGGGGATGAAGACTGTGAGCCCCCCATGGGACAACCTGATCACCTTGTAAACTCCCCAGTGCTTAGAACAGTGCTTTGCACATAGTAAGTGCTTAATAAATGCCATTATTATTATTATTATAATAGAGTTGGTAGACATAATTTCTTCCCACAAGGAGCTTGCAGTCTACAGGGGGAGGCAAACTTTAAAATAAATTAGAGGTATGGAAAATTAGAGTAAAACGATTTGGACATAAATGCCAAGACACTGGGGGGACTATCAAAGTGCTTAAGTGTTACACACCTAAATTCATAGGCAGTTGGTCAGTTGTTTTTATTGAGGGCTTACTGTGTACAGAGCACTGCACTAAGTGCTTGGGAGTGTACAACAAAAAATAGACACATTCCCTGCCCACAACGAGCTCATAGTCTAGCAGAGGGGAAGGTGGGTAGAGGAAATGAGTGCTTAGGAAAGACCTTTTGGAGGAGATGTGATTTTAGGAGGGCCTTGAAGGTGGGAAGAATGGTGGTCTGTCAGATACGAAAGGGAGGGGGCTCCAAGCCAGAGGGAGGACATCCCTGAGGGTGGCGGGGTAGACGAGAGCGAGGTATGGAAAGGAGGTTGGCGTTGGAGGAGCAAAGTGTGTGGATTGGATCCTAATACAAGATCACGGCAGTAAGGAATAGGGAGGAAACTGATTCAAATGCCTTTAAAGCCTGTTCCAATTCTACCTGAGCCTATATACACACAAACAATTCTTTCTTACTCTTTTAAGAAGCAAATTTTACTTGAATGCGCTAGTCTTCAGAAATCCTGAAAATCTGGGTATCTTGCCAGGAAAGCAATAGTATTGTTGGGGAGTTGGATTTAGATTTGGTTTTTATCTTTCATCAATGCTTAGAACATCCGGCCTGGACTGGAGATCTCATTTCACTGCTGAAATGAAAGGAGACTGCAAATGAAACCTCAATATAGCAGATATGGCCTGCAGTGGGAACCTTATTGAAGTGAGAGGAAACAAAGGCACTAATGTAATTCAGAGTCATGATAATCGTTGGATAGAGCAACCAATTGTTTTTGTGGGCATTTTTCAGAAAATTCCAAACCCTCTGCTATAAAGAGATTTCAGTAAGAAATTCGTTCTCTAAACCTACAAAATTCCAGTGAATTAAAAACTGACTGCTCCTCTATCCATAATTAAAATACCATGTGAAACTAATTAGAGGTATCTAATGCCCCCAGCAAAACCAGCAATTAAATCTGCCAGTCACAATCTCTCTCTCTTATTCCTTTCTCTCTCCAGCCCCACAAGCCCTTAATTTGTGTTAACCTCCTGAACTGAGGATTTCTGATTTATGTTACCTTGCTTCCTAGATATTTCACTTAACTGTATTTTAGACCCATATAAACATGTGCCTGTAAGATCCTTTATGACAGGGATTGTGTTATTGTATTGTACTCTCCCAAGTGCCTAGTACAGCGCTCCGCACATAGTAAGTGCTCAATAAATGCCCTTAATGGGTTGATATGTCCGCATTGCAGAACAAAACATTTTGTTTGGACCCAGGAGTAGAGCTACCCAGCCTGATAGGGTTGAATTCAAAATACATAATTCTGAACTATAGCTGTAGATTGTAGAAAAAGCAAGGGAAAACATGTCATGGCTCTCCCAAAATGAAAGAACTTGGAACCCTATTTAAGAAGCAGTGTTGTCTGACTCCAAGGTGTTGTTATTAGTCAACTTACCAGGATATACATTGGGAGCATGAAAGCATTCATTCATTCATTCAATCGTATTTATTGACCACTTACTGTGTGCAGAGCACTGTACTAAGCGCTTGGGAAGTACAGGTCATCAACATATAGAGACGTCCCTACCCAACAAAGGGCTCACAGTCTAGAAGACATAAGACCAGATCATGGGTTTTGGGTGAGCGTGGATTGATTTCTTATTTGTTTCCATTTTTAGTGGTGTGTTTTACCTGTTCTGTGAGCCAGTAAGGCTTGATTTTATTATGTGGTCCATCTTGCTTAGTAATCAGCCTCCTGCAGTGTTACCAGAGAATGTTTAAGGAACAATGTGATGGTTCCTCCTCTTAATGCTCATCCTCATATTAAAGTTTAAACCTAACAGACATGAGTTTTCCTCGTGGAATTCATCTCGGACCACTTGCCCATGAATATCTACCTGAACTCACTGACATTTTCTTCATGCCCAACTTGTGGGAGTAAACTGCATGAATGTCTCCTGTGGAGTTAATCAATCAACTGTATTTAGTGAGCATTTACTGTGTGCAGAGCACTGGACTACGCACTTGGGAGAGTACAGTATGGCAAAGTTGGTAGACATGTTTCCTGCCTATAGCAAAAATTCAGTGTAGAGGGGGAACAGACACTAAATAAATTACAGATATGAACATAACTGCTCTTGGGGCTGGAGGATGGGGGTGAAAAAAGGGTTTAAATACAAGTGCAAGGATGGCGCAGAAGAGAGAGGGAGAAGAGGAAATGAGAGCTTATTCAGGGAAGCTCTCTTGCATGAAATGTGCCTTCAATATGGCTTTGAAGGTGGGGAGACTGATGAGGTGTCAGATATGAAGAAGGAGGACATTCCAGGCCAGAAGCAGGGTGAGGGCAAGAGGTTGGTGGTGAGAAGGATGAAATTGAGGTACAGTGAGAAGGCTGTGTCTAGAGGAGTGAAGTAGGAAAGCTGTCAGGTATGGTAGGTGAGGGCAAGGGGATTTAATGATTCATTGCTGATGGTAAGGAGTTTCTCTTTGATGCGGTAGTGGATGGGCAACCACTGGAGGAAGTATTGATTGAATATTTTTGTAGAAAAATTATCCAGGCATCAGAGTGAAGTGTGGACTGAAGTGGGGAGAAACAGGAAGCAGGGAGGTCAGCAAGGAGGCTGATGCAGTAATCAAGGTGGGAGTGGATAGATGCTTGGATTAACATGGTAGCAGTTTGGACGGGGGAAAGGGAGGATTTTAGCATTGTTGTGAAGGTTGAACCGACAGGATTTAGCAACATTGAATATATCGGTTGAATGAGAGAGAAGAGTTGAGGATAGGTTTGTGAGACAGGAAGGATGGTAGTGCTGTCTACAGTGATGGGAAACTAGGAGGGAGTAACTAATCTGTTACTGCACTGCCTGCTGGAACCATTCTTATAAGGGTTTTATTAGTGATTGGTTGCAGTCCAGAGTATTATGTGTACTTGTTTCCAATAATTTTCTCTTTTCTGAGACTAAACGTTCTGCTGCGATACTTAAAAAAAATTAAAAATGGAAGAATAATATTAAATAACAATGGCATTTAAGCCCTTACTATGTGCCCTGCACTGTACTAAACACTGGGGCACATACAAATTATTCAGGTTGGAAACAGTCCCTGTCCCTCGAGGGGCTTAAAATCTAAGTCAGAAAAACAGGGAATGAACCTCCATTTTACAGATGAAGAAACTGAGGTATAGAGAAGTGACTTGCCCAAGGTCACATAGTAGGGAAATGGCAGAGCCAGGATTAAAACCCACGTCCTCTGACTCTTTTTTTGTCTTATTGCTTTTTCCATTAGGCCTCTCTGCTTCCCAATGAACCCAGTTTGATTTCAGTGAATCAGTGGTATTTATTGAGCACATTTTGTATGCAGAGCACTGTACTAAATGCTTGGAGGATTCATGAACTCTATGGCTCTCCCCATCCTAGGCCTGGTATATGCTTGTCCTTTTGCTTAAGAAGGGACTGCTGAGTACTGATCAGTACCAATAGTTTGAGTAAATCTTATAAAACTCTACTATTTAATTGCCTTGTTATTTTGTGCAGGAATCATTCTTAGCTATCATCTTGGTCCTAGACATCCACATCGCTTTGCCAGCACTCCGAAAGACCTTTCCAGTTTTGAGGTCATGTAGAGTTCTCCTAGTTTAGACCAGACTGACATTCCTTTTGACCCCTGATTAATTGATTTTTCTAATGAGGACAGACATCCATTAGGGTCAGTCTCTTAGAGCCCTGTGATTTGCATCAGAAATCTGTCTAAGGTATCTGGTTTCTCCAACTAAATCATTTTAGACATCCAGAGATAGAGGAGAACTGGAATGTGTTATAGTCTGGGTAATCTTACGGTTATAATAAAAATTGATAGGGCAAGAGTGCAATTAAAAGCTCTCTGTCGCTTCACGGAGTGGCCTCTAATGAGCAAACACAAAATCAAACAGATTGAGGATGGTGGGGTTTTTTTTTAATAACATAAAACTGTTGCCCATGAAGTTCTTGGCTGACATCATGAAAGTAATTTCACCTAATGGCTGTGATGGACCTACAAATTTCTATACGCAGGGAAGGTGGCACCAAATTACCGTGCCATCAAATTCCTCCTGTCTGTCATCTTTTATCTCAATGGCCGCTTTACCTCCCAGACTGTCAAACGGGAATGAGTGGACCCCTCCAAGGTTGGATTTATACAGGCTTGGATAATGCGATTCAGGAAAACCCGAACAAAGCAAGTGAAAACCAGTGAGATGATAAATGATCCTACCGTTATGTAATTTGGGGAAAGCACCTATGGATTTCTTTTCTTTTGCTCCTAAGAGCCCTTGAAGTATGTCAAGTATTTATAGTGATTCAAGTCCCTCTTCTACATGCCAGAGTTAATGATTCACACTTTTGCCAAACAATGCAGCGCTTCCCGGGCAGCAGAGAAAATATACTTTCATCATCTCTTTGGGTGATTCACCTTGGGCGAATTGTTGTGATAGTCAGCAATTGGTATGCTGCTAGTTGGTATAATACTCTCATCTTGGTGACATGCTTCCCCCCCGCACCCCAACTTCCCCTTTTTCTCCTCACCCTCTCAAGTAGTTTCTTAAAATGTCCTCTGATATTTCGGGAAAGTGCCAAAAAGGGCAGGGTTGAGTTGTGCCGCAGTGTACTTTGCTTAAAAGATGGGATTAAACTAAACATTTGGGATTTTTTAAGAAGCATTAAAGGCAAGTGGGACCCTTTTCAATGGGGCCAGAGTTATGTCTCTTGCCCTCACCCTCCAGTAGAATCATTTGAATTGCTTTTTCAGAAATCTCTAAAATCCAACTTTGAATGCTGGTTTCCAGGGACAGAGCGCAGTACAGCCTAACCCTTGAAATATTGAAATTCTAACTAGAAATAGACACTGATTGCTAATCACGTAAGTCATCTTAGGTTCCTGTCATTAAAACCCCCTTTAGTTCTTTTATTTATTTTTAATTACTTCCTATTTAATTCAGTGGTATTTTTTGCTGTGGAATTAAAATGCTGAGGTGCAGAGAAATGTTTCTGTTGTGCTGTTAAAAATATTCGTTTTAAAAATCCCTTTCTGGTTACCCTTAGTTCTACGTCATTCCTGACGTTCTACTGAAAAACCTATTCAAATAAGATAAAATTTATCAGTAGCATTTATTAAATGATTCGTTTGTGTCTGCAGAACATTGTACTAAGTGCACAGTAGAATTAGTATCCATGATCTCTGCTTTCAAGAAATTTACAATATAGAGAATAATATAGAGGATAAAGATAAAATGAACTGTTAACATTTTCATATTGTTAGGGATTTTTTCCTTGACACTTTAAATAAAGTAGTCTTCATGGTTTTAAGGCTGTATCAACCCCATGACCCATCCCAAACAATGCAGTATGTTACAGAGCAACTTTGTTAGTGTAGCAAACTACAAGGGGAAGCAGCATGGCCACTTGTTTGGGAGTCAGAGGGTTTGAATCCTGGCTCCTCCACTTGTTGATGATGATGATGATGATGGTATTCGTTAAGTGCTTACTATGTGCCAAGCACTATTCTAAGTGCTGGGGTAGATACAGGGTTATCAGGTTGGCCCACATAGGGCTCACATTCTTTATCCCCGTTTTACAGATGAGGTAACTGAGGCACAGAGAAGTTAAGTGACTTGCCCAAAGTCACGCAACTGACAAGTGGCGGAGCTGGGATTAGAACCCATGACCTCTGACTCCCAAGCCCTTGCTCTTTCCACTAAGCCATGCTGCTTCTCTTGTTGGCTGTGTCACCTTGGGCTAGTCACTTAATTTTTCTGTGCCCCTGTTGCCTCATCTGTAAAATGGGGATTAAGACTGTGAATCCCATGTGGGACAGGGACTCTGTCCAATCTGATTACCTTGTATGTACTCCAGTGCTTAGAACAGTCAGAAGGACCTGGGCTCTAATCCCAGCTTCGCCATGTGTCTGCTGTGTGACCTTGGGCAAGTCACTTAACTTCTCTGTACCTCAGTTATCTCATCTGTAAAATGGGAATTAGGACTGCGAGCCCCATATGGGACAGGGACTGTGTCCAACTTGAATACCTTGTATCTTCCCCAGCACTTAGAATAGTGCTGGAAACATAGTAAGGGCTTAACAAATATTATCATTATTATTATTTATTAACAGTGCCTGGCACATAGCAAGCGCTTAACAAATACTATAAAAAAGTAAAAAAATAATAAAGTTTTGAAGGTGGGGAGAGTGATGGACTGTCATATGCAGAGGGAGGGAAATTCAGGCAGCGGCGAGATACACGAGCTCGAGGTACAGTGCGGAACAAAGCGTATGGACTGGATTGTAGTAGGAAAGCAGCAAGGTAAAGTAGGAGGGGGCAAGGGGATTGAGTGCTTTAAAGCCCATGGTGAGTTTCTGTTTGATACAGAGGTGGATGGGAATCCACTGGAAATTCTTGATGAGTGGGGAAACATGGACTGAAAGCTTTTGTAGAAAAATGACCCGGGCTTCAGAGTGAAGTAGGGTCTGAATATGGAGAGACAGGAGGCTGGGAGGTCAGCAAGGAGCATGATACCCTAATAAATTTGGGATAGGAGTAAGCACTCAATAAATATGACTGAATTAATTAATGAATGAATAAGTGAAAGAAGGATCTGAGCAGCACGTTTACGCCAGGCACAGCGGATGGAATCCAGTAGTGGGCTTGGGACAACTCTGTCTCCTCTGCTGCCTGTACTCTGATCCCTGAGAGGACCCTTGCCCATTCTTGTTTCCTGGAGCTGCCAAGTAAGGAAGGAGAGAGACTAGCCACTAAATTCATAATAATCCACCCTTACGGCTAAATGAAGGACTCTCAAGCCAGGTTCCTGAGTGACAGTAGGCTTGGGGCCCTGCTTCCGTTGCAGCTCCAGCCCTGCCCTTACTCTACTCTCAATCTGAGACACCTTGGGTTGTCCCCAGCAGGGCCTGGAAACTATTAGTAATCGATGGTATTTATTGAACACTTACTGTGTGCAGAGCACTGTCCTAAGCACTTGGGAGAGTACAGCAGAGTTGGTAGACACGTTCCGTGCCCTCAACAAGCTTCCACTATAGAGGGGGAGACAGACATTAATATAAATAATTTATGGATATGTACCTATGTGCTGTAGGGCTGAGGGTGGGGTGAATACTAAATAGTAATAATAACAAGTATTTGTTAAGCGCTTGCTATCTGCCAGGCACTGTAGTAAGTGCTGGAGTGTATGCAAGCAGATTGGGTTGGACACAGTCCCTGTCCCACGTGGGGCTCACAGATGAGGTAACCGAGTCCCAAGGAAATGAAGTGACTTGTCCAAGGTCACACAGCAAACATGTGACGGAACTGGGATTAGAACCCATGACCTTTTGACTCCTAGGTTACTATCCACTATGTCATGGTACTAAATGCCCAAAGGTTTAAGCACTTATTATGTGCCAAGCATTATATGAAGTGCTGGGGTGGATTCAATACAGTCAGGTTGGACACAGTCCCTGTGCCACATTGGGTTCGCAGTTTAAGTAGGAGGGAGATTTAAATGCTGTTTTACAGATGAGGAAACTGAGGCCCAGAGAAGTGAAGTGACTTGTCCAAGGTTTACAGGAGGGAAGTGGTAGAGCGGGGATTAGAACCCAGGCCCAAGATCTTTCCACTAGGCCACAGGGACTTGCTCCCAGAATCTTTGCCTGAGTCCTATTAATGGAGCAGGATCTGGGCCTTGAGGTATCTCACTCTGTCCTCCTCCCTCCTGCTGCTTCCCTTCTGCCTCTGTGCTGCCACGGTGAAGGAGATGATATGTGACCTGATCCAGACCCTGGCTCTTACCACCACCACTACCAACTCTCTTTACCCCCAAGAAGACAAATCTAGAGAAGGCAGGGAGGAGACACAAAATCCAAGCCCCAATTTAGTCAGCTCTGCTACTACCAAAAGATTTTTTTTTCCAATTACTAAAGTTTAAGCATTAGGGAAGGGATTTGAAATCCCACCAAGTGCCCCGGTGTGTTTACCAGCATCTCTCCTGTTGTTGGGCATTTACATATTTTTAATTCTTAAAGGACTTCTTTATTTTTCTGTTTGATTTAGATGACTGGCCCGACAGCACCTTCTTTTCTGTGACGACCTGTGTAACAAGCCATCATCAAGGTGAGATGCTGAGACAATTATTCTTTTTTAAGTCCCATCCTAAGGGCATTTTGCTGATTTAGAGTTGGTTTGTCCTTCCTCCTGGATTTTATTAGGAGGTAGGTTATTTAAAATTCAAGGTTATCTTTACAATCTCTACATATTTTAATCTTGAGTAGCATGTGGACATTTTAGACATGTGGGTATTTTTGTCAGTGATCGTATTTGCCATGTTTCCTCCTTTAGTTGATGAGCTTGGCACACTCTAAACAAGATACTTCATTTAGTCTAGTTAAAAGAGGGAGGCGATACTTATTTAAAACTATAAAGCTTAGCATCGGAGTGTTCAGAGGAGGTTTTTTGCGTATTGCATAGCGTGAAGTATGTTGCTTTATCACTACAGCTTATTCTGTGTATATGTTGTATTTGGCAGCATTATTATATCGTTTGATCAGTCAATCATAGTACCATACAGTAGAATTGGTAGAAATGATCCCTGCCTACTGAGAGTTTATAGTCTACAGGTATAAGTGCTTTAGGCCCAAAGGATATCGGAACACTATCTTAAAGATGAATTATGCAGGCAAATGTTCAGTTAGGTGGAATAGTAGTCTGTCAACTCTTTTTGAAATAGATTCTGTACAAAATCTTCTTGAAAAGTTTTTTTTTTAATCAGTTGTATTGCTGCATTGCAGTCAGATTGAGCCTCAATCTGAGACTCTATTTTAGAAGGTGAATCTAAAATAGTTGAATATGTAAAACTATGAATCTAGTCTTAGAAGAATCTGTAATGGCACCGAACAGCATTGTTTCCCATGGAAACATTTTGTAAACAAGCTGATATGTGCAAAACTGCCCAGCTGTCCAAGCGTTATGAAAAAAACAGGCTGTCAAGTGGCAGACAGATCTGGTAGCAAAGTAGCTTCTTTGAACACACTCGAGACTATTATTACTTATAATCCATCTGAAAATAAATCTGCACTTTAGTTTGAGACCGTGGGTTTTGGTTGTCAATTTTTAGTGAAGAATCCTTTAAGCTATTTAAAGTGAGTCCTCCCTGGAAGGCTGGATCCAGGCAGTGTCAACTGATACTTTATATGTTTCACATATTCGGAAAGACAACTTTATTTCAGTGGAGGATGAAGATAAATTCACCGCCGCTTTATAGTGATTGCTTCATCATCTTCAAAATTCTCTAACGCCTGAATTCTGTTACCATCTCCTTATTCCCTTTCTGCCGGCCCCAAATTTCTATGTGCTAATGCAAGTGGCTTTTCTAGAACATTTTTTGGAAAATTTTCTCTTTAAACTCTACCCCCCCCCCCCCCAAGATAATCTTGTAATTATATTTTAAAAATACTCTAAAATAGCAGTAGGGTGCCTAGAAAAATAATTTTTCTGAATCCATTTTTTTTCTAAATTGCTTTAATGTAAAAAAAGGTAATGTGTTATCTGTTACCCTGTAGACTGTAAGCTCATTGTGGGTGGGGAATGTGTCTCTTGTTGTATTGAACTCTCCCAAGCGCTTAGTACAGTACCCTGTGCACAGTAAGCACTTAATAAATACAGTTGAATGAGTAAATGATCTGTTTCCAAATCCAGTATTAATCTCAGTTTTTCATACTATCTGTGCATTGTTTTTGGTTCAATCTCAAAATCGTTTGTCAGTCGGTGGCTTTAAGTGAACATTTACTCTCTTCAAGGTGCTGTGCTAAGCACTTGAGAGAGTACAATTGGATTTGGGGATTTGATTCTTTCCCACAAGGAATTTACAATCTAGTTGGGGGGTTTACATTCTAGTGTAGGTATTTAATCCCCATTTTACAGATAAGGAAGCTGAACCACAGAGAAATGTCCTAATTCCTGAGTGTAAATTTAATTTTGTGCAGAACTCTTTATTTACTACATTAAATCCTTCTTTTCCTTGAGAAAACTCTAAACTGTTTTTGCTCGTGTGTATGTATATGCTGGCGAATAAGCTGTCTGAACTTGGAAAATTACGTAATGGCGCTACTGCTTAATGAATTTTTCTTCAAATAATTGTCCTTTTTTCTAAAATATCTTGGGTTGTACAGGACTTAGCCTTTCAGCTCAAAGTATAATTTTTGCACTTGATTTCTTTGAACATTGTATCTTCCTACTTCTGTAGCCTAGTATTTTCTTTCAGTGCCTGGAATGAATTTTGGAGTGAGAAATGGTCAGAAACGTATTTTTGTCGGTTTGCACCAAGTGTCAGAACAAAATTCAGCCCCGGGGTGCTTGAGAAAATGGAGATTTAAAATCCTGGGCATATCTGGGACTCTCAGTTCCAGGGTTAGAGTTCTGTAAACTCCCCCCTGGCGTGTTCTGAATACTTGTTAAGGGCACTATTTGCACTCAATTTTGTGATATTTGCAGTCTCAGGGATGCAAGAATCTTCCTGCAAAGTACTGTGGTTGGTGTTCCTCTCTCCAAGCCTGTTTGTGGCCAAAGATCAAACGGTGTAGATGGTTGACCTGTTCCCAAGGTGTTTTGGCTTTACCTGTCCATAGGCAGTGACCAAAATATTATCCACAGGGAAGCAAATGAGAGGTGTGTCTGAAGTATATTTAATGCAGAACGATTGTGAACAGCTTTTTATCTGACCTTATCAGTATCTTGATGTTCTTTCTGCCTCCCACCGAATCTAAACTCTAATCTTAAGCAGCCCACAGTACTGTTGTGTTTCTTCTTTATGCCAGAAGCATCGAAGACTTAGAACTCGATTGCTAGAAGTACTGTTACAAAGTAAGTTGCTTCAGTCTGTTATTTTGGGTTGACAATTAGTGAGTAGCTGTGCTTGTGTTTTGCGCTCTCATAGATGTGTACAACTGGATGGAAATTGGCCTCAAAGGGTGCTCAGTTTTCTTTGTCATTAGTTAACAGATGCTTACTACAGTTCTTGCTTAGAGTCTTTACTTAATGTTAGGATAATGCATCTTTCTACACTAATGAGAAGAGTTGTGTCACGCAGCAGCTCATTATGTAAAACGAATAACTGCTTGTGTCCAAACAGTGATCCTTTGCAATGTGATTAATCCTCTGTGAAGTTGTTGACTGCACCTTAGTGAGAAGACATTCTTCTATCAATAGTTTTTTGGTTTTTTTTTTTTGCATAGCCTCCTCTGGATGGTATTAAATACAAAATGATCTTGCTATTCTGGGATATCGTTTGGGAGAAAATCTCATATTTGATTTGGCAGGTGTCAGAGTGACTGCCAAACTTTATGAAGCATTGGGAATCTGTTAGGAATCTTAGTCTTCGTATAAAACAATTTTTGGTTTCCAGGTAAGCGTGACCATTCATATGTACAAAAGTTTTTTATATAAAACTCCAGTTAAAAAAGTATGACATATATGTGAACATTGTCAAGTATTTTGTTTTAACAAACAGTTTTCACATACAAGGAAATTATTTTTACTCATTCCTAACATCCCTTGTTGAGGCATTTCTCTGTAGAGAGTTTGTGCTATTCAGGCAGTTATGCTATTTCTACTAACAAGTTCCTTTTGTTCCTCCCCTTTTTAAATTCTATTTTGAAATTAGGTGGTTAAAAAAAATCCTGGATCCCCAGGCATTTCCCAGATGCTTCTAATGGCTATCAAAAAAAAAGAGTACTGATTTGAAATTCTGATTTATTTAAATTTTGATTGTTATTTCTTTTATAAGTCCTAATTTGGGTCCTAAAGCCACCCTTTATGGAACCATATGGCACTTGCCAGCTATATCCATTTCCACTCATTCTATTCAATTGTCCATACTAGGAATTACAGTGTGTTTCAATCAGTAGAGTATACTGACCAAACAAAATTCATCTAAATCAGTTACGGACTCCTCTTGGTTATCTGAAAGCTCTTTATTTGGATTGTAAGCTGATTGTGGTCAGGGATCATGTCTATCAACTCTATTGTCTTGTATTCTGCCAAGCGCTTAGCACACAGTAAGTGCCCAATACATAGCATTGCATAGAATGAATGATCCTAAGTTATCGAGATGTAGTGTTGCTGCTCCTTCCTTGCCAGCTCTGGGGTTTTTCGCTCTTCATCAGCAAACCTATTAGAGGGCCGGAACAGAGACAGAGTAAATTCCAGCTTGATTCTCCTACTTTTAGAACACCTCTGCTAAAAAGATGACAGAGGAGTTTGAAAGTAATTGCTTAAACAGTTTAGAGGTTTTCTGAAGATTTCATTTATCCATATTGTCAGTCAATCGTATTTATCAAGCACTTACTGTGTGCAGAGAACTGTACTAAGCGTTTGGGATAGTACGATATAACAGACACATTTCCTGCCCACAGTGAGCTTGCAGTCTTGAGGGGGAGACAGGCATTAATATAAATAAATAAATTACAGATCTGTCCATAAGTGCTGTAGGACTTGGAGGGGGGAATGAATGAAGGGAGCGAGTCAGAGCGACGCAGAAGGGAGTTGAAGAAAAGGAAAAGAGAACTTGGTCAGGGAAGGCCTCTTGGAGGAGATGTGTCTTCAGTAAGGTTTTGAAGTGGGGAAGAGTGATTGTTTGGTGGATTTGAGGAGGGAGGTTGTTCCAGGCCAGAGGCAGGACGTGGGTGAGAGGTCACTGGCGAGATAGATGAGGTCGAGGTACAGTGAGACTACCATTAGAGGAGCAAAGTCCAGGCCCTGTTCTATGCACTGGTTCCCTGCCCTTTGTTGCCTTGGATAATCAGGAGTTGGCCATATGAAAGGCAAAGCTAACGTTCATTCAATAATGCTTGCAACTGTTTAGTAGTACATGTCTAATTTATTTATTTGTATTGTTGTTTGTCTCCCCCCCCACCAGACTGTAAGCTCATTGTGGGTGGGGAATATGTTTATTGTTGTATTGTACTCTCCCAAATGCTTAGTACAGTGATCTGCACACAGTAAGTGCTCAGTAAATATGGCTGAATGAATGAATGAATAGTAGTAAATTTTAGGTTAATGGGGGGAATTTTTTTTTTTTATAGCCAGTACCAGAGGAAGTGATCCGGTTGTCTGCATCAACACTGACATTTTAGATAACCACAAGAGATGACTGCAGGGTGTGGGGCTTAGAAATGGCCTCACTCAGTAGCCCCCCTGACATCCAAGTATCTGAAAATAATGGAAAGGCCTGATCCATGGGGTGGTAAATCTGAATCTATGTGGTGTCCTTTGGAATGCCCTTAGTGGATGTCCAAGTCTTCCCTTCCAACACCTCACTCCATTGTAGAAATGCTCCAGAACATCCAGCAACTAGAGTTTTTCAGATTATATATTATAAATTTCTTATTTAAAATTAATGTCTATCTCTTCTTCTAGACTGTAAGCCTGTTATGGGCAGGGAACATGCCTACTAACACTGTTGTACTGTACTCTCCCAAGCATTCAGTTCATGGTACGTATTAAGCACTTAATAAATACCATCGATTGATTGATTGATAGTCATTAGAAGTAAATGTTCACTCGTTTTAGGAAGCTTATTGTTCAGTTTTTTCATCTCTGCTGAATGCCTTTCATCCATCACCCCAGGCTACCTGTTCCTTCAGCTTCACAACAGTATAAGGTTTGTGTCATAAATATTTTATGAAAGTGAATTGATTTTGTGACCCAAGCGGAGGAACTGATTGACTTATTTATACAAGGGTTATCTTGAAATTCCAAAAGGAAAGGAAAGAGAATTAAGAGGGCTTTGGATGAAGTAATTTTTCAAGTATGTCTGTGAGAATTATAGTCTTCAATAATAGCAGAGTGGGTTTCTTGAAGGAGCATGATAAAATATTCAATCAAACACTAACACAGATGTTAGGTTTAAATAATCTATGAATAAACAGAATAAAAATAGCTCTCTGCTCCTTTCCAGTCGGCTAATATCTGTTGATTTTTCACTCGGGAAAATTGCACATTAGACATTTCACAAAGTTTTATTAAAGAAACAGACTCGACTTATCTGCGGGTCTTCTTTCAAAATTAACTCTGATGTTCAGTAAGCGCTTTCTTTGTGCCATTCACTGTGGTATGTCGCAGTTGATCAGACTGGACACCATCCCTGTCCCATACAATAAGTCAATTAATGGTATTTATTGAGCACTCAGTAAATCAATTGATCAATCATATTTATTGAGCACTCACCGTGTGCAGAACTCCCGGGTACCTGGGAGAGTATAGTATAACAGAGTTGTAGGTGTGTTCCCTGCTGTGTGCTCACACTGTTCCCTAGCGCTTAGAACAGTGTTTGACACATAGTGAGCGCTTAATAAGTTCCGTAAAACAAGCATTGTGCAATACAATGTATAGTGCTCACATTCTAAGGAGGGAAAGGAGGTATCTTATCCCCATTTTAGAGGAAACCGAGGTGCAGACAGATTGAGCATCTTGCCGAAAGTCACACTCCAGACCAAACCAGTGGCCAAACTGGTATTAGAACTCAACTTCTCCGACTCCAGTCCTGTGCTCTTCCCATAAGGCCACACTGTCTCTCTTCAAAGGGGTTCATTTGTTCTTGTTCACAGCACAAATAATATATTGGTGTGTTTGACAGAAACTCTTCTTTTCCCTAATTTAGACCCAAGACCCAAGAGCTACCTTATATGCAGTAATAGCTATAATATCCATCATGGATTTAAAAAGAACTTTGTCTAGGTGACTACTGCAGTTATGATCAAGGGGAAGCAATAGATTTAAGGCTTTTGGCTGGGGTCCTGATGATTCTATGACTTCCTTTTCCACTCTCTTTAAAATGAATAATTAATGGATTACAGAAAGGCTTTTGTGGAAAAGTTTACCCGTAAGAGGAGGATGAAAAGTAACAAGGCGGCTCCACTACAGAAACGTCTTGTTCGGTAATTTAAGGGGAACTAAAGAATACTTCAGCATTGAAAAAGTACAATAAAGGGAGTGGTGAGCTAATCTAGTTTACTAAGAGGTATTTGAAACTTGCTTAAAAAAAACTGGTTAATTTAATCTTAGAATGCTGTAGATTTGCTTTCAAATTTCATAAATATTTCTGGCTCACTGAAGAAAAGAAAACAAATGAAAAGATCTAAGAATTTAATGATTATAACCAATGAAGTTGTTTTCTCTTTTATAAAATGTAATTTATTTTGTGGCTTAGAAGAATTGCTTAGCCTGGCAAAATCCTGTAACTGGTTTATTTTTCTTTTTAATAAATATCTTTTAAATGGATTTTTTTTTCTATCTCAGGGGTATTTATAAAGTGTCATTCAATCAGTGAGTAAAGCAGGCGTTATACCAGAGTATCCTGTCAGGTACACAGAGTTCATTTATGAGTTCTGTTATCTTCTATTCTAGTTATTACAGGTTTTTTTTCATTTACAAGCCTCGGATGTCCCCTTTTCCAGGCATGCTAACCTTAGATATTGATCTTTATTAGAACTCTGCTCCTTTAGTGGTTCCTCTGAGACACAGTAATTCAGCAAGTGGTTTTGTGCCCCTCTTTTCTCTGAAACCCTAGAAATCACCCTGGAGGCGGGGTTTTTTGCCTTTGTTTCCTTCCAGTAGGATAAGAGATCAATGAGCAACATGGTGGGAAATTTATTTTCACCTTCTGTATTAATAACTCGGCTTTTAGAAGTGACCGTGGGACTGTTGATCCCTGAGTTTCCAACCAGTGGTTTCTGGAAAGGAAAAGACTACTTGATAAATATCTAACTTGATTTGTGACTCAGCTATCGTTTCAGACAGGTGCTATTTATTAGTCATAGCTTTTTTATGGAATTGGTTAAGCACTTATTATGTGCCTCGCACTGTACTAAGCACCGGAGCAGATACAAGCTAATCAGGTTGGACATGGCCCATGTCCCACATGGGGCTCACAGTCTTAACCCCCATTTTACAAATGAGGTAACTAGGTACAGAGAAGCTAAGTAACTTGCCCAAGGTCCCACAACAGATAAGTGGCAGAGCCAGAATTAGAACCCAGGTCTCTCTGATTCCCAGGCCCCATGCACTATCCACTAGGCAACAGTGCTTCTCAGCTGTAACTGTAAGCTGCTCTGTAGAATTTAAGTTCATTGTGGGCAGGGATCACCTCTACCACCTCTGTTGTCCTTTCCTAAGTGCTTAGTACAGTGCTCTGCACACAGTAAGCACTCAATAAATACCATCAATTGATTGATTCATGGTTTTAGACTTTCTTGCCTTTTTTCCCCTCTTCCATTCCCAGTGTGCTGTTTTCAGTGATGGAGGAAAAAGTTGACCCGTAATTTTGTAAGACAGAACATCTGACTGTTTCCAACCACCTACTACTTCCCAGGTCAGGGCCTGCCCCAGTGAAACTCACTCTCAAAAAGCAATTAACAGGTAAGAAAATTGACTCTTAACAAATGCTTCAGTCTTTACTTCTCCCAAGGGACTGTCAGTGTCAACTCCTCAAGATTAAAAACCTTCCCATAAATATTTTTTTTTGAAATTACAGAACAGAAACAAATTCTACGTTGATAAAATGAGCTAAGGTGTGTCAGCAGTATGGAATGGATGAATGGGCTACTGCCACTATTTAAATTCTGAGACAAAAGCAAGGAAATGTTTATTTTCCAAAGAGATGACATTGAAACGGCAACAGTTTTGTTCTGCAGCAATGATTTTAGTGTGCCGAAAGGGTACATTTAATAACTGATTCATCAGTCTTGGTGCAGGAAAGCAATGGTTTTGCCCAGTACCGTTTTTGACTCCGTGCTCTGCAGCTGAAGGCCCAGTGTGGATGTCCACGACCTGCCTACAATTAACTTTTACAAACGGTTTGGCAATTTCGACTGGTGCTTTCCTTTTTCAATTTCCTCAAAAAAGTATGTTCAGTCACCCAGCAAAGACTCCATTTGACTCCTTTTGAGCAGGCAGATTAGATATTCA
The DNA here is from genome assembly GCF_015852505.1 of Tachyglossus aculeatus. NCBI lineage: Eukaryota > Metazoa > Chordata > Mammalia > Monotremata > Tachyglossidae > Tachyglossus > Tachyglossus aculeatus. The sequence continues at coordinate 13,788,160 of NC_052091.1, read as the reverse complement.
TAGATTTCAACTCCTTTTCTGTGCTAGAATCATTGTCTCTTTATGCAGGTCATTAAAATAGAGTAGTTAAGTGTAAAGGTTACATTTATCACCTTGCTTTGTATTGACAGGTTTTTACTCTGGATATATTTCGTTTTCGTTTGCTTTACTAATGTTCAGGAATAATGCAAAGCTAAAAAAGAAAGAAAACCCTTGGAGGAATCTATTGGATTACACTCCCTTTAGAAATTATTCTTTGCTGTGCTTGTAACTCCGGCCTTGTGTGCAGGGAGCATATCTGCTAAATCTGTTGTATAGTGCTCTCCCAACCGCTTAGTTCAGTCCTCTGCACATAGTAAGTGCTCAATGCACTCCATTGAATGATTTATTCCATAGACTTTGAAAACCGTTCTTGCTTAGAGTTCAACTCGGAAGATATGATCTTTTTCTCCTCTATCTTCCTGCACCCTCCACCAGTGGATTTCATCCGCCAAGAAAATTTACTTGGAGTGTAACATCATGTTTATAGAAAAGGGAATGTTCCTTGATCGGGACTTAATTCTTCAGTATTTTTTTTTTATACGCATTGTGGGTTGGGATGTGTGACTCCCCCTCTAGACAATATGCTCATTGTGGGCAGGGAATGTGCCTGTTTATTGTTGTATTGTACTTTCCCAAGCACTTAATACAGTTCTCCACACAGAGTAAGCACTCAATAAATGCAACTGAATGAATGAATGAATGAATGGAAGTGGCATGGCCTAGTGGAAAGAGCACAGACCTGGGTGTCTGAAGGACTTGGGTTCTAATCCTGTTTACCCTGGGCATAAGTGACCCTGGGAAAGTCACTTCACTTTTCTGTGCCTCAGTTACCTCATCTCTAAAATGGGGAAAAAGACTGCGAGCCCCATGTGGGACATGGACTATGTCCAACCTGATTTGCTTGTATATACTTCAGCGCTTAGTGCAGTGCCTGGCACATAGTAAGTGCTTAATAAATATTGTTAAAGAAATTCCAGGGTTAATTTTACACAGTACAGTTAATTCTTCTGGAACGCCAAGTTTCCATTCTTGCAGAACTTCATGTTAGGGCAATCTTAGGTTGCAGTGCTCCTTTGGTGTTCAGTGGCAGGCGGGGGTGCCGTGATCCGGCATTGGCATCTTGCTCTGTCCAGGCAGACACACGTTGTTGGAAAAACGTTGCCTCCAGCCGCTAGCTCATCCAAACCCCAGCGGAAACATGCAGTGTGGAAGAACTGATGAGCTCAGAAAATGGAACAATTGAGAGAAAGAGAACAAATATATGATGATTATTAAGGTACTTTTTAAGTGCTTACTGTGTGCCGAGCACTGTTCTAAGCACTGGGATAAATACAAGCTAATCAGGTTGGATAAATAGGTCCAAACAAAATATAATAATTAATGTATAAAAATAAATATATATCTAAAGGAAATGGTTTGGTTTGGTTTTGAAAAGAATCTGAAAATGAGAAGCGGCTTGCCCGAATGGAAAGAGCACAGGCCTGGGAATCCAAGGACCAGGGTCCCAATCCCAGCTCCACCACTTGTCTGCTGTGACACCCTGGGCAAGTTAGTTAAATTCTCTGTGCCTCAGTTTCCTCAACTGTAAAATGGGGGTAAAATCCTACTCCTGCCTACTTAGATTGGGAGCCCCATGGGGGACTGTGTCCTAAAGTGCTTGGCACAAAGTAAGCACATAACATTAACTGTTTAAAAAAAATAAACAAACAAGAAAGAATGCCTTAAATGCTGAGAACCAGTGCTCTTTTTTTCGGGTTTGACTTGAAATTGCGTTTAGTCTCCTGTACAGAAATTAAAATGACATTTTTTCACACTTTACAAAGGATCTTTTTTGTGTGGAAACTTATTTAGTTGCTCAAAAATCTTTATAAGCTTCTGATGTTTCCTTTCGTTGTTCTCATTAGGATGAAGACAACTGTATGATCAAATCTTTTTTATGGTATTTAAGTACTTACGTGTGCGCTAAATGAAGCGCTGGGTAGATACAAGTTAGTCTTGTTGGATACAGCCCATTATGCCTCGTAGAGTTCACAGTCTTAATCCCCATTTTACAGATGAGGTAACTGAGGCACAGAGAAGGGAAAAGACTTGCCCAAGGTAACACAGAAGACAGGTGGGAATTAGAATGCAGGTCTTTCTGTCTCCCAGTCCTGGACTCTAGTCCATAGACCATGCTGCTTCTCATTGATTTGGTGTACTCCTCTATACTGTTAATTATGCTCAAAGGAAATCTGAATGATTAAATTATTCAAAAGTGGGCCATGTTCATTTGGAGGAGTAGCTTTTATTGTCTCTGAGCTCTTCCTACCCAGATCAGAGATGATTCTGTGAGTCAGAAGTTAACAGGGAGGGATAAGGAGGTGGTGGACTCACTTATACATTGGACAAGAGGTGAAATTTCACACATTAATCCACTTGATTTTCAGCTTGCTTTTGGAAAAGTGCATCTGATAATGCATTCTACTGCATGTGACAACTTTCATAGTCATCAAAGCAGAAACTATCAGATCACTTCAGAATATCCTGTAAATCTTCAAACATCTGACTGAAGCCCACCGAAAAGGCTACTGTCCAGGTTGATGATCCTGTATGTACGTTAGTTAAGGATTGGCGGAAATACACATAATTTGGGTAGCTTAAAGTTGAAATTCAATAGTACAAGCAAGATGTTGAAAACTTATTTGAAGGACTTGAAAAAAATCCAAATGATTGCTAGAGTGAAGTGTTTTGGAGCACTTCCCTCAAAATGTCTGTATAATAAAAGTCTATTGAAGAACTTTTTCATAATCCAGCCCAAACACACCGAATCTTCCAAGGGAATTGACTGGCTCTCAAATTTTGCTCTCAAGACCGGTGTAATATTACCATATATTGAAATGATTTCTTGCTCTTGCCTCTTCAGAGTCCTCAAGTCGGGTGTTTGTTTCAAATATTAAACTTTTTTTCAGTATATCTTCATCTCTCAGGTCTGTCTACATAAGTGCCAACTTTTCAGGATTGATTTAGATGGGGTTGGGGTGTGTGTGTGTGTGTGTGTGTGTGTGTGTGTGTGTGTGTGTGTGTGTGTGTTTAAAAGAGGTAAGAATTTTATGGAGGGGAGGCACAGGCTTCAAAGAGCTGACGGGCAGAGTGACACCATATTGGGTTTTTTTTAGCCCTGCATGGACACCCTTATTAGGGATTTGGGATAAGCAAAACAGAGAGCCCAGCTAAAATGGCGCTGGGTGCCATTATACCTCCCAAACCCCAACTTGCCCCTATGGAGTTGTTACCCATGGCTATATATAAAAACTATGTGGAGTGGACTGGCAAAAATACTTCTCCATCCTACTGACTCTCATGCCCATTGCCACGACAGCTGTTTCAGACTCTCTTGCCCCTAATGAGCATGCCACGTACTTCATTGATGTAATTGAAACTATTAGGTGTGGTCGCCCTGCTTCTCTCCAGTCCCTTCCTCCTCCTGCCTCATATTCGTCTCTCCTGTCCTCCACAGCAGTATCTCAAGAAGAGAGTTCTCACCTCTTAAGTCCTACCCCCTGCGTCTCTGACCCTATCTCTTCCAACCGCATCAAAACAATTGCCCCCCTCTCTTCTTCCCTCCCTGACTGCCATCTTCAACCATTCACTCTCCAATAAGTACTTCAAATATGCCCAAGTATCCCCTATCTTATGAAACCCCCTCCCCTAACCCCAAAGCACCCTCCACTTATCCTACCTTTTACTGTTCTTCTCCAAACTGCCCAAGTGAGTTGGTTACACTCGCAGCCTCCATGGCCTCTCATCTAACTCCCTCCTCAACCTCCTGCAATCTAGCTTCTGCCCCCTTCTCTCCATGGAAACCATCTTCTCTGATGTCACCAATGACTTGCTTTTTGCCAAATCCAACCCCTTCTACTCCATTCGAATCCTCCTCAACCTCTTAGCTGCCTTTAATCCCATGGACTATTCCTTTCTCCTGGAAACATTATGTAACTTGGCTTCATTGGCACTGTCCTCTCCATGAGAAGCAACATGGCACAGTGGATAGATAATGGGCTTGGGAGTCAAAAGGTCATGGGTTCTGATCCCGGCTCCACCACGTGTCTGCTGTGTGACCATGGGCAAGTTACTTCACTTCTCTGGACCTCAGTTTCCTCATCTGCAAAATGGGGAGTGAGCTCCACTTGGGACAGGGACTGTGTCTAACCCAATTTGCTTGCATCCACCCCAGAGCTTAGTACAGTGCTTGGCACATAGTAAGCGCTTAACAAGTACCAAAATTATTACTTTTATTATCATCATTGTTCTGGTTCTCCTCGTATCTCTCTGATTGTTCCTCAGTCATTTTCATTGGCCCCTCTCAGCTCTCACCCTTTGACTGTGGGAGTGCCTCAAGCCTCACTTCTGGGTCCCTGTCTATTCTCCATCTTCACCCACTCCCTTGAAGAATTCATTTGTTCCTACATCTTCAATTACTGTCCCTATCCAGATGATTCCCAAATGGAATCTACCTTTGCTGCCCTAACCGCTCTCCTACCCTGCAATCTTACATTTCCTCCTGCTTTCCGGACATCTCTACTTGGATGTCCCATTTGCACCTCAAACTTAACACGTTCAAAACACGACTCCTCATCTTCCCATCAAAACCCTGCCTTCCCCTTGCCTTTCCCGTCACCGTAGACAGCAGCAGCAGCATCCTTCCTGTCTCACAAGTCCGTAACCTTGGCATCATCCTCGATTCATCTCTCTTATCCAACCCACACATTTAGTCTGTCACAAAATCCTGTCAGTTCTACCTTCACAAAATAATTTTGGCTGCAATTCCTCTCAATAAATCAATCAGTGGTGTTTTTGAGTGTGTGCAGAAAACTTTGCCAAGCTCTTGGGAGAGTACACTAAAACAAAGTTAGGAGATACAGACCCTGCCCACAACAAGCTTACTGTCTAGAGAGGGAGTCACTAAAATAAGTTACAGATGGGAGAAATAGTGGTTTATAAGGGTAAATACGTAGGGTCTGTGAAACTGGGGATGATTAAGGGGTAGACACCCAAGAGCATAAAAGACATAAGAGGGTGAATATGGTCAGGAAATAAGGAGTTAAGGAAGGTTTCTTGGAGCAGATATGATTTTAATAGGGCTTTGAAGGTGGCAAGAGCTGGAGGGCTCATATCTGAGAGACCCCCCACTGTTGCCACCTTCAGAGTCATATCAGATATGAGCCACTTCCTGTCCCCTCTCTTTGAACCAGATGCAGACTGAGAAGGCCAGTGACCTACATTCCCCAACTTGGACTGTGACCTGTGACCTCCATGAGGGACAGGGACTGTTTCCAACCTAATTCACTTGTATTTACCCCAGCACTTTGAGGAGTGTTTGACATATAAATAGCGTCTCACAAATACCATTTTAAAAAAACAAAAAGCTTTCCCACAGCTCAGTCTCTGCCTGTCTGGGCCTGCCTGTCTGTAGCTTCTCCCCGATGCTCCAATTGGCTTTCAGGCCAGCTTTCTCCTCAGCCCTTCTGTTATCATCATAGAGATGGGAGAGGGTCACCAGAGTTTCTGATAACGAACTTACATCCTTCTTCTGTTGATGGAGTAGGTTAGGGTAGTAGACTTGGTTGCTGAGAGATAACTTTTTCTTCTCCTTGTACTGGCATCAGGAATTTTTTTACTGTCTTCATTGGAGTGGAAATTATAAGACGGCAGTTAAATTTGTTATGCTGGGCCAATGACTCAATGTCTCAGAATTGCTACTGCTATTAAAAAGTAATAATAATAATCTCAGACTTTAGGTATTCGCTGGGCCTTACCCTAGCTGTGTTTACTGTCAGCTTCATTGTCTATAATGTCAGTCTGGGTTGGGTGAAGATAGACTCTTTGAGAAACTCGGGAATCTGTAAAATGGGGATTAAATTCTCCTCCCTCCAATTTAGACTGTGAGCCCCTTGTGAGTCAGGAGACTGTGTTCAACCTGACACACTTGTATCTACCCCAGCACTTAGGACAGTGCTTGATGCATAGTCAGCCCTGAACAAATACCATTAAAAGAATAGTGGAGAACCTTTCCAAATGATTTGAACTCTCCATCATCCTCCAACGTTATCCAATATTTATTGAGCATCCTCAGGGTGATTAATATTATACTGGACATTCGCAGAGCACTTTAATGGTGCAGTTCTCTGACAAATTATTGACAGCCAGACAACTAATAGTTCTGTGTAGCCACTGTTAAGTTTTCAACCGGCCATAATTGGCACAAACAAATCACTGACAGGCCTGGAGCAAAGTCCATTCGCTCAGTTTCCAAGGACAGAGATGAAATGATAAAAGGATTCCTGCAACTAGGTAACTCCCAACTTGCCTTTATTGGTGCATCCATGTGACACCAGGGAGCATTTGCCAAGTGCGGGGAAAATGCTCTTGTGTGCGTCTTTATGGCTTTACGGGAAGCAATGTTGCCCAGTACAAAGAGCACAGGCCTGGGAGCCACTTGCCTGCTTGGGCAGGTCACTGAAACTTCTCTGGGCCACAATTTCCTCAACTACAAAATGGGGATTCAGTATTCCTTCTCCCTCCTATTTAGACTGTGAGTCCCATGTGGGACAGGGACATTGTTCAACCTATAATAATGATAGTGATAGTATTTAAGTGCTTACTATAAGTCAGGCACTGTTCTAAGCACTGGGGTAGACACAAGATAATTGTGTTGCCTGAGGATCTCAGTCTGAGTAAGAAGGAGAATAGGTATTGAACCCCCATTTTGCAGATGAGGGAACTAAGGCCCAGAGAAGTTAAGTGACTTTCCCAGGGTCACACAGTGGGTAAGTGGTGGAGCAGGGGTTGGAACCCAGGTCCTCCCACTCCTAGACCCCGTGATCTTTTTTCAGTCACACTGATGAACTTGTATCTACCTCATAGAACAGAGTTTGGCACATAGTAAGAAATGCAATTAATAAGTAGGGAGAATCCCCATTTTACAGATGAGGAGGCTGAGACCCAGAGAAATGAAGTGATTTGCCTCCATTTTTGTAGAGCAGTTTTATTTCCGAAGTGCGCTCTCAGTACTTATCTCATTTTTGCCCTCACAACAACCCTACGGTAGGTGGAACACTAGATACTATCATCCCCATTTTACAGATGAGGAAACTGAGGTACACAGAGGTTAAGTGACATGCCCACTGCCACACAGGAGGCCGGTGGCGGAGTTTGGGCTCAGGCCCAGGTCCTCCAGTTTCAGGACCGGCATGCTTCCACTGCACCACACCACCTCCCCTCATGGCAAACGGGGTTCCTGGCATAAACCAAAGAGTTTTTACTGCAAATCAGGTCTCCTTCCAGCCAGTCTTAGGGATGACCTGGGAGATAGTCGAGTAGGCAACCTACTTTGAGATGTTTAATTCCACTTTTTCCTTTTTGAAGAACCTAGCCCGAGCTATCTAGATGGGAAATGTAATGTGTTCTTGCTACTTTATGTCTAAATTTTAGACTGCCGCTCGAATTTAAAAAAAAATTCAAAGAACTTCAACATCAGTTTATCCTAGGAAATGAAATGCTCTGAAATGTTCTGTGGATCGGGTCCCCAGTTGGATTGTTTTTACTGTGAGAAGTGATCATGTTTTTGCAAAGAAGGACCCCCTCCCCTCTTCCCTTGATGGTATAGTTTGTCGCTAATAGAACAAACTTTCTCATAGTCTGGTCCAAGTTTGTTTGGATAATTTGGTCAGAGGACATGTCTCTTTTTTTTTTTCCCACTGTCCACCCACTCAAACATTTAAAGATTCTGAAGTATTTTGGTTCTCGAAGGAATGCTTAATCCATGTTTGGACTTGTACATTTCATTGTACTCTTCCAAAGCTTGCTTATAGTTTTCCCTCTAATGTTGTTTCTTTGAATAGGCTATTTGTTAGGCCTTTGGGTTTAAATACTACCCTACCCCAGTTAGCACTCTTTATTGGTTCCATGAATATAGAGTGTTAACTGAAAGAGTACTAAAAACAAGTTTACTTTCCCATAGGAAATAATGCAAAGGCATTAATGCATTCCCAAGATCTCCTCAAAAAGATATTAAAAAACGGTGATGAACACAATAGTCACATGATCAAATAACTGTAAATATGTACTGGTAGTGAAATATTTTTAAATTAGTTTGTTTTGGTGTTACATATGAAACTACAGTAAAAAAAACTTTCACATCTTATTCAGAAACAAAGGACCATGAGCTAAAATACTAGTGATCGTCTACTTTCTATTTTTCTTTTTGGTTTTTAGGGTATGTAAGTGCTTACTGTGTCAACCACTGTTCTAGGCGCTGGGGTAGATACAAATTAATCAGTCCAGATACAAGTCTCTTCCCACATGGAGCTCACAGTTAAGTAGGAGAGAGAACAGGTATTGAATTTCCATTCTGCACAGAGGCATAGTGACTTCGGGCAAGTCACACAGCACATAAGTGGCGGAGCCAAGATTAGAACTCTGATTCTCTGGCTCTCAGGACTGTGCTTTTATCCCTGATGTCACACTGCTTCCCGTGCTAAATAGATAATAGTAGTGTAGTGGAAATTCAGTGCATGGATTATTCTAAGCTCTAGGGAAGGGGCTTCCCATTTCTATCAGCAGTGGTAAGAAACTCATTACCATTGGCTTCAAGTCAGTCCACCAACACTCCCCTTCTTAAATATCTGCTCTCTTCACCCGCTACACCTCAGCTCACTCACTTTGTCCCTCTCAAACATTTCTACTAGGATGTGTTGTCATGAAGTCTCATTTTTATAGCAAATGGCCAAAAAATAGGGGATTATATTTATTTCATAGTTGTGAATTAGCTATAACTTAATGAAGCTCTGCCTGAAACAATAATAATAATAATGGTATTTGTTAATCGCTTACTATGTGCCCAGCACTGTTCTAAGCACTGGATGCCATCTATAAAGTGTGTTTCCAGGAGAATAATGGGATCACACAGCACTACTGCTATCAGGAGCTGATTAGCATTGCAAAGAAAATAATAATAATTATCGTATTTAAGCGCTTACTATGTGCTTAGGACAGTTCTAAGTGCTGGGATAGATACAAGGTAATCAGGATCAATTTCAATGGTTAAAAAACAACAGGTTATTGGAAATTGACTTTAAGCAGAGGCTTAAATTGGTTGTCCATGAGGCTCAAATGACCACCAATAAGTATTAGAGAAATAGATTATGAAAAGAACGCTTGGAAAAAACTTTAGAAGGCATATTTTGTCTTCCACGAGCTTGAATTTAATCCAGTTTGACAGACATATACTATTTCAGTTATTGAGAAGCAGGAAAGAGAATGGGCCTAGGAGTCAGAGGACCTGGGTTCTAATCCTGGCTCTACCGGTTGCTTGCTATGTGACCTAGGGCAAGTCACTTCACTTCTGTGTGCCTCAGTTGCTTCATCTGTAAAATGAGGATTAAATCCTCTTCCCTCCAGTTTAGACCGTGAGTCCCTTGTGGGACAGGGACTGTGTTCAGTGTGATAAACTTGTATCCACCCCAGCGCTTAGAACAGTGCCTGACACACAGTGCTTAGCAAATATTTAAAAAATTCCTTCTCTCCCCTCATTTACCATTGAAGCAATTTTTGAATGATTGCAATATTTCAATCACTTAATGGTATTTGAGTGCTTACTGTAGGCAGGGCACTGTACTAAGCACTTGGGAGGGTACATTTACAACAGAGTTGGTAGCCACGGTCTCTGCCCACAAGAAGCTACAGTCTGACATGAGGATTTTCAAGAATTTGGCTAACTTATTGGCACAGGCAGGATCTTTCTTGCAATTCTCCAGGAGAATGCTTCTTTGCTTTTAAAGTGATTCAGCTTTTTACATCTTTCAGTTTTCCCCAAAATATATTCCGCACCTATAAATAACAAAGCCAAAGTAAACAGCTATGTAAACAATAAGAGTGCTTTTGTAGATGAGGTGATGTGCCAAAAACGTGGGCATTAGTCAGAGAAAACCTCTTGGAGGAAGTGACTTTATGAAAGAGCTTTGAAGCTGGGGCAGAATGGAATTGGGGAAAAAAGGAACGAGCAGTGGGTTAGAGACAGAGGAGTAAGGAGTGTGATTTATAGTGAGTTAACTCATTTGGTATCTCTACAGATTTAGTGCTTCTCAAGTCCTTGGCCATTATTGCTCTTAACACTGTTCAGAACACAAGGTAACTAACTCAACTTAGGGTGCAACTTATTTTAGTAAACAATCTGTAGGTTTTGCCAAAATCATTTTCGTGTTACCAAATGGAATGTTTTTCCCCAATCTAGGTTTATGTAAAAGTAGTGGAAACGTTCACTCTGACAGGAGACCATTGTCATGCTGACATTGTGAAATTCAAAAGTGTTTTTGCTGCACCTTTCAAACATTTGAAGGTAATAATAAATTGAATTCTATAGACTGAAACATGTCTGTGTGTCTCAATCCTTTACTGGACCAGTAGAATGTAAAGCAATCTTCCGCCACATTAATGGAAAGTAAATGCTCCCATTATATTCCATTACTGGACTAGAGTCATCTCCATTGGGACGGCAGAGTGGTGGCAGCTAGGAAGCTGTGAGTGAGTGGGAGTTACTGTTTGTGGTTCTTATACCGCTTCCCTGAAGTCATTTTGGACTGTTACTGAAAAGCGCTTGGACCAGAGATTCCTCATTTCTTCCAAAATTTGCTTACCAGTTAGTATTGAAATCTAGCTCCCGAGAAAGGGAAAGGAGAACGTGAGTATATCCTTCAGTTTTCATCTTTATTTTTATTCGACACTAATTTTCTGACAGCATTTTGGTCTGGGGTTGTTTTTATGGATGGCTTGGGTCAACAGAAAAATCATTCTAGCTAATCTCCGTTAGGTATAAATCATGTAAAGCATTCTGGTTGCAATCTGGAATAACTGTAATTTGGGGGCAATGTGCAAGTGCTCACAAGCTTTCCAGTATTCTCCTCTTGTTGGCATGCACCCAAGTAATACCTAAATTATTAAGGCATGATATGGACTTGCGCATGCATACTTTAAATGTGAAGCTGTCGATTTATCCATCGCTCTCATCTGTGTGCTAGTTTAGTGTTTGTCCTGAGGGATAAGAGAAGGGACCCTGAAAGATCTGTGAGGTAATTTAGGGCTTCTCTCTGGTTCTTATCTTTTTAGTGACAGAGGAATTTGCAAAGACCAGTTTGGTTGTTTTTCTATTTTTAGCTAGTTGCAGTTTAAATTTGGCCCTTTCTCCTGATAGCTAATTCACACTTCTCAGAACAGTACTTTTGAAACACTATGTGAACCGTTTAACTTGAACTTAACTCAAACCTTTGTTTTGAACTCTGCCAAAAACTGATGGGGAATGACCTTTTGATGATGATAGTAATAATTGTGGCATGAGTTAAGTGCTTTGTAGGTCCCAAGCACTGTACAAGCCACTGTGGCAGGTCCAAGATTATCAGGTCCCACATGGGGCTAGGTAGCCTTAGTTATTCCTAGCAAGTAGTGATAGTTTTCATTACTTCTAGGGTGAGGTACGATTATTCATTCATTCATTCATTCATTCATTCATTCATTGAATCAATCGTATTTATTGAGTGCTTACTGTGTGCAGAGCACTGTACTAAGCGCTTGGGAAGTACAAGTTGGCAACATATAGAGACGGTCCCTACCCAACACTGGGCTCACAGTCTAGAAGGGGGATACAGACAACAAAACAAAACATATTAACAAAATAAATAGAATAAATATGTACAAGTAAAATAAATAGAGTAATAAATATGTACAAACATATATACATATATACAGGTGCTGTGGGGAGGGGAAGGAGGTCAGGCGGTGGGGATGGGAAGGAGGTAAGGTGGTGGGGATGGGGAGGGGGAAGAGGGGGAGAGGAAGGACCGGGGGCTCAGTCTGGGAAGGCCTCCTGGAGGAGGTGAGCTCTCAGTAGAGTTTTGAAGGGAGGAAGAGAGCTAGCTTTGCAGATGTGCGGAGGGAGGGCATTCCAGGCCAGGGGGAGGATGTGGGCCGGGGGTCGACGGCGGGACAGGCGAGAACGAGGCACGGTGAGGAGGTTAGTGGCAGAGGAGCGGACGGTGTGGGCTGGGCTATAGAAGGAGAGAAGGGAGGTGAGGTAGGAGGGGGCGAGGTGATGGACAGCCTTGAAGCCGAGAGTGAGGAGTTTTTGCCTGATGCGTAGGTTGATTGGTAGCCACTGGAGATTTTTGAGGAGGGGAGTAACATGCCCAGAGCATTAGTTGTTTAGAGTTGTTTAGAGTTAGTTGTTTAGAGTTGGATTTTTGCATATGTGTGTGGGTCCTTTTCTTCATGACTCATTTTAAATGCTTGTTTAACACTATACTGTAAGCGATAGCACATTTGGAGATGTATCCTAGTTTGGTGATAGATTAATCTCAAAAAATTAATAGACGGTACCAGCATTTTCTTACCTTTAATATTTAGAATTTCTTAGGATTTTGTTAACACGAAAGGCTTTTTGTTTTAATAGGCTGCCTAAAGCATGAGGTTGTTTGTCACCGACAGGCTTTTTAAACCTTCCGCACAGCAAGCTGTTGGCCTGAAAGGAAAAATGTCCCAAATAGAGATGCCATTTCACCGTGTGTCTGGTGAAAATAAGAGAAGGCATGTGTTCTATAAACCTAGAGATCCCCGTGCCTTGATGCTAGTCGCTTAACCCCTTTTTTTTTTGTGGAATTAAAAGTGAAATAAAAAAATATCCTGGCCCCAGAGTGATTTGTCGTGGGTTTAGGTTACTTGTCTGAAAGATCCTGGGTTACAGGGGAAATTTTTCAGGCCTTTCATTAGCCTGACAAATGTTCCTTTTTGATGGATTGTGAAGAGAAAAGAATGTAGGTACCATGATTTGATGCTCTTCAAGAAGAAGGTTTCTAATTACAGGTTTCTACTGGCTTTGCTGTACTCTGTGCCTTCCTTGCCTGGTAAAATAATAATGATGATATTTGTCAAGCGTTTACTATCTGCCAAGTGTTGTTCTAAGCGCTGGGGTAGTTACAAAGTAATACTTTAGTAGTCCTCCCTAGAAGAAGTTCTGGTTTTGAAACAAACTTCCAAGATTGTTAAATATCTTTGCATCCTAGCTCGTGTCTTTTGAGGTATTTGCTTACTCTGCTCTTTTCTTTTCTAAATAAATTTATATGACTTCCCACTTAATTGTGTGTGAACAACCGAAAACTTGGTTTTGTAACTTTTCTACGCCCTGCTTTTCATTTTTAACACTGATGGGACAGCAGCTCTTGGGTGTACCTGGATGTTCTGCCCACACTTCAAATTAAACATGTCCAAGACTAAACTCCTTACCTTCCCACTCAAACCCTGTCCTTCTCCTGTCTTTACCATTGTTGTAGACAGCACCACTATCCTCTCTATCTCACAAGCCTATAATCTTGTCCTTGATTCATCTCTGTCATTCCACCCACGTACGCAGTATTTCACCAAGTCCTGTCAGTTCTACCTTCGCAACATTGCTAAAATCTACCCTTTCCTAATAATAATTGTGGTATTCGTTAAGTGCTTACTATGTGCCAAGCACTGCAATCCCCATTAATCCACCCTTTCCTAATAATAATAATTGTGGTATTTGTTACGGGCTATGTGCCAAGCACCGCAATTCCCATCTTATAGATGAGGTAATGGAGGCACAGAGATGTAAAGTGACTTGCCCAAGGTCACACAGCAAACATGCGGCAGAGCTGGGATTAGAGCCCATGACCTTCTGACTCATTCATTCATTCAATCGTATTCATTCATTCAATTGTATTTATTGAGCGCTTACTGTGTGCAGAGCACTGTACTAAGCGCTTGGGAAGTACAAGTTGGCAACATATAGAGACGGTGCCTACCCAACAGTGGGCTCACAGTCTAGAAGGGGGACACAGAGAACAAAACAAAACATATTAACAAAATAAAATAAATAGAATAAATATGTACAACTAAAATAGAGTAATAAATACATACAAACATATATACATATATGCAGGTGCTGTGGGGAGGGGAAGGAGGTAAGGCGGGGGTGGGTGGGGAGGGGGCTCAGTCTGGGAAGGCCTCCTGGAGGAGGTGAGCTCTCAGTAGGGCTTTGAAGGGCCTGCACTCTATTCACTACACCACGTTGCTTCTCCAGCCAAAATGCCACCATGCCAATCCCGATCCTGTCTTGACTACTGCATCTGTCTCCTCTCTGACCTCCCGGCCTCCTGTCTCTCCCTTCTTCAGGCCATACTTCAGTCTGCTGCAGCCATACTTCAGTCTGCTGCACAGACCATTTATCAAGAAAAACATTCAGTCTATGTCTCCCCAGTCTTCGTAAACCTCCAATGGCTGCCCACCTACATCCTTATCAAACAGAAACTTTTTACCATCGGCTTAAAAGCAATCAATCAATCAATCATATTTATTGAGCGCCTACTGTGTGCAGAGCACTGTACTAAGCGCTTGGGAAGTAGAAGTTGGCAACATATAGAGACAGTCCCTACCCAACAGTGGGCTCACAGTCTAAAAGGGGGAGACAGAGAACAAAACCAAACATACTAACAAAATAAAATAGCTCACTCAGTCAGCTTGCCCCATCCTACCTCACCTCACTGATCTCCTTCTACCACCCAGCCTGCACACTCTGCTCCTCTAGTGCCAGCTTATTCATTGCGCCCCGATCTCGTCTACCTCGCCACCGACCCCTTTCCCACATCCTCTCCCTACCCTGGAAATCCTTCCCCCCTCCATATATGCCAGACCACCACTCTCTTCACCTTCAAAGCATTATTAAGGCCACATCTCATCCAAGAGGCCTTTCCCAATTAAGCCCTCTTTTCCGCAGCTCGCTCTCCTTTCTGCATCATCTACACACTTGGATCTGTGACCTTTGAACCTTTGATATTCGCCCCACCCCCAAACCCACAGTACTTAAGTACATATCTTTAAAATATGTATTGTGAATTATTTATTCATATTAATGTCTATCTCCCCCTCTAGACTGTAATGTCATTATGGGCAGGGAAAGTATCTGCTAATTTTGTTGTACTCTTCCAAGCAGTTAGGCCAGGGCTTTTCACGTAGTAATCGCCCAATAAATACCATTGATTGATAAGTGATAGTCGTTCATACACGACTTGGAAACACATACCCAGGATTCCTTGGCTAATGAAGGTAAATTAGCCATGACTTCATGTAGTGATAACAATAATAATAATAATTATGGTATTTCTTAAGCACTTAGTATGTGCCAGGCACTGTACTAAGCACTAGGGTGGATACAAGCAAATCAGGTTGGACACAATTCCTGGGGCTCACAGGCTTGATCCCGATTTTAGAAATGACTGAGCCCCAGAGAAGTGAAGTGACTTTTCCAGGGTCACACAGCAGACAACTGGCAGAGCCAGAATCAGAACCCATGACCTTCTGATTCCCAGGCCTACGCTCTAGCCACTACACTGTCCACTCCTCTGTGTTGGCTATCTGTTGCCTGGAATGGCCAGATAGCTTATAAATTGCCAAGACTTGATTTTTTGGTGGCTGTGGTCTAGAAATCTGAGTATACAATATGGAATTTATAATTTTCTGTATGTCTGAGTAGGACTGATTAAGCTTATGAATTATTAAAAACTATTATTCATTTTTCAGACCCGACCCTTTCTTTGAACAGGAGATAGATGTCAAAAGTTGTTCATTAGTAGGGAAGATGATAGTTGGAAGTATTTATTATTGATGGTTTGTGGCCTTTCCCTTATTAAAATGGACGAGACTAATGTAGGAGTTCTTGATGTCATCCTCTAATAACCAAGACTGGGTCAGGGTGGAGCGGGAGCAGGATAAGTAAAGGGGGGAAGCAAAAGGGGGAGAACACACAAACAGGTTAAGTACTCTAGAGAAATTGCATGAAAGGCTTAGAAGATGAGAAGAGTGTGTAGTCTGTATTCCCTGGAGAATTTTCGGGGATCAGATTTGAGTTGCAACTGTGAATATCCTGTAATGAAACCCTGAATGCACATTACTATTACTATTACTGTGGGATATGTTAAGCACTTAGTATGTGTCAAGCACTCTCTAAGCCCTGAGGTAGATGCAAGTTCATAAAAATAATAATAATAATAATGGTATTTGTTAAGCACTTAGTATGTGCCCAGCACTGTTCTAAGTGCTGGGATAGATTCAAGGTCATTAGTCTTTCCCACATGGGGCTCATAGTCTTAATCTCCATTTTACAGATGAGGTAACTGAGGCCCAGAGAAGTGAAGTGACTTACCCAAGGTCACACAGCCGACAAGTGGAGGAGCCGGGATTAGAACCCACGTCCTCTGACTCCCAAGTCTGTGCTCTTCTGGTGTTTCTCATCAGGATTGACAGAGTCCTTGTCGCACACGGGGCTCTCAGTGTAAGTAGGAAAGAAAGCAGGTATTTAATCCCCATTTTACAGTTCAGGAAACCATTGCACAGGGAAGCTAAGCCACTTTTCCAAAATCACACAGGAAGCAATTATCAGTATTAGAACCCAGGTTCTTTGACACACACACCCCTCCCCCCCCCCGCCCCTGCTCTTTCCATTAGGCCATGCTGCTTCTCATTACAGTCAATAAGTGGTATGTATTGAGCTCTCACTGTGTGCAGAGCACGCATTAACACACTAAAGTTAAAGCATTAGTTGGTAGTTGTTAAAAGTCAATCTCTGCAAAGTAGATTTGGGTTTAAGTTTTACATTATGCTTGCTGTCATGGATGCATTTGCACAGTGCCTTTTGTCTCTTCACCCGTGACTGTGTCTCTCTTCTTCCCTGCTTTATGAATGTCAATTAAGGAGGAAAAGCAACTTTTTATTCCCATTAGCTCCTTTTAAACTATTTCAGCAAGGAGAAAGCTACCCAAATTTCATGTTATGCCTCATAATCCCTCATTCATTCATTCATTCAATCGTATTTATTGAGCGCTTACTGTGTGCAGAGCACTGTACTAAGTGCTTGGGAAGTACAAGCTGGCAACAAATGTTCGGTTAAATTCTCATGACCAAATCTTGATCAGAGAGAGTGAAAGCCATCACAAAGAACAGTAAGCGCTTAATAAATGCCATTATTATTATTATCATGGAAAAGAGGTAGGAAAAGCCCAGCTGGTTTTTCATATCCTAGGTAGGGTTAACTATCCTGGCAATGATATAAATAAGCTTCTCACGAATAAACTGAGCAAATTTGATCTGAATGTTATTTAGAGAAAATGAAATGGGAAACCCCACCAACACCCTTTAAAACCCAACCAGCCCAAAAGTGGGGGAAAAGGAGCATTACAGATTGGGACCTCTAATTCACAAAGAAAATGTGAGTTTTATGAGGTCATTAACAGCATGAAGGTCTTCAGTTTCCCTCTCTCTGCCCATTTCTGCCATCTACATAAACACTTTGAGAAGTCTGCTGTTCCAATCTGCTATTTCCACATGAAGGAAAGTCAATATTATCTCTAGACTTCACTCTACTTGGGGTATAGGCACTGAATTTAATTTGATACCTCACTGGCTCTGCAATAAATTGTCTTCCTAACTCCTATGGGACTCAACTTTTAAGGGCTAGGCACAAGGGTAAAGGAAGTGTGGTAATAGGGGTAGGAAAGGGTCATGGACATACTGGTTAAAATTCTAAACTTTGGTCTCCTAGCAGAAATTTTTTTTGATCCAAATTCTGTTGACCTAGAGATGGGTCTCCATCCCTCTCCTGTTTTGGGATGGAGAAATAAAAAAAAAGAAATACAAAAAAGTACAAGAAATAAAAAAAAAATTACCTGAGAATAATAATAATAATAATAATAATAATAATAATAATAATGGTATTTCTTATGCGCTTATTATGTGCCAGGCACTGTACTAAGTGCTGGAGTGGATACGAGCAAATCAGGTTGGACTGAATCCCTGTCTCATGTTGGACTCACAGTCTCAATCCCATTTTGCAGACAAGGTAACTGAGGCAGAGAGAAGTGAAATGACTTGCCCAAGGTCACACAGCAGACAAGTGGCATAGCCGAGATGAGAAGCCGTGATCTAACTCCCAGGCCTATGCTCTATCCACTTTGCCATGCAAAGCACAGATATTTTCTCTTTCATACTTCGAACTAACTTAGGGAAAAAGTCAGTGTTTTTAAACTTAAAAATTCCAAAATCACTAATGATGATGATGACAATGCCGTTTTAGGTTTATGTAGCATGTTTTCATTCATTCATTCATTCAATTGTATTTATTGAGCACTTACTGTGTGCAGAGCACTGTACTAAGCGCTTGGGAAGTACAAGTTGCAACATATAGAGACGATCCCTACCCAACAGCGGGCTCACAGTCTAGAAGGGGGAGACAGACAACAAAACAAAACAAATAAACCAAATAAAATAAATAGAATAAATGTGTACCAGTAAAATAAATAGAGTAATAAATATGTACAAACACATATACATATATATAGGTGCTGTGGGGTGGGGAAGGAGGTAAGGCAGGCAGGATGGGGAGGGGGAGTAGGGAGAGAGGAAGGAGGGGGCTCAGTCTGGGAAGGCCTCCTGGAGGAGGTGAGCTCTCAGTAGGGCTTTAAAGGGATGTTTTGCTATCAGTCAATCGTATTGCATGCTTCCCGTGTGCAGAACACTGTACTAAGAGTTTGGGAGAGTTCAGTACATCAGAACTGGAAGGCGCATTCCCTGCCCACAAGCTTACAGTCCAGAGGGAACCAATATTAATATAAATAAATAATTTATAATTTGTACATAAGTGCTATGGGGCTGAGGGTGGAGCGAATTACCAAGTGCCCAAAGGTCACAGATCCTGGGAGTCAGGAGTCTAATCCTGGCTCCTCCACATGTCTGCTGTGTGACCCTGGGCAAGTCACTGCACTTCTCTGGGCCTCAGTTTCCTCATCTGGAAAATGGGGATTAAGACTGTGAGCTCTATGTGGAACAGAGACTGTGTCCAATCTGACTAACTCGAATCTATCCCAGCTCTTAGAGCAGTGCTTGGAACATAATAAGCGCTTAAAAAGTACTGTAATAATAATTATCGTTATTATCCAGAAGTCAAGTCATTACCGCATCTGCCGAGTCACCCATCGATTAATCACTAGCATTTATTGGACACCTACTGTGGGCAGAGAACCATGCTAAGCGCTTAGGAGAATTCAAGAATTAAAAGACAGGAGCTCTGCCTCGGATGGTTTTACAGTCGAGGAGGGAAGACAGACACATGTATAAATTTGATCTGTTAGTAAAGGCCTCAGGATCCAAGAACCTTAGGCACAGGTGTTGTTGACTGTAGTGCTGGTGATGGGGCTTGCATCCCCCCCCCCCCCCGCCCCAGTCTTACCTCCTTCCCTTCCCCACAGCACCTGTATATATGTGTGTGTATATATATATGTACATATTTATTACTGTATTTATTTATTTATTTTACTTGTACATATCTATTCTATTTATTTTATTTTGTTAATATGTTTGGTTTTGTTCTCTGTCTCCCCCTTCTAGACTGTGAGCCCACTGTTGGGTAGGGACTGTCTCTATATGTTACCAACTTGTACTTCCCAAGCGCTTAGTACAGTGCTCTGCACACAGTAAGTGCTCAATAAATATGATTGATTGATTAATTGATTGGAGTAGCAGTGACACTGTCTGGAACCTGCCTGCTGTGTTCCCGCTACGGCAGTGGGAGCAGCGAGAGTATAGGCAGATGGGGGTTATCCCATCTATTTTTTCACTGTATCTTCATTACGTCCTCGTGAGGTGGTGAGGGAAAAGCATTATGATTATTTTGCATTTTGGGATTGTGTACCGCACCACCCTAAGAGAAAGGGGCCGTTTCTAATTCCCAAGGTATTCTTTGTATTCATTCATTCATTCAGTTTTATTTATTAATAATAGTTATGGCATTTGGTAACCGTTTACTATGTGCCAGGAACTGTACTAAACGCTGGGGTGGATAAGCAAATCGGGTTGGACACAGTCACAGTCCTTGTTGACTTGTACTTCCCAAGCGCTTAGTACAGTGCTCTGCACACAGTAAGCGCTCAATAAATACAGTTGAATGAAATGAATGCCCCACATAGGACTCACAGTCTCAATCCCCATTTTACAGACGAGGTAACCGAAGCACAGAGAAGCAAAGTGACTTGTCCCGGGTCACACAGCAGACAAGCGGCAGAGCCGGGACCTGTGTGCAAAGAGCTATACTAAGCACTTGGACGAGTACAATATAACAACAAACAGGCACATTCTTGCCCACAACGAGCTCATGGTCTAGAAGGGGAGACAGACACTAATATAAATAAATAGAGAAATTACAGATTATACACAGATATTCTCTTGCAGTGCTTAGTAGAGTGCTCTGTACATGGTAAACACTACTGCGACTACTATATTTTGAAAAATGGAGAAAGTCAAAGTGGGTAAACACCATATTTTAATTTTAAAACATTCAACATTTATAATTCTTTTCTTCAAGAAACTCCAAGCGCCTTTTAATACTTGAGACAGACAGGCGATACAATCCCCAATTTACAAGTAAGGAAACCAACACCCAGAGCTGCTCAATGACTTATTCATGATCGGGGTGTATTATGAGGATACACGGGTCATGTCTAAAAAAGGCAAGTGTATTTCCAGGGAAAATATTTCCTGTTGAAAATCAGTTGAGGATGTTTCCGCAAGGGACCAGCTAAATGCTCAAGGCTAACCAAACAACAGCAGTTTCAAAACTAAGACAGAACAAACAGAGAAACGCACAGCATAAATTCCATTTCCAAGACTTCTCAGGACCTACATCTGTGGGGGAGTGTTTTGGTGCCTTTTCCTTTCCCAATCCTGCTACCAGCTGCTTGTCGTCAGAATCCGGACAACCTGGCAGCAGCCATGGGGGTCGAATTTTCACGTGGTATTCACCACAGCACTTATGTTCTTATCTGTAATTTATTCCTCTGTAGGCATATCTGTCTCCCCCTCAGAACTGTAAGCTCTCTGTGGGCAGAGAACAGGTCCACCAACTATTGTGTGTGCTCTCTCAAGCGTGGGGAAGCAGAGTGGCTTAGTGAAAAGATCCTGGTCCTGGGAGTCAGCAGGACCAGGGTGCTAATCCCAACTCCATGACTTGTCTGCTGTGTGACCTTGGGTGGGTCACTTAACTTTCCTATGCCTCAGTTACCTCACCTGTAAAATGGGAATAAATGTTTGAGCCTCATGTGGAGCAGTGCCTGGCACATAGTAAGTGCTTAATAAGTACTTTTAAAAAAATGTACTCAGTATGCTGCTCTGCATGCAATAAGTGCTCAATAACTACCACTGATTGTCCCCACTGCTCTAGTTTGGTGCTATTAACTGCGTGAACTTCTGAACCAATCTAGACATATGTCCGAGGAAGGAATCTGCTGGACTGTGGCCATGCTCATAGCTACCACTAAAAAAATTAGTTACCAATTTTCTCTTCGTTGCCTTGGAAACGAGGATGCCGAAGTTGGCGCCGTGAAGAAACAGGCAGGATCCATTAACCTGCTTTTTCTCGGGCTTAGCAGACCTCCGCATCCGGTGAAGTTAGAAGCACTCCAACTGGGTGAGTGTCTTTTCTCCAGTAAGATCGTGGTGCCTTAGAACGCATCAAGATCAAAGCAGGCAGTCCCCCCCGACCAAGCCTGCTCAGTAATACCATCCTAGAGGACTTGTGCCCTCAAAAAAAGATGTCACACAGGGATTCCCCAAAACTTTTCTAGATAAGTATTTCAGATGACCTTTTGGGAAGAGTTCTCAGGTCAGAGAGTAGTTTCTACTGACACACAGGACAAAAGAAGACCCCAAGGAATGAGCAGTCAGTATTCTGTGTCTCTTAACTGGAATTGCAGCTCCTCTCCATTAGTTTAATTGCTTATTCCTATGCACCCTACCAAGATTTTAATTGTCTCTTACAACTAGTTGTTAACTTTTGTTCTCTTTCTTGTGTGTAATTAGGTGATTTCAAGAGCAGAGATTTTATATCGAGCAGTTAACAAACTGTTAGTATGGATTTCGCCCCTAAATATTAGAAATACACTCAATTCCACAACAATGCATGGGGGTAATGTTTTCATCAGACTTCATGTTAAGGAAAACTCATGCTCCGTGTCTTGATTTATGTGCAAACATGCAGACATAATACCGTGTTTGAAACAGACAGGTGTTTTCTAAATCCCTGTTTCAATAATAATAAAAACAATAATAATAATAATAACTATTTTTTAAACTCTTACTGTGTGCCAAGCACTGATAAGCACTGGGGTAGATACAAGGCAATCAGGTCCCACAATGAGCTCACAGTCCAAGTAGGAGGGAGAACAGGGATTGAATCCACATTTTATAGAGGAGGAAACTGAAGCACAGAGAATTTAAGTGACTTGCCCAAGGTCACTCAGCAGGCCGGTGGTGGAGCTGGAAGTAGAGCCCAGGCTCTTTTCATGGAGCCATGCTGCTTCTGTTATTTAAGGATTGAGTGTCCATTGAATACATTGAATCTTAAACTGTCCATTTTCTCTCCTTCCTCATGTCCTTGCCCTGCCCCTCTTCTCCCCGGGTGTCCCTCTTCTGCCGCTTCCCACAGCCCCACAGCTAGAGTGTTAGAAAGCGGTGCTCCTTCTGGTTAGTTCAAAATGACCCTGAGTTCAGGAGATTACTTGGCCAACACTCTCACTGCTTTTTTTTTATGACCAAATTTAATGGCAAATTAAAACTTAACCTCTTTGTACCTCCCAAGTGAAATTAACATTTACCTTCCTTTTAGATTCATTAGGCTCATTTTGGGATTATTCTTAATTGAAGTGATATGGGCCTACAATATCATTAGCGGTATAAGCATGAATTGTTATGATCATTGTAATTATTGTACCTGGAGGCTGTTGTTCCAAGGCCAGTAAGTTTATTGGCTCACCTAAGCTCTCTTGCACAGGCTAATAGAGTTTTGGTTTTAAGTGCCAATCCTTGCCCTTAGCATAAAGTACAGTGTCTACGACCCTGTGAGAGCTCAGTGGCTAGACATGCCTCTGCTTAACTGGTCCAACCCTAACTGGTCAAAGGGCCTCATTTCTGGCATTATTTTTACCCTTTTGGCTTGCTCCCTTTTTATCCAAGAATAATGATAAGGATGATAATACTGTGGATCAGTGGTATTTATTGAGTGCTTATTATGTGCAGAGGATGTACTAAGCACTTTTTTATGGCATCTGTTAAGTGCTTCCCATGAACCAGGCACAGTACTAAGCACTGGGACAGGTAGAAGATAATAAGGTTGTGCACTGTCAGTGTCCCAAATGGGGCTCATATTCTTAATCCCCATTTTGCAGATGAGGCACAGAAAAGCTAGGTGACTTGCTCAAGGTCATACAACAAGCAAGTGGTGGAGCCGGGATTAGGAGCCAAGGAGAGTACAATATAATAGAGTTGGTAGACACTCCCTGGCCACAAGGAGCTTCCAGTCTATAGGGATATTACTGCATAGACTGTAAGCTCGTCGTGGGCAGGGAATGTGTTTGATGTTATATTGTACTTTCCCAAGTGCTTAGTACAATGCATTGCACACAGTAAGTGTTCAATAAATACAATGAATAATTATAATAATAGGAATGCCCCCTGATTTTACTGTTTCATAATCATGTCCGATTCTGCGTACTTCCTAGAGTGAGCAATAGCTGTTGCATTTACATTTTCACTCACTTGGGGAAGAAATGGTCAAAGGCCACTATTCTAAATCCTTCTTAGACATTTTTGCTATTTACTTTTGGGAATTTGAAAGTCATTCAGAATCCATACAGCTCCTGAATATTTTGTTCTTTTTAATGGAAAATAATCTGTTACCACGAATGACATCTAAGATATTA
Source organism: Tachyglossus aculeatus (assembly GCF_015852505.1). NCBI lineage: Eukaryota > Metazoa > Chordata > Mammalia > Monotremata > Tachyglossidae > Tachyglossus > Tachyglossus aculeatus. Next base: position 13,764,293 of record NC_052091.1, on the reverse strand, counting down.
TCATCAAACTTCAGGTACTTTAAGAATTCATGAAAGACGTGTGGTCACAAAATATTCACAGCAGCGTCCCTTTCCTTTTACTCTATATTCCAGACTTCCCATTGCTTTTAAGCAAGATAGCAAAGTTTCACCATTCCCCTGAGTAGGGTAGGCAATAAAAGGAATTCCTTTTATCTTTTCTCCAGTGATCGCTCCCTTTTACCCCACTCTCTGACTCTATCCTTCCTGTTCAGAGTTTAACATCGAGTTTGACTCTTCCAGAAACTTCCCTCGATTTCTATCCCCAACTTTTTTTCCTCCCAAGAGTCTCGCCAGTTTTTTTGAGAAGACTCTAGCAAAAGTGACAGGAAAGAACAGCATAAAGACATTGACAAGCCTGCTTTGACGCAGAGATTTTCTAGTTTAAATTACAGTCAGATTTAGCAACAGGATCCCAGAAACTCCATTTCTGGCTCGCTTTCTTCCTTGTAGTCTAGTGTTCTTAACCAGGTAGCAAGTAATTGACTTTTTTTCTGTCTAGAAATATCTCCACCAGAGGAGCAGTACTTTCTTTCTAATATTTATTCCAGGATTCAAGGCATTGCCTTGTTCAGAATCATTACCAAGTTGGGAGAAATTGCTCTGAAATGAAAGGTTCTGGCAATACCAAATTTTAAACAAATTTGACATTATCCAGAAAAGTGTGGCAACATGATGATAGGTGTATTTTATACATGTGAAAATGGATTGCACTGTCTTGGTGGGAAACATAGTTTCCAATAGCATATTAGATTATCCTTAAAAAAAATGGCCTTTGTTAAGTGCTTTCTGGTGCCAGGCACCAGGGTAGATGAAAGCTCATCGGGTTGGACATAGTCCATATCCCTCATGGGGCTTACAAACAATTTTAGTCCCTGTTTTACAGACAAAGTAGCATGGCCTTAGTGGAGAGAGCTCGGGCCTGGGAATCAGAAGGACCTGGGTTCTAATCCCACCTCCGCTACTTGTCTGTTGTGTGACCTTGAGCAAGTCACATCACTTGTCCCACCATGTGGGACAGGGACTGTGTCCAACCTGATTACCTTGTATCTACCCCAGCACTTAGAACCGTGCTCGGCACAAAGTAAGCACTTAACAAATACCATAAGAAAGGTCACAGGCCCAGAGAAGTGAAGTGACTTGCCCAAGGTCACACAGAAGGCCAATGATGGAGCTGGAATTAGAACCCAGGTCCTCTGACTCCCAAGCTTGTGTTCTTTCCACTGGCCAGGCTGCTGCTGCCTCTTCTTTCTGTGAGCCTTGAAATGAAGTTTAGGGTTTAAATCATTGAACAAAATAAGTAGCTGTTTGAGACCACATATTTTCCAGCTCCTTTGAAGGAAAGAATACCTGGGGGAATAAAAAGTAATAATAATAATCGTGGTATTTGTTAATGCTAATGTGCCAGGCACTGTTCTGAGCGCTGGGGTTGGTATATGTATATGTTGGTATATGTATATGGTATTGGTTGCCAACTTGTACTTCCCAAGCGCTTAGTACAGTGCTTTGCACACAGTAAGCGTTCAATAAATACGATTGATTGGTATAAGTTAATTGGGTTGAGCACAGTCTCTGTCCCACATAGGACTCGTGGTCTTAATCCTGTTTTAAAGTTGAGGGAACTGGGACACAGAGAAGTGAAGTGACTTGCCCAAGGTGACACAGTGGACAAGTGGCAGAGCTGGGATTAGAACCTGTGGCCTTCTAATTCCCAGGCTGGTGCTCTTTCCACTACAGCATGCTGATTTGACTGGTCCATGACCAAATTACATCCCTTGAAATAGCATCACTTGTAATCTGGGATCCAATATCTAATTTCATAGATATACATAGATCTTAAACATTTAGACCACTCAAACATGTCTGTTTTGCCATTATTTAAAAGTTTTGTGTAGCTGATTCCTTTACATCTTTTATTTTGGCATAACCAAGTTCTCTCAAATTGTGACCCGTGGAAGGCCCTCCCGTCTATGCAGAAGTATGCACATTTACCACCTGTTGCCTGAATTAGAAGAGTCAAAAGTACTGACTGAACTTTCTGTGACCTGCACAGTCTCTGGGACAAATTGTCAGGTATTCCGAGGTATTCTCCCAGGAGAAGCAGCGTGGCTCAGTGGAAAGAGCACGGGCTTTGGAGTTAGAGGTCATGGGTTCGAATCCCGACTCCACCACATGACTGCTGTGTGACCTTGGGCAAGTCACTTCACTTCTTTGAGCCTCAGTTACCTCATCTGTAAAATGGGGATTAAGATTGTGAGCCCCACGTGGGGCAACTTGATCACCTTGTATCCCCCCAGCGCTTAGAACAGTGCTCTGCACATAGTAAGCGCTTAACAAATGCCATTATTATTATTATTATTATTATTAATGGTATTTTCTCCCAACATTCTCCTCTTTCAGGTTGTTAGAAAAAACTTCTGAATGTCAGAAAAGTCTTCCTTATTTTTTCATTCATTTAGAGACCATTCATAAACAAGTAGTATTAAATATCCATTTCCCTTCCCACTTGCTGCACTCTTAAGGGCAGATGTGTTGCTTTTAAGTAACAATAATAATGTCTCTTCACCCCCAAGAGACCTTCCCCATTTAAGCCTTCTTTTCCCCAGCTCCCTCTCCCTTCTGTGTTGTCTATGCACTTGGATCTGTGACCTTTGGGCATCTGACATTTACCCCATCCCCAACCCCACAGCACTTATATATCTTTATATATTATAAATTTCATACTTATTTTAATATCTATCTCCCCCTCTAGACTGTAAGCCTGTTGTGGGCAGGGAACGTTTCAGCTAACTCAGTTGTACTCTCCCAAGTGCTTGGTACACATAGTAAGCGCTCAGTAAATACCACTGATTGATAATGGCAAGAACATTTTCCTTCTTGGGTATTCTACTCAGTTGCCAGCAGAGCCATTCATCTGTTGCACACGGTGGCTGAAGCCCCTGTGTCTCAAAAGTTATTTGAGACATTTATTGCTGAACTGTACTTTCCAAGCACTTAGTACAGTGCTCGGCACAGAGTAAGCGCTCAATAAATGATTGAATGAATGGAGTGAAACGTTTCCACTTGAATGAGTTCTCAAGTTTGCGTCATTTTTGCTTTCCTGTCTCGATTATTTTGTACAAGAAAGAACAGCAGAACATCGGTGTGGTGTGATGTTGTCGAATCCAAATTTCAATATTAATAGCTTTTCCTGATATGACAGGATCAACCTCCAGTCGTTTAACAATATTCGAGTCCTAGCTGTGCCTGGGTGACGCAGGACCAGAAATTGATTCTCGTGCAACATAAACAAGCATTTAATTAAAGGATAATGCCTATGGCACTAGAGTATGTGAAGTGAAGTTGAAGTGTTTAATCAACCACAGAAGCTATTTACTGCTTCATATGCTGCAGTGTTGTGAATAATATTATTATTCTAGAACTTTAGAAAAGGAATGTTTAAAGAAATGACATTTTAAAACCGTGGCTTTCTTTTGGAAGGTAGGGAAAGTGTCACCATCTTGACAGGTCTTAAAAATGAGGTTGCTGGTATGTGTAGTACAGAGGTGGGTGAATTATTTTAGCCTATCTATCAGTCAATCAAGCAATTCTATTTATTGAGTGCTTACTGTGTTCAGACCATCATTATCATCAATCGTAATTATTGAGCAACTATAATGCACAGAGCACTAAATTCAGTGCTTGGGAGAGTATGCTATCACTATGTTGGTAGGCACATTCCCTGCCCAAAACAAGGTTACATTTCAGAGGGGGAGACAGATATTAATAGGAATAATAAATTACAGATATGTACATAAGTCCTGGGGGTGCTGAGGGAGGGAAGAATAAAAGGTGTGAATCCAAGTAGCTTCTGCGATGTTTACCTAGTTTTTCTAAGTCTTGGATGGGCTCCACTTCTCCTGGTTGGAGGGAGAGAGAGAGATGAGAGAGAGATGAGGGGCGGGCGGGGGGAAAGGGAACAGACAGATGGAAAAGGAAATATAAAAGCTGTACTCCCTCCCACTGAAGTTCCTAACTAACTCTGAGCCTGTTAAAGATGCACTCCACAGTTCCAGCACACCTTCTAGACTGTAAACTCATTGCAGGCAGGGAATGTTTCTGTTTATTGTTATATTGTACTCTCCCAAGTGCTTAGCACAGTGCTTTGCAAACAGTAGGCGCTCGATAAATGCAACTGAATGAATGAATGAACGAACCGTGGCCCTCACAACGTCCAGTGTCCCTGGAAGCCAGGGCAGGCAGGGAGAACAGATGGGATCTCCAGTAGATCTGGAGTTACTTAGGAGCCCATTGTAGGTGGGAGGCCAGCTGCTTGTGTTATACCAATCAATGGTATTTGTTGAGTGCTTATTGTGTGCAAAGCACTGTACTAAGCACTTGGGAGAGTATAATGCAACAGAGTGGGTAGACATATTCCCTGCCCACAGTGAACAGACGCTCAGTGGGTTGGAATAATTCATTCGGTGGGCCACATTCAAGTGCTTCGACAGTGCTCTGCATACATTAAGCACTTAATAAATACGACTGAGTGAATCCAGTCCATGGCCAGATATTTCCCCACAAGACCTGAGTAGCAGGTTCCATATTTCTGCACATCCAGTGATGAACGCTGTGTGGGTCTATTAGTTATTTTAGTAATTTCCCTTCTTGCAACTGTTTATATCAGTAGGTAGTATTTATTGAGAGCAGTTGTCTGGGAGCACTGTACTAAGTGCTGGGGAGAGTACCATTGAAGCAGTGTGGCTTAGTAGATAAAACATGGATCTAGGAGCCAGAGGATCTGGGTTCTAGTCCTGGCTCTGTCACTTGCCTGCTGTATGACCTCAAGCAAGTCACTTAACTTCTCTCAATAACTTGAGAGTTATATAACTCAATAACTCAATTGAGTTAAATAACTCAATAACTTCTCTCAATAAATACGATTGATTGATTGATTGATTCTCTGTGCCTCAGTTTTCTTAACTGCAAAATGGAGATTCAGTACCTGCTCCCTCTCCTGCTTGACTGTGGGACAGGGACTGTATCCAGCCTGATTGACTTATGTCTTCCCCAGGGCTTAGAATAGTACTTGACACATAGTCAGAACTTAACAAATATTGAAAAAAAATAGATGTAGGTGAGCCTTATCATTCCTTCAGCCAGCTGTAGTACTTTAAAACTTTACATCCTCCTTAATATTCATGAATATGTCTAATTTATTTGTTTAGACCATTCTAGTTATAAATACTTTTATGTTGGTCTCTCCCAATAGAAGCTAAGCTCCTTTTGTGCAGGGAACAAGTCACTTAGTAACTCTGTGCTTCCAAGCACCTAGAATATTGCATCTCACCAAGTGCACACTCACTGAATGCCGCTACTATTACTTTTAAGAAGCCCCATCCCTTCCCATAAGGAATTTACAATCTAATAATGTGTTAGACCATATCTTTCCACAGTTGGAGTCAGTTCGTGCCAGCGCTTAGAACAGTGTTTTGCACATAGTAAGCGCTTAACAAATGCCATCATTATTATTATTATTATTCCCTAGGAAAGTCTGATAAGTGCAGAATGGCGGTGGGGTGGGGGTGGGGGGGGGAGCATCAATCCTACCATCGTACTCACTTTTTAAGCCTAAATGTGTTGGTACTTTGGTCCACTGTGACCACTGGATCATTTTCTGCAAGCTTTATATAAAAAGCATGATTTTATCTCAGAATGAATAACAACTGTGGTGTCTGTTAAGCCTTTACTCTCTGCCAGCACTAAGTGCAGAGGTACATACAAGATAATCAGGTCCCACATGGGGCTTCCAGTCTAAGCAGTAAGGAAAATGGCTATTGAATCCCCATTTTGCAGATGAGGGAACTGAGGCCCAGAGAAGTTAAGTGAATCACCCAAGGTCCCCTAACAGGTAAGGTGAGGAGCTGGGATTAGAACCTCCAACTCTCAGGTCTGTGTCCTTTCCAAAAGGCCACGCTTCTTCCCATGAAGTAAAGTAGAAATTGCATGGATATTAATCTCTGACCCAATTTTCCATTAGAAAAGGCATTGGAATCAGTGGTAGGTGTGGCCACCTGTCAGTATGATTCATAAGCGTGATTAATTTATATTTTTATTGTCCTGTTTGAAGCCCAACAGGAAAAGTGGCAGGGACATCATAAAAGGAAATCAGGTGAAAGAAAGGGCTGAGGATGAAAATAATAAACTGGGGAGATGATTAACTTAGGTAAAGCATTTGGAACTATCACTTCGATAATAGTTTTTTAGTGAAGTCATCAAATTTACAGGGAAGGTGTTTGTGTTCACGTTTATCTTCCAAGTATAATTTAACTTGAAGGAAGTGAATTGAATATATGACTGTCCTGAAGTGAGGTATCGGCAACTGGAGCTTCTGATGCTCCAATTTCTTTTGCCATTCTCTTAACCAAGGTGAAATTGATGGGCAAAGCATGAAGCTGGGAAGAGTTTAGATCTTTCTCCCAGTGTATTTTGGCCTTGAAGCCAGAGCCCTGGATGACAGAAGCAGGCTGCCGAGGCGAAAATGCCAGGGAAACATAGTACCCCTCAGCTATTCTCTAAACTGAGGGTTCAAGCTGTTCAAAATGTACATTCCAGATTCTAGCCATCGCTTGAGATGGTTCTCCTGGCTGTCCGTCCGAATCCAACACTACTCTGTCAGTTTAGAGGGGCATGGGGAATTTCTGGTCTTCTCCTGTTAACCCCTTTCCAGCCTGGCTACCTAGGAGATAGATGTTATAAACCCTCTCGGAACCATTGCTGAGAACAAGAACTCAGCCAAAAAAGAACAAAGACTCTCTGTGTTATCCTAAAACAGTCAGAAGGGAGTACTATGACTTTGTTGGGGAAATAAGCCTTATATGTTACTTCCCCTCACCTCTCCCAAACTTCTTCATTGCTTCTTGTTTCTTGAAGAACAAATATTGTCCCTTGCCTGCATTATAGTCCTAGAGGAATCTAGCCCACAATTAAGTTTGAAACATTACTTACAATACAAATACAATATTGAATTACTATTCTTATACATAGAATCATACCGCATTGAGAGGCAGCGTGGCCTAGTGGAAAGTGCCCAGGCTGGGAGGCAGGAAACCAGGATTCTAATCTTGGCTCTGCCACTTGTCTGCTGGGTGACCTTGAGCAAGTCAGTTAACTGTGCCTCAGTTTCCTCATCTGTAAAATGAGTATTAAGTACAAGTTCTCATTCCCTTTTAGATTTTGTGCTCCACGTGGGACAGAGACAGTAACTGATCCGATTGAACTTTATCTACCCCAGGTTTAGCTTGATGCTTGGGGTTTAAGCACTTAGGAGATACTACAGTTATTGTATTTTATGACTGTACTTGGTGAAGGGAGGAAAACATCAAGAGAACAGGGAAGAAGCTCAGGCTGAAAGCTTACCAAGTGCGCCTGACATTAGGTCAGGCAACAGCCATTGTTACAAATGACCTTCACTATTAATCAGTCAGTTAGTGATATCGACTCAGCACTTACGGTGTGCAGAGCCCTGGACTATGACCTTGGGAGAATAAAACAGAGTCGATAGACACATTTCCTACCCAGCACGGCTTTAAGGTCTAGAGGGGGAGACAGATATTAATACAAGTAAATAATTTACAGAACGTATGTGAGTGCCGTGGGGTTGAGGGTGGCATGAATATCAAGTGCCCAGAGGGTACAGCTTGAAGTGCATAGATGACCCAGAAGGGAGAGGAAGGTGGGGAAAAGAAAGCTTAATCAGAGAAGGCCTCTTAGAGGAGATGTGACCTTAATAACGCTTTGAAGGTGAGGAGAGTGGTGGTCTGTTGTATATGGAAGGGAAGGGACTTATATCTTTCCCTTGAAAGAAGCATCCAGGAAGTGTTTGTGTTCTTGCACTTGCCTTTTCCAGGTGGAAAATTCCCCTCTTTCTTCCATATTCTCTGCCTTGAGGCAGTTGAGGTCTTTGGTAAAGAAGGGGGAATCTGAACAGCAAAGAATTTGCTTCAGGGCCTAGCACTTAGACTTATTTACATCCTCTTTTGCACTCATGACTATAAGTATGTATTTATTGTGACTATTCCCTCCGGTTATATATATACTCTTATGTTCCTCTCTCCTGTTAGGGTTTAAGCCCCTTTTAATAATTAAGATTAGGGGTAGAGTCACTTCTTTGATTTGTACTTCCCAAGTGCTTATACAGTGCACCACACAAAATTAGGTGCTAAATAAATAGTGCTACAAATATTACTTAGGTGAATGAATTTAAGATTGGCATTATCTCTTAATTCAGAATAAAATGGAATAAGCCACCCTTTTATGGTGTTTTTTTTAAAGTGCTTACTGTGTGCCAGGCACTGAACTAAGTGCTGGGGTAGATATAAACTAATCAGATTGAACACAGTCTGTATCCCACATGGGCTCATAGTCTTAATCCCCATTTTACAGGTGAGGTAACTGAGGCACAGAGAAGTGAAGTGACTTGCCCAGGGTCACAAAGAAGACAGAGTTGGGATTGAAACCCAGGTCTTTCAACTCCCGGGCCTGTGCTTTATCCACTAAGCTACACGGCTTTCCCTTTTCCAAATAACTGTGAGTCAGACAGTCCTGTACATGGTGGAGATGGGAATATCTTCCTGACCAGAGACCTTGGCTTTAAGGTAAATTGTGATACATAATGTAACTATGTCATTTCTCTTGTTTTAATTTAAATTATGTAATTACTTCCCTTGCAGCCACACATTTTTGGAATGGGAATCGGGTGAAGGGAGAGATGAGCTGGGAGCCATTGAATGTTGAGAAGCAGCGTGGCTCTGTGGAAAGAGCACGGACTTTGGAGTCAGAGGTCATGGGTTCATATCCCGGCTCCGGCAATTGTCAGCTGTGTGACTTTGGGCAAGTCACTTAACTTCTCTGTGCCTCAGTTACCTCATCTGTAAAATGGGGATTAAGACTGTGAGCCCCCCGTGGGACAACCTGATCACCTTGTAACCTCCCCAGTGCTTAGAACAGTGCTTTGCACATAGTAAGCGCTTAATAAATGCCATTATTATTATTATTATTGTATCCTCTAAGAAACAGGAGATTGAGCCGGAAAATTGAGAGACCACCCAAGCCTAGCGAAAGGAAAGGGGAGGAGGAGGACAAGATCACCTCATGGTTAGAGTCCCTCTAGACTGTAAGTTCACTGTGGGCAGGGAAGATGCCTACCAACTCTGTGGTATTGTACTCTCCCAAGCACCTAGTACAGGGCTTTGCATGTAGTAAGGGTTCAATAAATGCCATTGATTGATTTTTTGATAGAGTCTCTGGAACATTAAGAATTTGGGGGGCTGGGGCTTCCTCAAGGCCAGGGCAGCCTCCCTTCTTCCACTGACCACCACCCAAGTGAAGCCTTCCTTCCCAACTGCTAGCGTGATGGGAAGGTTGAAGCAGTTCATAACCAAGGAATGTTTCCTGGAACAGGGAGGGGCCTGAGCAGGATTCTCTCCTCAGAAATCTTTGAATGGCTTAGTTCAGTGCGGTCAATTTGGTTCGTTTAATTTGCTCTAGTGGTTGCTCGGAATTTACGGTTCATCATTTATTCATATTTTTCTATGGATCTGTCTCCCCCTCTTAAATTGCGAGGAGTATCTTGTATGATAGAGGGTATGTCTCAACTGATAATTCTTTATAGATTCTGTAAAGGATAGCAGTGTTTCTGAAGAACCTTGCATTTTGTAACAATAACATTAGCGTACTCACCCCTTGATGTTTGCCTCAGTTATAACCAATTTTTTTGGACCACATCTACTCTGGCCAACTCGAATGTCACATTCTGTCCAGGCACACATTGGAGAAATGACATTCCATAATTCCTCGGTAGCATTCTATCCAAATTGCACAATGAAACCTGTTACAGAAGAATTGATTGTATTTAACCTAATGCTTAGTAGAGTGATCGGCACATAATAGGCATGTAATAAGTACCATTAAGAAAACAGACTGGGTTTTGGGACAATTGTTGTTCTGTTAAAATTCCTAGTGGTTCCAAGATTATCTAGCTTTTCAAAAGAATATCCAAAATGTTTGATTCAGGTTTATTTCTAGAGATGAAGCTGTTTTTAGAAATGTTCAGGAGAGTCTAAATTGTTTCATTGATTTCCAGTTAGCGTTCCTTTACATTTAAACTAAAATGCAGTGAGTTTGTGGAGACTGAACTCCAACTAAGTCTTAAAAAATGTTACAAGCAATCGTTTTTATTGAGCGTTAACTGGGTGCAGAGCACTGTATTAAGAGCTTGGGTGCAAATGATAGAATATAACAGACACATTTCCTGGCCACAACGGGCTTACGGTCTGAGAGGAGGAGAAAGACATTAATATAAATAAATAAGTAAATTACTGATATGTATATCAGTGCCCAGAACTCTCAAACTCTTCATTTGAGAGATTCTGCAAACAATAGTTGTGTTTCTGAAGAACCTCGTGTTTTGGAACAGTTACGCTAGTGTACTCACGCGTTGACATATGCATCAAGTATAACCAGTTTTTTCTTACACCACATCCACAAGGTGATTAAAGAGTTGATTTACCTCTCAAATGTGTGTGCCTCAGCATGGGGAGGTGAAGCTGTAAGAAGGACTTAGTAGGAGATTTGAATGAAAGTCGGCTGATCCACAGGACTTTGCCATGACAGTGACCTGACCCGAAATGACATGTCGTTCATTTTTTCTTCAATACGGCTGCTCCAATTTATCATTTCCTACTTCTGCTAGTATGCATTGAACTAAGCCAAGCTGCGAATAACATCTTTGTCAATGGTTTATAGCCCTGTGTTGTTCTAATTGCATTTAGGCTCTGACCCAGAGGTACGAAGGGTCAACAGAAGAGACCTTTCTCTTGTGGACATAGGCTAACCATTGTACTATATTTAGGCTGTTGAGCCTGACTGGAATGCCACCCAAATACCCCTCCATCCCACCATTATCCAATCAATGAACAGACACAATCTCTCTGAACTCTCATTTTGACTAATGAGTTGATTTATTTTCAGTGGTGCGCTTGCTAAAAAAAACAAACCCTAATCAATAAATGGTGACTGTCTAATGTTTTCATTTCAAAGATCATTTGAGAAGCTTGTAGCTGAAATCTGTTTTCTGTTAGGTAGCTCTGGTTTGCCGTATATTGCCTCAGGGATGCTGAGATGCAGTCATAAGTTGTTATTTGTCATAAAGACAAAAAGTACAAGCTCTCCAAGGTAAGGCTAGAATTTCATGTCCCTTTGAGGAGGGATGGAGTGCAAAGGAGCTCTTTTAGACCCTGAAAAGAGCCCTGTGTGTGACAGAGATAATAAGACTCACAGAAGAGGAATCTGGCCCTTTGACTTGATTTCCTTCTCTCACTTCATAAAGGAAGCCTGTAATAGAGCTCAACTAACTGGGGTATGGCAACGTTTTTTTTTTTTAAAAAAGACTGTTTTATTTTCAAATCTGCAGTTGCCATTTAAAAGCTTTGGCTAGTTAGCCAATAGACTCTGGGATTGGGAGCAAGTGGCAAAGTTGAGTTTAGACTGGCATTATGCATTGCCTGGTCTCCTTGTCTGTTTATGTCTTAGTACAAAGTAGAACTCCTTCACAGCCTGCAGCTGTTTTATTTAGCTCAAAGTATCTGGCTGCCAGAAACATTTACATCTCCACCTGTTCAGGGCAGGAGCTTGGTTTTAAAAAATCTCAGCCGTCTTCTTCAAGAGTTTTCTTCATTTGGAAAAAGTTTGGAGCAATTTAACTGATGATTTGTAATCTCCCTAGCAGTCTGGTCTTCTAGTGTGCCCAAAAGTCTAGGTTACAGGAAATGACAGTTACTTCAAGCAAGCTATCACCACCCTGCAGGAGCTGAAATATAACAAAATACTCCAATGTGAGATATGGGAGAGAGAGCAGTATTAGAGAACTCTTCCCATTTTAGAGGGATAAAGCTCCCTTGTAAAGAATCTCCCGAAGTCAATTGATAGTATTTATTGAGCGCTTACTGTGTGTGGAGCACTGTACTAAGGGCTTGGGAAAGTACAGTCCAATGGAGTTGGTAGACACGACCCCTGCCCACAGGAGCTTACAGTTGAGGAGTCATCCCTCGTTCAGTGTAGAGACAGGTAATACGCTCTAGTTACCATTTCTGGTGAGAATTCTTGCTCTGATTTACAAAAAGTTTGTGTCATTCACAAGACTTTATTTGGCTATTTGAATGCAGAAATCTTCTAAGAACTCGAGGAAAATCCTGTAGGGGTATCATTTAAGAGCTAAAAATTGAAAGTCTTGAAAAAGGAAAAAAAATCATCGATCCATTTGGCAGAACCGTAGGCTCCGCTTTCTTAACCGACATACTAAACTATATTTGTTCAGTGCTTTTAGTTTCCTTGAGAAAATTTACTGCCTAGACCAAAAATGGAGGACCAGAAACCAAGTGATTTTTCTGACAAGAATTATTATCAGTACTATTATTATTATCATTGTTATTGTATTTATGTGTTTACTGTGTGTCAAGCACTCTTCTAAGCCCTGGAGGACATGCAGCTTAATTACTCCAGACAGAGTCCCCATCCCCATCCCACAAGGGGCTAACATTCTAAGTAGGAGGGAGAACAACTATTGAATCCCCATTTTACAGATGTGGAAACTGAGGCATAGAACAGTGAAGTGAGTTGTCCAAAGTCACACACCAGGCAAGTGCAAAGCTGGGATTAGAACCCAGGTCCTCTGACTCCCAAGCCCGATTCTTTCCACTAAAGAGTCCAAGGATGTCTGGAGGTACTGCTGTTCCTCAAGGGCTTTTTGGCATTCTTCCCTTAGGCCTAAGCACGTTTAATAAGGTGGAAGCTATTAATTCTGAGATTGTGAGGCAGAGATCTTGAGGGTTTTTTCCCCTTCGATCTTTTGTAGATCTCCAGTCTGTTTTAAGATCCCCTTTGACTCCAGATTTAAATGTTTTTTAGAGACCTCCCATTGTATTGAATCCCCCTTGTGTAATAAACTGTTTTGATCCGCTATATAGTCAGAAAACTAGAGCGGCTGGATTGGTTTTCCCATGAGAATCACGTGTTTATGTATGAATAGGTTTTCGTTTCTCATCCCGTAGTTAATCCAAAATTAGAATGTTGTACTTGTCAGCTGTCAGAAGCAGTGGAAATGGCATTGGTTTTAAGGAGCTGCTATGAGGCTCCTGATGCTTTTTGTGAACGGCGGAAAAGCTTCCCCAGAGTGCCCATCAAGCCTGAACTGCTCCAGGGTGCCGTCCACCTACCACGTGTAAGTTAGGCTTCATTTTAAACCACCACTACCCATTGTGCTAAATACCTCCATATCAGGTTCTCATTTTAATGGTGAACACGGACTGGAATTTTCCGAGCTGCATTTTTACAGCTGATTACTCCCGCTTAAACTCAATTTTGTTCACTTCAGACTGGGTTGAATTTTGAAATCTGTCAGTGGATCGAATGTGACGATGATCTCCTGAGGCAGGCTCTCGTCTATCATTTTGGATGACCAGGGACCCTTTACTACTTTGATCCAAAACTTTAATGATTAAATCGGAAATGCCTGGGCTTCCTCCTCAATGTCAGCACACTCCTCAAGTCCCCATTCCCTCTGCGGCACTGGACTTAGAAGATCCTATTTAAATTGCAACTGTTCAGCCTTCAAGCTTGTTTTCCCCTGCTAAAAATCCCAGCTCCGCCACTTATCTGCTGTGTGACTTCGGGCAAATCACTTCACTTCTTGCCTCAACTCTAAAATGGGGATTGAAAATGTGAACTCAATGTGAGACAGGGACTTGTATCTATCCCAGCGTTTAGTAGAGTGCCTGGCACATAGTAAGCATTTAACAAATACCACAGTTATTTCAGTGCCTAGCACATAGTAAGTGCTTACCAAATATCTTTTTTTCCCCCTAAAATCATTGGGGGAAGTGTGTATTTACACTTCCCATATTTCTTCTCACCTTCCACTCCTCCCTCAGAGACTAGAATCATATGAGGAATGTTCCTGCCTTTTCTTTCCTGTAGCACACTTCAGGGTAGCCAGTCATCGAGACCCTCTTAAACTCTCGAGGTGCAGAAGGAAGTTAGGGAACTATCCTGTACCTCAATTTTTAAAGTGAGAAAAATGAAATCTCAGATGACCAAAGATCAGTTATTCCTACTCCAATTTTTTTTAGATCTTAAAAACATTTAAAAGAAGTTGCAGCAGGAATAATCAAAATCCCTGAAGTATTTTAATCAATCAGGAATATTTATTAAGCACTTACTGTGTGCCACACAAGTGCTTGGGAGAGTATAGTGCTATACAGTCGATAGACTTGATCCCTGCTCTCGAAGACCTTACAATCTAGATGGGGGAAGACAGACACTTCTCATCCTGCTAATGAAGCAAAAGCCACGTGCCCTCTCCGTAACACAGGCGGTTCATCCTTAATCCCATTTGCAATATGTAAGTACTTTGACAGATGGCCTTTATTGGCTACTCCTGCAATCCCACTATCTCTGAGCATCTATTTTAGAAGAACTGTGGTCTGATACATGGTTGGACATTGATGTGGAGTGCTAAATTAATCCTCGAGCCAACAAGGATTGTGCTTCAAAGCATTAAAAAAAGTCCATTTCCCCAAATAAAACAGGAGTAATCTCATAACATTCCTCTGTTCATGACAAAACACATAATTGAAACTGTCTCATTAAGCCAGGCCAGAGGGTCAGACCTCTCGAGGGCAAGACTTTTAATGGTAGGATTTCCTAATGGGGAAAATACCAAACTAATAACGTATTAAACATGAATGCGTGATTCTTAAATTTACCCTCCGGAAAAACCAAACCATGACCAGGCTTCTACCCATCCCCCACTTTCTCTGAGATACCTACCATTCTGTGATTTAGAATTCCATCTCTGTACTGCTAAAACTTTCAGTTACTCCATGCTTCCTATCCCTCTGTTGCCTCCATATTTTTCTCTCTTTGTTTCCTTTTTCCGTTTCATTTTTTACTTCTTCCATCCTTTTCCTTGGATTATGATCTCCCATATTACTCTCTTCGGCTCTCTTTTCCACCCCAGTTTATTTTTACCTCTCCTTTATCGCTGCTTCCCCTCATTTCTCTTTTCTTTTCTTTGTTGTACCTCATTTATTCTCTTACTTCCTGTGCTGACTTTCTAAAATCCTTCCCACTCACCACTGCTGTGTTCCTATGGAGACCCCAGTTCCAGAAAGGGGGCGTAAAGGAAGGCTGGACCCAGGGAGTTGGATGAGCCACAGGGAAGAGGAACAAGACCTTCCTCCTGGCTTTTGGAAGAACCTCCCTGGCCATCTCTAAGAACCCTCTGCCAAACAGGGTTCTGGACTCCCTCCCTGGAGAGAGGAGATGGGTTGAAAAGAGTAATAGGAGTAATAGGAGGTTTCCACACAGTGAAAAAAGGAACTGTTGGGTCTTATCCCTGTATAATATTATTATTATTATCATCGTAATCATTGATAATAATGATAACAATAACTATGGTATTTGTTCAGCACTTACTCTGTGTCATACACTGTACTAATCGCTGGGTGAGATTCTATGCATTCAAATTGGACACAGTCCTCATCCCACGTGGGGCTCAAAGTCTAAATAGGAGGAAGAACCAGAATTGAATCCCGGTTTTCCAGATGATGAAATAAGGCACAGTGAAGTGACTTGCTCAAGGTCACCCATCAGGCAAATTGGCAAAGCTGGGAATACTATTATTATTATAATTAGTTATATTAGTTATATTATAATTATATATAATTAGTAATAATAATAATAATAATAATAATCCCAGGTCCTCTGACTCCCGGGCCAGTGCTGTTTCCACTAAGCCATACAACATGAATTCATACTTGCCATTTTGACATTTTGGTTTCCTGTTGAAACAGAGTTCTCTCTCTGGATATAACTGGGATCATCAGGCTAATCTCCTGCTGGAATTTTCCAGTTCTGCCCATGACCTAATCAATAACCCTTTTTTAACCACCCACCGGAACATCACTGCTTATACTTACTGTCTGCCCTCTTGAAGCAGTGTTTTGCTTTATGGCTGAGTCAGTTTGCTAGACAAAATAAGTTCGGAGTAACCCACTCAGAGAATAGTCTCTGCGTAAATGCACCAGGAAACTGGGAGTCTTTAATAATAGGACTGAGGTACCAAAACGTTAGATTTCCAAAAGAAGTGAGAGTTAATTGAACTCACTTAACTGAAGGCAGCATTCATCTTCAGAACACTTCCAGATTTAATAAAAGGAAACAGTTGGCATAATTCTCAGTTGAGTACTCCATGGAGACTTTTTTTTCCATCTGTAATTTCTCCATTCTTTTGATTTGATTGATGTTTTGTGGAGAGAGAGGATATCACCAATTCTATATCAGACTATTGCAGATAAGGTATTATTTTGAGTTAGTAACCATCTTAAAAAACCATATCTCCCTGGCTATTTGTTATAAATTTAAAAATATGGATTCAACTCTGCTAAACAGACCACCTGCAAATGAACTCTTGCGGTCATGAAATTCTCATATCCTACTTCGAAGGTAGAAGCTGGGAAAACATTAAAATCCACTCCCCTCTTGAGTCATCTTAAACCAGATGGCCTTTATGACCACATTCTAGATTGGTTCCACTTATTCAGGGAAACTTCAGTAAATATTAATTGATAATGATTATTTTATGAGTGTTTCACTCAGTTGAGTTAATCTCAGCCATTCTGAATTAGCTCACTTTATTTATCACAATCTGGATCTTGCACATTTCATTTCATTTCTAAAAGTGTTAGATGAAATTTTGCAGAGACCTTTTTATTCATCACAAGTGAATGTAAGACATGATTGGCTTAATTATTCCTATTTTCAAAAGCATAACTAGCTAAAGCCTGTATAGTAGTAATAGAAGCAGTGTGGCTTAGTGGAAAGAGCCCAAGCTTGGGAGTCAGAGGACGTGGGTCTAATACCGGCTCCGCCACTTGTCTGCTGTGTGACCTTGGGCAAGTCAGTTAACTTTTCTATATCCCAGCTACCTCATTTGCAAAATGGGAATTAAAAGTGTGAGCCCCTCGTGGGAAAACCTGATTACCCTGAATCTACCCTAGTGCTTCGAACAGTGCTTGGCACATAGTGAGTGCTTAATAAATACCATAATTATTAATAGCTTTCATTAAGTGCTTACTGTGTGAGTTGCACTGTAGTAGGTGCTGGGAAAGAATGCATGTGTGGAAATTAGACACAGGCCTCAACATAAGAGTAGTTGGGGGGAAGGGGACTGACCGCAAACACATAAGGAATGTTGGAACCTCAAAGCACTAAAATGCTGTCATCATCATCATATTTTTTATTATTGTATTTGTTAAGCACTTATTACATAACAAGCATTGTTCTAAGCTCTGGGGTAGATACAAGTTAATTGGGTCAGACAGAGTCCCTGTCCCTCTTGGGCTCAGAGTCTAAGTATTAAGGAGAAGAGGCATTGACTCCCCATTTTACTGCTGAGGAAACTGAGGCACAGGGAAGTTAAGTGACTTGTTCAAGGCCACACAGCAGCAGTAGCCCAGCTGAAATTAGAACTCAGATCATCCGACTCCAAGGCCTTTCATGTTCTTCTAGGCCATGAAAAGACAAGGGCACTTGCACAAAATAAAAACAAAAAGCAGTGTGCCTGGAGGAGCAGAATTGCAGGCTCCTAGCAACTCAGAGTCCAAGAGGATTAACCACTACAGACTTCCCAAGGTTCTGCAATTCGTGGAGGCCATGCAGTGCACTTGCTCCTTGCAGTGACGGTACAACAAGACAGGTTGAGAGGGAGGATTGTGAATTATGTGATGGGCAGGGCCACTATCCTAATACTATGCTATTTCTTGGCAGCAGGTGCATTTACTTAATATTATGCAGCAGATTGGATGCTCTTTACACTTGGCGATATCCCCAAAAGCAAATATCAGTGTGGGTGAGTGGGGTTAAAATGACCAATGAATAAATAGCAGGACTATTCACACTGGGTAAATGTATTTAATCTTTGATCTTGCCCAAACCGTGTTATCATTTAAGTGCTCCATTATACCTTCCTACCCCCAAGAAACTAGTAGTCTAATGGAATCAAACAGATACTTATTTATACTTACACATGCTTATAATTGTTAATACAAATTACTATGGCAGATGTTTTTTTCTGCCACAGTTTATATCTGGGTGTTAAGAAATTTGTCATAATCACATGATGTACCCTGCATGTTTGAGTAAAATCCACAGCTCCCTCCCTCCCTCACCTGGGGAAATGTTCACTTCTTGCAGTAATAGTGTAGTGTCTGAGTCTAGATGGGCTACTGAGGCCATTTTTATGGTGGCATAGGGAAGAATAGAGACATGTGCTTCACAAAATTGGGTTTTGAAAGAATGCAGATATTGAGTGCCAAGATCCAGTATCATGGCTGTAGGCTTCATGTCTGCCAGTTTCCTTTATGCGTGGTATTTTTCTGTTTATCAAATATAGAGCAGCAGTGGTCCTCATAGAGAGAGTCATTTGGCGATGTTTGCGTGTGTGAGCAGATTTCCTAATGAGACTAGTGTCTGCATCCCCGTCTGTCGATTTCCTTGAATACTGCATTTCAAAGGGATTTTTTGATGATAACCTTGGTCCTACAGTCACGAACTTTGGTTCAGGTCAGTCGGTAAATGACAACTACTGAGAGCTAACAGCAGTAGCCCACAGACCTGTTTGGAGTGATCATCAGTGTTCTGGCTGGAATGAACATGCGGTTGCATAGCATGTTTTTACTGACTGCAAAGGTGAAATCAGGAAATTGGTATTTACCAAGGCAGGGACAAGAAGACATCCCCAGCCCTGTGCCCTTGTCTTTTTTACACTCCGAAGCACTAGATGACATGCTAGATTATCTGTAATCTTTTGTTTTAAGTTGAGTTGAAGTTTGAGGCAAGAACTGTATGTTAATTCTGGATTTATGCAGACTAGCATTTCCAGGGGGCTTTTTTGATTTTGTAGCTGTGGCCTATCTGCTCACATTGAGGAGCAAATCAGACTGGACACTGTCCCTGTCCCACGTAGGGTTCGCAGTCTCAAACCACATTTTACAGATGAGGTAACTGAAGCACAGAGAAGTAAAGTGACTTTTCCAAGATCACAAAGCAGGCAAGTCAGCAACATCATTTTTAACTATCATTCATTCAGTCGTATTTATTGAATGCTTACTGTGTGCAGAGCACTGTATTAAGCACTTGGGAAAGTACGAAACAACAACAAACAGTGACATTCCCAGAACTATGTGCTTAGAGTTTTGGAGAACCACCTCCAGAAACTCTGTGCTTTATTCATGTCCAATGCTTGCTCTCAGTCAAGCAGAGAAGGGAAAAGAAATCGAGGGCTGAAGACCGAAAATTGATGTAAAGTTGATTTGATATCTGATCATACTTAAGACTGGAAGCCCCCTGAGGGACAGGAACTGTGTCTGGCCATGATTTGTATCTACCCTAGCGCTTAGAACAGTACCTGACACATAGTACACACTTAATAATTCCCACAGTTATTTTGTTTGTATGAAAAATCTTTTAAGAGCTGGATTTTTTTTTGAATTATCATCTAGATGTAGAAGTAATGAATTAGAAGTCGTGGATTTGAATATGAGTAATACTAGAATGTATCATAGCATGGAGTAGTGGATAGAGCACAGGCCTGGGTGTCAGAAGGTCATGGGTTCTAATTCTGGCTTCGCCACTTGTCTGCTGTGTGGCCTTGGGCAAGTCACTTCACTTCTTCCTCCCTTCAAGGCCCTACTGAGAGCTCACCTCCTCCAGGAGGCCTTCCCAAACTGAGCCCCCTCTTTCCTCTCCCCCTCCTTCCCCTCTCCATCCCCCCCGTCTTGCCTCCTTCCCTTCCCCACAGCACCTATATATATGTATATATGTTTGTACGTATTTATTACTCTATTTATTTTACTTGTACATATCTATTCTATTTATTTTATTTTGTTAATACGTTTTGTTTTGTTCTCTGTCTCCCCCTTCTAGACTGTGAGCCCACTGTTGGGTAGGGACCGTCCCTATATGTTGCCAACTTGTACTTCCCAAGAGCTTAGTACAGTGCTCTGCACACAGTAAGCACTCAATAAATACGATTGATTGAGTAATTGATTCTCTGTGCCTCAGTCATCTCATCTGTAAAATGGGGATGAAGATTGTGAGCCCTGTGTGGGACTTGGACTGCGTCCAACTGGATGTGCTTGTATCCACTCCAGCACTTAGTTCAGTGCTTGGCACAGGTAAGCGCTTAACAAATACCATAATTATTATTTTTTCAGATTAGGCCTTTACCACAGTCACTAGGGTTATCTCATGAATTTAGGGCTGCAGGACAGCTGACTCCATTGGCTTCTGTAAGATCCACCAAGGTGAGAATCTTTTCTGCAAACAATAGACTCCATCCCCATCCGCTTAACAGTGTAATGCAAGGGAGAGCCAGAGCACATCCTCATCTTATTCCCAATTGCCAAGGTCACTGTGTTTCAACAATTTCTTTTATATCGAAATACCATTTGGAATAACTCTTACTCTTCAATTATGCAAGAGAATGATTCCGTCAGTCATAGGGTCATTATTCTTAAATGGTATTGCATTTTAGGCAGCAAAATGTTTAAAGTCAAATCCTCATTATCTGAAGAGAATGTAAATTGACTGGATTTTCATTTCCCCCCCTGATTGTAGCAATCTAGTTCTAAAGGCTCACTAATAAGATTGACTAACCTTTGCCTTCACTGAAGAGATAAATTAAAGCACATATTCATCACATCCTGTTCCTGGTATCAGAAATTCCGAGTTGAGACTTTTTTTTTAATCTTGAGCTACATAAAGGTCTAGCTTCTGCTAGGGTTTAAGGCTTATTGAAATTGAACCTGCTAGAGGGCAGAGGGATGGCCCGAATGACCCACCAAAAGGCCGTAGCCAATCCAACCGTTCTAGAATGGAAGAGTATATAGAAGCTTGCATTATTGGGAATTATTTGTGTGGTTTTCAGAGGAGGATACATTGCACCCCACAGATGCCATGATGTGATGACTTCATTATCGAAGACCGGATGGATGGCATCATTCTTTATGGTTTTGGAGACCGTATGCAGTGGCGTATAATGCTTCGCTTTATTTTTAGTTTTGTAGAATTCCATGACTCGGCATTTGGGAAATTAAGGCCTAGGTCACACCCAGAAAAGGATTGACTCTTATACCAAAAGTGAATGTTGACTAACGAGGTTTTATAATGGAGCCTACATAGTTGTCCTTTGGGTTTCGAGATGGCGTACCTGCCACTGAACTTTTATCCAGGTGTGGCTGAAAAGATGTGTGAAAGATAGTCTGTACCTCACAGGGCGGGAAGATAATCCTTTGTTGTGCTGTTGCCTTTGCAGGGCTCAAATCCAGTGCCGTTTTTGATCCTACTTA
Organism: Tachyglossus aculeatus; assembly: GCF_015852505.1. NCBI lineage: Eukaryota > Metazoa > Chordata > Mammalia > Monotremata > Tachyglossidae > Tachyglossus > Tachyglossus aculeatus. The sequence continues at coordinate 13,742,829 of NC_052091.1, read as the reverse complement.
GAAAGAATGAACCATTTGAGGGATTTTGAGTCTTAAGCAAATATGAGTGTATTAGGAGTTCGGATAAGAGCATTGAAAATATTTTAGTGCACTGGAAGCAGTTTATCTGAGATTTGGAGGATGAACTTAATTAACCAGTTGGCATAGTGTTTTGTCCAGTGACGTACAGGCCTGTGTTGGGAAAGCTATTGACCCAGAACTGTTACTGACTCTAGAAACTGACTTATAAATCCCTTGATTGCTTTTGCCTCAAGTGCAATCAGGTTTAAATATCTTGAGCTTTATTATATTGGAGAGGGCGATGGGCCCTGAGGTTTGAACTTTGTTCGATTAATTAGCAGCCCCACACTCTATTTCTGGTGGTATCTTTTTGCTTATATTAAAATATTTGCCACAAGAGTCACTGTGCCTGTGAAATTACAGGTAAGACAAGCAAAATTTCAAATTAGATTCAAAACCAATAGCACAAAAATACACGAATAGATACTAAAATACATGGAGTGGGTAGCCTGGATGATTATAAGGATTTTGTAATTATATCGCTCCCTCACTGTGACTAATCTTGAACATTTGGGCACATTTTTTCCATCATATTTTTGTTCTCTTTCCTCCTTCCTGGTTTCTCCATCAGAGCTGTTGCAGAGAGCAGCCTGAATGCACTTCTTTGCCTCCAGATCACTAACACTGTATTCTCAAAATTGTAAATGTATTTTAGGCTGTGAGCCCCGTATAGGCCAGGGTCTGTGTTTGACGTGATTATTGTTTATATACCTCAGCACTGAATACAGTACTTGACACATAGTAAGTGCTAAGCAACTATTACTACTATTACTAAAAATAATCATAAAATAGTTTCCCTCAGAATCCCTCAGTAAACAATGGGTTGAGGATAAGGTGTGTGTGTTGGTGAGGGAAGAGGGGAGGAATTCCTAAAACTTCCCTGGGAAACAGACACTACTGTTTTTTTCCCTTTTAAAAACTTTCCACTTGGCATTTCCTCTGAAAACAAGCCGTGTCCCAGCCACATTGTATGATGATGCTTTCTCTGATGATACTGGAAATTTTCTTTATCCTTCAAAAGACTTTCTGACAACTTTTGTCTTAAAGTCCTTTAAACAGATGATAAACTGCAGCTGCCAGATCCACAGACCTAAAAAACTAAAAGGGGAGGCTCTCCCAGATGTTTCTAATAATAAGAAGAAAACAGCGAAGGGTGGAGTAGGGGGAATGGAACCAAATTTCAGGGCTAAACTTTCCTGAAATTTTGGTTTCAATGGAAAGGGAAAAATGTGTTCTATCAATAGAAACTTTTTTGTTTTTCTTCAGATTCCTTTTAAACATTCAGCTATCGTGCTGCTGCTACTCCTTTTCATGTGCATCTGTCGTCTTACAGGACTCTGCCTTTCAGTCAGAATTTCCATTACCAGGACTATAAACCCACCCACAGGATTTAGGGAAATATTACAAAGCATTCTCTGAAAAACCGGTTTTAATTCTCCCTATTGAATGTCTGGATTTCAGATTGTAGCAGGGAACAGAACAAAGGGACCCAGTGGATTTTTTTTTAAAGAAACGGCTACGTTGTTGCTCTTTAATAGGAAAGGAATGAAGGAACTATATTGAATTAGTTTTATATTTTGCTGAATTCGAAAGTCCCTTGAAAACTGGAAACTCTAACCTCCTGGCATAAGAGCCTTTTTTAGACAGTACCCATTGTAATACTGGAGAGGTTTTGGCTTTGTAGATGATAAGAACTAATACTAGCTTCTTCCTTGCCCTGTTTTCATCAAATGATCTTCCTTGTGATGTTTACAGGGAGTTTGAGGGGCTTAGAATTTACAGAGATGACTGCCCTGCTTCCTGTACTTTATGAGTTCAGTCTTTTATGGTTGTGGGGAAAGGAATTCTTTAACGGGGCTTGCATGGCTGTGGGCCAAGCTGACTTCCGGGCTGGTGTTTCACTCTAACTTAATCAGTCCCTTGGAACACAGAATGTGGTGCAATCTTGTGATTTTTGAAGGCATGTTTTTGATACCTGAAGCCTTTTTTTAATTTTTGTGGAGCTGGTGGTTTCTATAAATAGTTAATAGGACATTGGAATTTTTGCAGTCTTGTTGGCAAAACTGCTATCCCCCTCATAAGGCTGGAGTTCAAAAAGCCCAATGTGTAGAGATATAGGTGTGGTATCATCTATTTCACCCAAAACATCCAATGGTTGTCAACTCTTAGCAACTGGCAGACAGTAGGGGCATACCCCTCCAGGGAACACCCTCCCCGCTTCAAATCCACCGGACAATGACTTTCCCCCCCTCAAAGTCTTACTTAAGGCACATCTCCTCCAAGAGGCCTTCCCAGATTAAGCCCCACTTTTCCTGATCTCCTGCTTCCTTCTGCGTCACCCTGATTTGCTCCCTTTACTCTTCCCCCCCTCTCCCCACCCAGTAGCACTCAGGTATATGTCTTTAATTTTATTTATTTATATTAATGTGTTTACTTGTATTGATGCTTGTCTGCCCCCATACACCCCCACCCTAGACTGTGAGCTCTTTGTGGGCAGGGATTGTCTCTCTCTCTCTCTCTCTCTCTCTCGCTATATTGTACTTTTCCAAGCACTTAGAACAGTGCTCTGCGTACAGTAAGTTCTGGATAAATACAATTGAATGAATGAATGAATTAGTCTGTGCTGCCACTGGAGAGTCAGACGGATTCTCCTCCCTGCTCCCTTTTTTGAATGTAAAGTGCTTCTTCCTTCCCCTCCATTTCCCGGAGTTCTGCTTGAGTGTGACTGGGCTGGAAAAATGAGCTCTCGGCAGGACTTTAGGGTAAGGGGGAAGACGGGCAAGAGTGACCTTATGTTCTCAAACTTAATGGGAATTCAACTAAAATTGTAAGTTCTAAATCCATTCTAATGACAGGAAGCAGTGTGGCCTAGTGGAAAGAGCACAAGTCTGGGAGTCAGAAGACCTGGGTTCTAATCTGCTGTGTGGCTTTGGGCAAGGTACTTAATAATTGTGGTATTTGTTAAGCACTTCGTGCCAAGCAGTGTACTAAGCACTGGAGTAAAATTCCCACGTGGGACTCACAGTTTAAGTAGGAGGGAGAACAGATTTTGAATCTCCATTTTGCAGATGAGGGAACTGAGGCACAGAGAAGTTAAGTAACTCGAGCAAGGTCACACGCAGGTAAGTGGCAGAGCAGGGTTTAGAACCCAGGATCTTTGACTCTCAGGCCTGTGCTCTTTTCATTAGGCCAAGCTGCTTCTCGGTGCCTCAGCTTCCTCACAGCCGTAAAATGAGGATTCAAAACCTGTTCTCCTTCCTAGTTAAACTGTGATCCCCATGTGAGACAGGGTTTGTGTCCAACCTGATTAACTTGTATCTACCCCAGTGCTTAGAATAGTACTTGAGGTGGCAGGCAGGCAACCAGCCTTCCTGGACTTCTTTCTCTGCCCAAATTCTTGCTGCTATTAAAAGGGCCTGAAAAAGGGAGAGATGGGAAGCAGGATGAGTCATGGTGGTCCTGGAGAACTATCTCCCCAGCACTTGGGGAACACTGTTACTCCTGAATCGAAATGGACTCCTCTGTTCAATGAGCAAAGCAGCCTTGGAGAGTGCCAATTATGTAGGTCAAAACATATTTTATTATTTGTATTGATGTCTGTCTCCCTCTCTCTAGACTGTAAGCTCATTGTGGGAAAAGAATATGACTTTATTGTTGGATTGTGCTCTCCCAAGCTCCTAGTACAGTGCTCTGCACACAGTAAGTGCTCAATAAGACTGAATGAATGAATGAGCATAATGATAATGATAACTGAGGTATCTGTTAAGCTCTTAACTCTGTCAAGCACTGTTCGGAGGTGGATAACAATATAATCAGATCAGATGCTGTCCCTGATCCTCATGGGACTCAGTCTTGGGGAAGGGAGATAACTAAAAACATAATTAAGAAATCAAATCAATAAATAAAAATGCAAATGCAAGGCATTTTTTCCACAAGGAATAGAAAATCAAAGTTCAGAATTTTCCCACCTAATCTGGTGTGCCCTTTTGAAAATTCATCCTTCTCCAAAGTGATGGACTTAGTAGTTGTCAATATTTATGTGCCTCTCAATAAAAAAAAAGCATCTTAAAAACTGGAAAGTTGGAAAGTTCAGACTTTAGAAAAGATGCTTACTTGGCAAATACTGCTCTGGATGTTAGGAAAATGCATTCAAGCTATAGTGTCTTCTGTGATCTAAACACACAAGAAACTTAATGAGTTTATTTGATTTGTTGTTTCCCTGTTAAACAGATTAGCTTGAGAGTTATTTACTCCATAGGGGGATATAAAGAAGCATTGATTGGGTTTTATTAAGTGTTATATTGTTATCGAGTGATATGATTAATGCAGTCCCACACTTCATTTTGCATCATTGTATTTGACTGAATTAAAGGGGTTGGATGCTGCATTAAAACAAATTAAATTGTCAATATTGAGGGATAGTTACAGAACCAATTGCTTTCCATATTTTAAATGAATCCTGATTGAAAATGCTGGGCCATTCAGAGGTGTCCAGATTAAATTCATGGGGAATGTTAAATGGTATCTAGCAAGAAAATGGTATCTATCAAGATAGAAGCATCTCCCCCATTAGATTGAAAACTTCTTGTGTGGAAAAGAAAGATCCCCTTGTTTCTGTTAGTCTTAGTACAATGCTTTGCACTCAGTAGACACTTAATAAATACCATTACTCCTATTTTTACATCAGGTGAATATCTGTCTAATTGACTGTTTTGAGGGGAGGTAATCATACTAATTTATTGACTCACTCCTACCTGGTGGTTTTGAGGGGGGTTCACTTGCTTCTTTCCTCATGACACAGACTCCTTAGATGTAGTAGCCTCAAATCGTAATTGAGAATAGTGACTTCTGTTTCAAGTATTCTCATTTCAGAAATCTCACCCACTTCGTCGTAGGGTTGAATACATTCCCTGCCTTTCTGCAGTTGGGAAATCCTCCAGCCAAACCCACTGAACATTTCAAGTCATTTCATTTGACTATGTGCTTTGCACATAGTAAGCGCTTAATAAATGCCATTATTATTATTATTATTGTTTGATGGCAAAAGACTAAACAGTGTCCCATGTATAGGAATTTACTTTGCTGGAAAGAGCACAGACCTGGGAGACAGAGGACCTGGGTTCTAATCCCAGTTCTACCACTTGTCTGCTGTGTGACCTTGGGCAAGTTACTTAATTGCCTCAGTTACCTCATCTGTAAAATGGGGATTGACTGTGAGCCCCACCAATTTGTCGCCCTAATTGAGTGCCTAATGTGTGTGGAGAGCACTCTACTAAGTGTTTGCAGACACATTCCCTCCCCACAACGAGTTTACAGTCCAGAGAGACTGTAAGTCTATAGTGTACACCCTCATGTGAGACATGGACTGTGTTCAACCTTGTATGCACCCCAGCGCTTAGTGTGCAATGCTTGGTTCATAGTAAGCGCTGAGCAAACACTTGTTTTTTAAAAAATTGCATTATTGTGAAATCAAAATTTTCCCAAGAGTGTTTTAATAATACACCATCCCGAGTCAAGCTGGGAAGTGTCAACGAAGTTAAATTCTCAAGGTTTTCTACTTCAGAGAGGAGCAGAGTTGGTGGGGAGAAATCCCTCTCTGGGCAGAACTTGGACTTGGTTCGTTAAAAACTGTCTAAAGTCAAAAGTGCAGTAACTCAGAACCAATTTTCTCATAGGAGCCAAATGATATATAGGGAATTGTTTCCTCCCATTCTGTTTTTGTTGGGGTTTTTTCCTGATTTTTTCCAAGTTACCGCACTTTGATTTCAGACAGTGTCTCAGGAACCAAGTCCAAGTTCTGCCTGGAGAGGGATTTCACCCCACTGCCCCTACTCCCCTCTGGAATAAGTGAAAGTTTAACTCCTTTGACACTTTCCAGCTTGACTGAGGTAAGCTTGATATGGGCAGGGAATGTATCTCTTTGTTGTTGTATTGCACTCTGCCGGGTGCTTAGTCTATTGTTTTGCACACAGCATGAGTGGTGTACTATTAAAACACTGTTGGGAGATTTTTCTGTTTGTTTTGTTTTTGAGACAGCTACTGTTGTTGCTAGTGGCTGCTTTCCTGCACACAGTAAGCACTCAATAAATATGATTGAATAAGTGAATGAATGAGTTCAGAGTCCTTGCTGTCTGAAGCCCCAGAGATAGGAGACTGGACCTGACAGTGTTGTGGGGGAGAGAGGAGGAAGACAGGGGCAATCCATCAATCAGTGGTGTTTACTGAGTGCTTACTGTCTTTGGAAGGCCAAATGACTCGACTTAGATGAGCGTATTTTGGACACATCATCAGGAGGACTAATTATCTGGAGAAGACACTCATGCTAAGAAAAGCCCAAGTCCAAACTCATGCTAAGGAAAACGTGGAAGAGGCAGACCGGCAGCTAGATGGAGAGAGACCATGACAATGATAACGGAAGAACCATTAGAGAGGTTACGGATTTTGGCAGAAGAGAGGACATTCTGGAGAAAACATATCCATAGATTTGCTATGAATCAGAAACAGCTCGACAGCATTTGATGATAATACTGTTGGCAGAGCACCGAACTAAGTGCTTGGGAGAGTACAATACAACAGAATAGGCGGACGTGATCCCTGCCCAAAGGGAGTTTCCAGACTCCCCAAATGTTGTCCCCACCACAGTTTAACCTCTGCCCGTTTTTTGCATGCGTAGAAGCTCTTCGATGATAAGGACAGTGTCTCCTAACTCTATTGTATTGTGTGCCTCCAAGCCGGTAGTACAGTATCCTGCACACAGTAAGTATTCAATAAAGATCATGGGGCAGTGAAATGAGCAGTTATTCATTCATTCAGTTGTATTTATTGAGCGCTTAATGCAGAGCACTGTATTAAGCACTTGGAAACTACAATTCAGCAACAGAGAGAGACAGTCCCTGCCTAGAACCCCTTCTGAAATCCAGCCTTCTCCAGTAGGCTTTCCCTGGTTAATTTTTCTTCTTTCCAGGTCACATCTTCCAGTATCATTTCAGCACTTTTATGCTAGCTGTTCCTATATTCAGTTGCTGATAATAATGATAATGATGATAATAGTGGCATTTGTTAAGCATTTGCTGTGTGTCAAGCATTGCAGTAGGCGCTGGAGTAGATAGAAGATAAATAGGTTGGACACAGTTCCTCTCCCACATGAGACTCAAAGTCTAAGGGGCAGGTTTCTCCAGTAAACTGAGGCCCAGAGAAGTAAAGTGACTTGCCCTAGGTCACACAGCCGGCAAATGGCAGAGCCAAGCTTAGAACCCAGGTCCTCTAATTGCTCGGCCCATGCTCTTTCCACTAGGCCATGCCGCTTCTCCAATTAAGGCTATTTAAATTTTCCCTCAGTATTGAAACAAGGAAGATGGGGGTGTATTGCAATCATTTCATTTTCCCAGTGGGAAGAATTCAGTAGAAATTGTAATTCAGAAGCTTATGGGAAGATATGATTTATCCATAATCAATGTAGTAAATTAAGAAAAGAAACTTTGCAGTAAGCATAAATTTTCTCATATGATATAGGCTAATGATTTTTAATATAAGCCTGTCACTTGGCATTTCAGATCTTAAAAACTAAAGCAAAATAATCATTTCCATTTTCCTTCATTGCTATTGAGCATAAATTCTCTGCTCTGGAATCTCTGCATTAAAAGCAGTATTGATTGGAATGCTGGGAATGACAGCCTAACTTTCATAGGCTTTAAAGGACTGTCACAGTACACTGAAAGTGATGCACAGATTTGCACAATTTATTAAAAACCTAATTCCTGTGAGTGAATCACAGCCAAAGTTCTGTCTGCCCTGTTTTCCATTAATCAAATTTTGAAAGTGAAAACCTTCAAAATAATTCTGCCTTTGGTTCTTCCCTCTAAACCTTTCTCATCCACATTTTCACCCATCTTGACCCCTTCTGCTTTCCTGAATCCATTTAGGGCACATGAAGGATTCATTCATTCATTCATTCAATCGTATTTATTGAGCGCCTACTGTGTGCAGAGCACTGTACTAAGCACTTGGGAAGTACAAATCAGCAGCATAAAGAGATGGTCCCTACCCAACAATGGGCTTACAGTCTAGAAGGGGGAGACAGACAACAAAACAAAGTAGACAGGTGTCAATACCATCAGAATAAATATAATTATAGCTATATACACATCATTAATAAAATAAATAGAGTAGTAAATATGTACAAATATGCACAAGTGCTGTGGGGAGGGGAAAGGGGTAGGGTGAAGGGAGGGAGGGGGGCAATGAGGAGGAGGAGGAGAGGAAAGGACCTCACTCCCAGACATTATTCATTCACATGATGTTATTGTTTCACCCCACAATAAAGCTGCCGTTGGATTTCCTCTCTCCCTCTCTCTCTCTGTACCTCTCTCCCTCTGTCCCTTTTCCCCTCTGTTTGGTGGCACTTGTTAAATGCTTATTGTGTGTCAAACACTGTTCTAAATGCTGGAGTAGGTACAATTCAGTTAGGTCAGACACAGCCCCTGTCCTGCGTGGGGCTCACAGTCTTAAGTGTGAGGGTGACCGGGTATCGAATCCCCATTTTTTCAGGTGAGGAAACTGAGGCACAGAGAAGTTAAGTGACTTACCCAAGGTCACACAGCTAGCAATTGGCAGAGCCGGGATTAAAACCCAGGTCCTTTAACTCCCAGGCCCACATTCTTTCAACTCTGACATGCTGCTTCCCTCTCTCCCTGTCCCTCTGTCCCTCTCACTGTCTTTCCCTCTCTTCCTCTGTTCTCTCTCTCTCTGTCTTTTTCTCTCTCTTACACACACACACACACACACACACATACACACACACACACCTTCCCCCTCTCCCCACCCCCTTGGTACTCAAGTGATAGTGATAATCTTCTAGACGGTAAATTCCTCCTGTAGACTGTAAGCTGCTTGTGGGCTGGAAGCTTGTCTACCAACTCTGTTGTATTGTACTCTCCTAAGCACTTAGTACAGGCCTCTGAACAAAGCGCTCAATCAATACCATGGATTCATTGGTTGATAGTGGAAGTGCATTCATGAGTACATACTCTCATGACTGAATCCATTCCACATGTCTAGTAATAATAATAATAATAATGATGGTATTTGTTAAGTGCTTACTAAGTGCAAAGCACTGTTCTAAGGTCTACTAACTCTATTGTGTTGTACTCCCCTAATCACATTACTCAATATATACCACTGATTGATTGAAGACACCCCCCCGCCCTGGCCCCTTCAGCCTGCTAATGAATTTGCTATGCACAGTGTTTATTGTGGTTTTCATATTTTCCGCCCAGAATCCTGATCTTTCTGAAGTGGTAATAGCATTTATTGGATGACCTCTGGGCATTCAGTGCCTGGGAAATACAAAACAAACAATTCTCATGGCCCCTACCCACAAGAAGCTTGTTCAGTAAAGGAAACGACAGGCATAAAATATGTACGTATAATTGTGTGTACAATTGAATAAGCATATGTATGTGGTAAGGATGAATGTAAATTATTAGAAAAGGCCTAGAGAGGGTGATGGGTTTATATGAGCTGACGGCAAGCAATTGGTGAAAGCTTTTTTGCAGAAATGGAATTTCAGGAGGGCTGTGATTAAGGAGAGAGTTGTGGTTTGTGGAATTTGGAGAGGGAGGGAGTTCCATGCCAGGAGAACAGGGGATGGAGGTGGGGAAATTGAGGAAAGCACTCCCTTTCCTATTGCTTCTTGCTAGACTGGCCTATCTCTTATTGACTAATCTCCCAATACCCTGCTATTTTGAGACACTATTATATGTTGTGTGTGTGCCCTCATTTATGCTCCATTTCACCTTGCCATATATCGGGTATAATAATATAGTATTATAGTAGTATAGTATATGTAGTATTAGATGTATAATTATATATAAAAATAATTTTTTCGGAATTATTAAGAATTCTAGTCTAGTAAACTCATTGTGGGCAGGGAACGTGTCCACAGAACTCTGTTATATTGTACTCTCCCAAGTGCTTAGTACAGTGCTCTGAACACAGTAAACCCTTAAAAAATAGCATTGTTTGATTAAATGGTTCTTATATGCCATACATTGGGGCAGATACAAGATAATTAGGTTGGACAAAGGGCAGGGACATAGTGGTCACCATCCCAAAAGGAGGAGAGAACAGGTATTTGATCCCCATTTTACAGCTGAGGAAACTGAGGCCCAGGGAAGTGAAGCCTCCTGCCCATGGTCACACAGCAGGCAAGTCACAGATTTGGGATTCAAATCTGAGTCTCCCCAGATTCTGTGCTTTTTCCACTGGGCCCCATCACTTCCACGGACCCCTGCTGCCATCAGGGAAGCAGCGTGACCTAATGGATAGAGAATGGACCCAGGAGTCAGAAGAACCTGGGTTCTAATCCTGGTTCTGCCACTTGTTTACTGAGTGACACTGGGCAAGTCATTGCACTTCTCTGGGCCTCGGTGACCTCATCTGTAAAATGGGGATGAGGACTGTGAGCCCCATGTAGGACAGGGACTGTGTCTGACCTGATTTGCTTGTGTCCACCCCAGCACTTAATAACAGTAATGATGGTATTTCTTAAGTGCTTACTATGTACCAGACACTGTACTAGGCACTGGGGTGGATACAAAAAAATCAAGTTGGACACAGTCCCTGTCCCATGTGGGGCTTACAGGCTCAGTCCTCATTTGACAGATGAGGGAACTGAGGCCCAGAAAAGTGAAGTGACTTGCCCAAGGTCATACAGCAGACAAGCGGCAGAGCTGGATTAGAACACATGACCTTCTGACTCCCATTCCCATGCTCTATACACTACACCACATGGCTTCTCACATAGTAACAATAATAATAATAATAATTATGGTATTTGTTAAGCGCTTACTATGTGCCAAGCACTGTTCTAAGCGCTGGAGTAGATACGAGGTAATCTGGCTGTCCCACATGGGGCTCACAGTCTTAATCCCTATTTTTCAGATGAGGTAACTGAGGCCCAAAGAAGTGAAGTGGCTTGCCCAAGGTCACTCAGCAGACAAGTGGCGGAGCTGGGAATTAGAACCCAGATCCTATGACTCCCAAGCCTGGGCTCTTTCCACTAAGCCACACTGCCTCTCTCAAGCAGAAGTAGTACTCTTACTCCTAACTCCTTGTGGGCAGATGTGTCTGTTGTTATACTGTACTCTCCCAAGTGCTTAGTAGCGTGCTTTGCACACAGTAAGCACTCAATAAATACGATCGAATGAATAATAATAATAATAATAATAATAGCATTACTATGTACAAAGCACTGTTCTAAGTACTGGGGAGGTTACAAGGTGATCAGGTTGTCCCACGGGGGGCTCACGGTCTTCATCCCCATTTTACAGATGAGGTAACTGAGGCCCAGAGGAGTGAAGTGACTTGTCCAGAGTCACCCAGCTGACAATTGGCGGAGCTGGGATTTGAACCCATGACCTCTGACTCCAAAGCCCGGGCTCTTTTCCACTGAGCCACGCTGCTTACAGTGTTGTTATAATGTACTCTCCCAAGTGCTTAATACAGTGCTTTGCACACAGTAAATGCTCTATAAATACGACTGAAGGAATGAATGAATGAATACAGTGCCTGATACCCAATAAGCGCTTAACAAATGCCACAATTATTATCGATTCTTAGACGACGCATCCAAAGCAGTTACGCTATGAAGCTGGTGGACTGGTGGACTGATTGCAGTCCAGGTCCTTATAGTTGCCAATCCTTTTTCGCCACTTTTTTTAATGACATTTATTAAGCGCTTACTATGTGCAAAGCACTGTTCCAAGTGCTGGACTTGATTGGCGAGTGTGGCTAGTCTGGGACACCAACGAGACGGCTCCCAGATCTGGATGTTTCCTTTCTGGTATATATGGGTCTCACAACCCTGTAGAGGAAGGGACAGCACTCAAGCTTCGTAGAACAAAAATGTAGCAGGAAATCCAGTATTCACTCCCCCTAAAGTCTTTATGGCCTTCTCAGTGAGATTTTCTTTCATCTCTGTTCATTGGAAAATGAACTGCTTAGGCTGCAGAATTCATGGCCAGAATACACATCTGTTTCACTGGGTTTCGCTGGTGCTGTGCTGGCCGGCAGGTAACCTCGTGCTTTTTCAAGTGAATTGTCACTCCTTTGGGCTGTGCCAGTTCTAAGCAGAGCAGTTCACAATCATCTGCAAATTTTCTTAAATATGTATCTCTGAAGCAGTTATATACAGCAGCTCTTGGACAACTCTCTCAAAGACTTTCAATAGATTGTAGTAGCCTGTTGAGCTGGAAGATTTTCTCAGTGGGACAGAAACGTTTTAGTTGTAGCTTCCAAATCCCTTGTATTGATCAATGGTATTCATTGAGCACTTGCTGTATCCAGAGCACTGTATTAAGCTCTTGGAGTGGTACAGTACAATAGAATTAATAGCATGTTCCCTGTCCTTAATGAGTATGGTTGCAAAGAATATGTCTAACAGGACTAGATATCCTGCTCAGCCATACCAGTATGAAGAAGCTTTACGTTACTGGTGAACTTCTCTTGTCCAACAGATTAGCTCATTTACTGCAAGAGATTAGCCCTGCTGAGGAGGTCTGTCAATCAGTTAATCAGTGATTTTTATTGAGTGCCTTCTCTGGGCAGAACACTTTCCTAAGTGCTTGGGAGAGCACAACACAACAAAGATGGTAGACGTGTTCCCTGCCCACCAGGAGCTTACAGGCTAGAGTGGGAGACAGATGTTAACATAAACTGTGGATATGTAGCTATGTGCCTTGGGGCTGAGAGTGGGGTGAATATCAAGTACTTAAAGGGTGCAAATTCAGGTGTGTAGTGACATGGAAGGGAGAGGGAGTAGGAGGAATTTGGGCTGAGTAGGGGAAGGACTGTTTGAGGAGATGTGATTTTAGTAAGGCTTTGAAGGTGGGAAGAGTGGAGAGATCTGTCATATGGAGGAAGTTCCAGACTAGAGGGAACATACGGGCAAAGGGTGGGTGATGAGATAAACAAGATAGGGATACTGTGAGTAGGCTGGTGTTGGAGGAGTGAAATGAGCGGGATAGGTTGTAGTAGGAAATCAGCCAAGAAAGGTAGGAGGGGTGGAGCTGATTGAGTGCTTTAAAGCCATTAGTATGTAAGTGGATGGGCGATCAATCGCTGGTGGTTCTGGAGGAGTGGGGAAACCCAGGCTCAACTTTTTTTTAGAAAAATGATCCGGCCAGCAGAGTGAAGTATAGACCCGAGTGGGAAGAGACAGTAGGCAGGGAGACACGGGCTTAAACAGTGCTTTGCACACAGTAAGCGCTTGATAAGCGGCATGGCTAAGCAGATGGAGCACAGGCCTGAGAGTCAGTAGGACCTGGGTTCTAGTCCTAGCTCTGCCATACATCTGCAGTGTGACCTTCGGCAAGTCACTTCACTTCTCTGGGCCTCAGTTACCTCCTCTGTAAAATGGGGATTAAGGGTGTGAGCCCCATGTGGGACATGAACTGTGTCTACCCTGATTAACTTGTATCCACCCCAGAACTTAGAACAGTGCTTGCCACATAGTAAGCGCTTAACAATTACCGTGATTATTATTAATAAATATGATTGAATAAATGAATGAATCAGTGAAGAGGCCAATGAGTAGTCAGGGTAGGATAGGAGAGTCCTTGGATCAGTATAGTAGCAGTTTGGATGGAGAGGAAAGGGCAGATTTTAGTGATGTCGTGAGGGTAGAACTGGCAGGATTTTGTAACAGATTGAATATATGGGTTGAATGAAAGGGACGTGGCAACTGTGATGCCAAAATCACAGGCATGTGAGACAGGAAGGGGACGGTGTTGTCTACAGTAATGGGAAAGTCACAGGGAGGAGGGTAAGATAAGGAGTTCTGTTTCGGATTTGATCCATTGAGTTTGAGATGTCAATGAGACATTCAAGTAAAGATGTCCTCAAGGCAGGAGAAAATGTGAAGTGGGAGAGGAAAGGGATTTGGAAGTCATCTATATAGAGATGGTAGTCAAATGCGTAGTATAAGCTTTCTCTTCCTACCACACTGAGATCTTGATATTGATCCTTGCATTTATTTTGTATCTGCCTTTTGCAAACAAAGCCTTCTTCCTCTTCAGGGTTAGCCCTTGAGTTCTCCTGGAGCAAAACAATGGTACCAAGGAGAGAAGTTGGAACAAATGCAGAGAAAAGGAGAACGAGTGAATAAATAAAGTATGGCTATGTAAACTAGATACTCCATATTTGTTTTGAGAGCATATAATTGACTAATAAAGTCCGTGTCATATTTCTGTGTACCTGAACTATACATTGGCTGCAATCAGTCACTGGTATTTATTGAGCACTTACTATGTGCAGAGCACCGTACTAAGCACTTGGGAGAGTTCAGTATAACAGAGTTGGTAGATACATTCCCTGCCCATATAAGTATCTTTCAGTCTAGAGTATAGTTATGGCTGTAGTGGGACTCTTTCTGGAAGCCTGACATTCTCACACACCTTTTTCTTGGGCCTCCCGCCCCACAGATCAGTGTTGCCAAACCAAGATTTCGAAACAAAGAAATAAAGAAAAACCGCAAAAGGCAAGTACTGGGAAATTAAATTCCACATCATCTCCCCATGTCAAAAAAGGGCAGCTTTTTAGAAGAAAAATGCTGAACAGATTTCATTTATTTTTCTATGTATACTATTCAGATGAGTTCAAATCAAGCCCTCCCTCTTTGGGTTTCCACATCATTCCTTAAAAGTCAGTCTAGAGTAATATTTATTCCTAATAAAGGCAAACACACTGCATACCAAGAGACAAGAAAAGAAGAGCATTTTTCCTTGACATTCAAAATTATGTAAGTAACCATACAGTTGTGCTCTTTAAGACCGTGCATGTAAAGATAGGCTTGGGTCAAGTTTGCTTCTTGAGAGTTTATATGACAAAATGAGTCTTACCTAATGCATTTGAAGTACAGATTTCTAACTTGGATAAAAAGAGGCAGGCTTTTGCCTTTGAAAAAAATGGAATCTGTTACAGGTTTTTAGTAATATATAGCACCATTTCAGGATGAGAATCTGAAATGTAAACCTCACTTCTTCCAGATAGAAAGCCTGGTTCACCAAGAAGTTTTTCGGAATATTAGAGAGGAGAAAAGCAATGAAAGTATGCTGCAGATTTTGGATCAGTATCCAGCTCTTTCCTGAGCCAAATTCCCCAATGTGAACTCAAATTGCCCAACTATCTAAACCAAATTTGACTAAAAATTCCTTCCTCCCCTTTAAAAACATACAAAACAAAGCAAAAAAAAAAAAAAGGTTTCCATAGAAACAGAGCACTGCCTGCTTCAGGAAAAGAATACTATTGATTAAGTCTGGGAAACCTATCTCAAGAAGCATTCACAGGCTTTTATTTTTTTTTACCTTGACAGAAATTCTTAAGTCTGGCTGCTTTAGCTATTTAATGGAGCAGCTACTAGTTCATTAATATTTGGTACATCTTCCCTTTTAAGCTGAAATTAGCTTCTTAGTTTTACAAGAATAGAGGATGTCTGAAGAAGCAGTAAACAAACCAGGAGGTTGTTTTTTTTTCAACTTGTATACGAAAGAAACTTCCGAGTTGCACAGTGTGTCAACCTAATAAGTATTTCTGGATTCTAAGTTATGTCAATAAATGTTTAGTAAATATCACAAACATGAAATTGTAATGAAAATGAGGCAGAGAGGTGTTTTCTGCCATCAGTCAGTGGTATTTGTTGCACATTAACTGCATACAAAATACTGTACCAAACATTTGGGAAAGTACAGGGCAACAGTGTTGGGTCACAGGATCACTACATATAAGGGATTTAATCAGCCATTCCAGAACTTGGATTTGAAAGAGAGAAGTCCTTTTTTTTCCCCACAGCTACTGGGTGAACCTTTAGTGAGGTTGCCTTCTGTTAGAAGTGCCAGAGAAGCAGTATAGCCCACTGGAAAGAACATGGGCCTCAGAAGTCTTGGGTTCTAATTCCTGCTCTGTTGATTGCATGCTGTATGACCTTGGGCAAGTCACTTAACTTCTCTGTGCCTTAATTTCCTCAGTTGCAAAATGGGGATTAAATACCCGTTCTCCCTCTTACTTAGACTGTGAGCCCCATTCAGGACTGGGACAGTGTCTAACCAAATTAGCTTGTACCTATCCCAGCGCTTAGAACAGAGATTGACACATAGTAATGATAATAATAATAATAATAATAATAATAATAATGTCATTTAACATATGTCATGTCATGTCATGGGGAGGTTACATGGTGATCAGGTTGTCCCACGTGGGGCTCACAGTCTTAATCCCCATTTTACAGTTGAGGGAGCTGAGGCACAGAGAAGTTAAGCGACTTGCCCAAAGTCACACAGCTGACAATTGGCAGAGCCCAGATTTGAACCCATGACCTCTGACTCCAAAGCTCGTGCTCCTTCCATTGAGCCACGCTGCTTCGCTTATCAAGTACCATTTCTGCAGCTCCCTTCCACGAAGCCTCCTTATATTAAGTGGAAGAAGTGAAATCCAAGGTGAGCTGGGTGAGTTTGGCAGATAGTATAGGAGTCTATTCCAAACAGAGTGGGAGAGGGTAGAGCCAACAGTGAGAGTCATAGATACTTGGCTAGAGAGAAGGGAAAGGAGAGAAGATTAACAAGGGAAAGGAAATGCTAGCCAAGGTAGACCCATGGGAGAAGGCTTTGAAGCCAGGAAGGAGCATTTCCTCAAGGTCTCTATGCAGTTGCCTAAGGGGGATAGAGTTTAAAATTATCTGCCTGACTGCAGTGAGTGGCGGTGAATGGATTGGGAGCCTGTTTCTTTCTCCGCCTCCCCCCACAAACTCAGATAAGCTAAACCAGAAAAACCTCTTCAGACCACACTTCTCTATGTTGCCCAAATCATTTTTCTAAAACACTGTTCTGCTTGCATCACCCTACCCCTCAAAAACCTCCAATGGTTGCCCATTCCTTTCTGCATCAATCAATCAATGGTGTTTATTGAGCACTTACTGTGTGCAGAAACTATTGACTGTTGGCCTTAAGGCATTCAATTAAGTCTCTCCCTCCTACTTATCCACTCTTCTCCCCGCACACCCCAACTCACATATTTTATTTCTCTCAAGATAGCCTACTCATAGTGCTTCCGCAAACCATTTGCTCATGGCCTCTCCACTTGCTGCTCTTTCACATCTGACAAACCACTGTTCTCCCCATCTGGATACCAGTTCTTCTCCTCCAGAGATTTTCACCAATTAATTCCTAATTACCCTGTCCTGTATCCCTCCAACAATCCCTTCAGCACTTCCTGGCCACCTTAATACTTGGGGGCTCAAACCCTCCTGGAACACTTACGTACAGTATGTATCAGTGCATAATAAGCACATAGTAAGCGCCTAACAAATACTGTACCACATACCACAAATACCATAATTATCATCTTTCATGCTCTGTTGCTTCCTCCTATTTGCAATCCATCTTAAAGTCTGTCTCTCACAGTAGATTTTAAGATCCCGAGGAAGGGGTCATGGCTACTACCTCCATTGCATTCTCCCAAGTTCTTAATACAGTGCTCTAATCAGTCAATCAGTGGCATTTATTGAGTGTTTACTGTGGGCAGAGCATTGTAATCGGTACTTGGGAAAGTACATTCCAGCAGAGTCGACAGATGTGATTCCTGCCCACAAGGAATTTACAGTCTACAGGGGAAGACAGACATTAAAGTGGATTAGGGACAAAGAAAATGGTAGAGTATAAGATTATTTACATTTGTGAGGATGGAGTGAGTATCAAGGTGCTTAAAAGGTACATAGCCAGGTTTGACATGCAAGGGAGGGTGTATGGGGAAAGGAAGGGCTTAGTTTGGGCAGGCCTTTTGGAGGAGATGTGAATATAGGAGGAATTTGAGGGTCAAGAGAGTGGTAACTGTTGGATATGAAGTGAGAAGGAAGCTCCAGGCAGGAGGGAGAGTGTGGGCAAGGCTGCGTGAGTTCTACACAGTGTAGGTGCTCAGCAAGTACTATTAAAGTATTGAGATGGTCCCAGGTGTATTTAAGTTCGGGTGATGTTTTGCCTCAGCTCTGCAAGCATTCGGCTTCAACTTTCAGCTGTGTGTGAATGTAGTGATTCAATAAAAGTAAATAATAGCAAAGGTATGATATTGTATTTATATTTCATTGTTGGCTCTCGGGATTTATAGTTCTATAAAATTCTAAGAGCGAAATGAAGAAAATTTCATGTGAAATTTAATAATCCCAAATTCCCGGTTTATACTTTAAACTGACACTCCCTTAAAGTTTGGGGACTTGAAACAGAAAGATCAGTGCAAAGAATAGTAAAATATTACTTCCAGGGTCTGACATTATATACTATTTATATATCCTAACATCGTGTTTCTTTTTTAATAATGGCATGCCGTAGGTAGCTTGAGTTCAGTTATGAACCTCAGGTCTATCTCCTGTTCTAGTGCCTGGCTAATCCTGTCTGTGTCGTGTTTGGTGACTGCTTTAGAAGGCTTGTCTCAGGATGGCATGCAAATCAATCAGTGGCATTTATTGAGCACTTACTGGGTGCAGAGCACTGTACTGAGCACTTGGGTGAGTACATAGTTAATGGACATGTTCCCTGCCCGCAAGGAGCTTGCAGTCTAGAGGGGTAGACAGACAATGTAAATAAATTATGGCTATGTACCTAAGTGCTGTGGGGCTGAGGATGGGGTGATTAAAGAGTTATACGATTATAACAATTTACAGATCACTGAGTTTCTATATTCTAACACATAGGCTGAAGTTTTTGAAGTTGCGTTGTCCTGTATCCAGAATACGTCCGTCCAATCAGTGAAAATGGACAATCGCTGAATTTTGCTACCTATAAGGAAATTGTAGACAAAGAAAAAGCCAAATCAAGAAGGCTGGTCTGTCATGTGGGTGTGTGCTAGTGAGGTGCAGGAATCTTCAAATGTAAAATGGGGATTCAGTACCTGTTCTCCCTCCTACTTAGGCTGTGAGCCCTGTGACAGACTGTGTCCAACCTGATTAATTTATATCTATCCCACCACTTAGAACAGTGCTTGACACATAGTAAGCACTTAAATGCCATTTTTAAAAAAGGAGAATCAAACGTCAAGCATCCGATCTTCCTTATGGTTGCCAGGACCAAGTCTTTTACGCATGTGTGTGTGTATTTCGTGGTATTTGTTTTGTTAAGCACTTACAATTTGCTAGACAGTATACCAAGCACTGGGGTAGATACAACCTAATCAGTTTGGACACAGTCCCTGTCCCACATGGGGCTCACAGTCTAAGTAGTGGGGAGAGTTCCCATTTTACAATTGAGGAAACTGAGGCACAGAGAAGTGAAGCGACTTGTCCAAGGTCACACAGCAGACAAGTGGCAGAGCCAGGATTAGAACCCAGTTCTTTCTGACTCCCGGGACCTAGCTCTATCTACTAGGCCCAACTGTTTTTTCTGTATTCCTAAAGCAAGTGGAGTAGCACTCTACATGTATTACGAGCCCTATATATGCTGTTGGGAATGATGATGATGCCTAGATTTATGGCATACTGAACATCAAGCGGTAAGATAGGATGGCAAATGAGATCTTGGAAAGTAGTCAGTCGACCAGATGATAGCAATGTTCATCACAGTACCTTTTCACCCGCAGAACATTAGAGGAAAATGGATAATAGCTAGACACCCAAGCGGTTGTTTGGCGTAGTTAAATGTGGGGATGGTAAACAAGGAGGCTGGACGAAATGAAAACTGACAGCGGCCCATCCTCAGACAAAGTAGCCCAGTTGTATACAGCTGAGTGAGAAAAGATCAATCTGACATGTGACACTCAGGAATGACATGGCTTTTTTAGGGCCAAGGATTTTGTGTCAAGAGGAAGAATCTAAAATAGCAGACACCGCAAGAACCAAATGCCACATTATAGCAAATAACGATCAACATTTACACTGGGGAAGGGATTAGACTAACCCACACATGAATAAAATCACACCAGTAAGCCTGCCAGAATCCATTTACATACAAATGCACAATTTCATACCCTTGCATATATATCTTCTCCCTTGCCGTTGCCTTTTGACTCTTATCTATTTCTGTAGACCTACAATGTCATTTTGATTGTGTTCATTTTTCAAAGTTTTAGTTAAAAGCGGGATTGAATCGATTTGAGTCTAGGACTTCCCACTCCCGTATGCCCCCTCCCAAGTGCTGGCTGCTCAATTTCCCAAGCACACGCAAAGATCGTCCCCAGCAGAAGACCAGAGCTGCAAGGAGGGGAGGGAGTTCTGCCACATAGGGGGGTAGTTTACGGGGGAAAGCATGCCCTATCTGGCCATGGTTGGACTTTGGGCAGGGATGGGTGTAGTAGCCCGGGGCTAGTTCAGACAGCTAGGGGCCATGTTAGAGGTGTTCAGCTTTCTCAGTCTCCTCCCTCCCAGCTCCGCACCAGACCCATGACCTCCTAGCCCCCCAAGCACTTATGTACATTGACTCTTGTCTTACGCTGTCAAGTCATCTCCGACCCATAGCGATGCCATGGACACATCACTCTCAGAACGCCCCACTTCCATCTGCAGTCGTTCCAGTAGTGCATCTGTAGAGTTTTCTTGGTAAAAATCTGGAAGTGGTTTACCATTGCCTCCTTCCGCACAGTAAACATGAGTCTCTGCCCTCGACTCTCTCCCATGCTGCCACTGCCCAGCACAGGTGAGTTTTGACTCGTAGCAGATGTACATATCTGTAATGTATTTATACCAGTGTCTGCCTCCCCCTCTTGGCTGCAAGCTCGTTGTTGGCAGGGAATGTGCCTGTTACATTGTTATATTGTACTCTAGCAAACACTTAATACATTGCTTTGCACGCAGTAAGCTCTCAGTAAATACGGTTGCCCGACTGTGTTAATCTGGGCCTGGGGACTGTAAACTCGCTGTGGACAGGGATTGTGTGTGATATTGTTGTACTGCACACTCCCAAGCACTTAGTACAGTGCTTCGTGCACAGTAATCACTCTATAAATACGATAGACGGATTGTGACTCTTGGGCCAAGACCCTTCCTTTTTTGTCTTGTCAGTCATCGTATATGTGTACTGAAGGCTCCCCTGCTCCTCACTACCTTGCTCCACATTTTGTCCCCTTTGGGCTATGAGGTCATGGGAGAGAAATAAAATGCATCATGACATGGCCAATGTGGTTTGACACAACCTGCTACCCTGCTAGGAGGAGCACAGTGAACTGAATTAAAGCTCCATCTAAATGTTCTTAAAAGTATTATGGGCCTAGTCTTTTTAATGCCACCTTCATATTTGTGAATCACTTAGTCTTTTTTCTGTGAGGATATGACGTTGCACTAGACTCATGGGAATGAGGAAGGACTGCAAGCTTGTCTGTAGACTGTAAGCTCACTGTGAGCAGGGGATGTGGCTGTTTATTGATATTTTGTACTCTCCCAAGTGCTTAGTTCAGTGCTCTGCACAAAGTAAGTGATCAATTAAGTATGATTGAATGAATGAATGAGAAATGCTTTTGGTGATTTGAGCACCTTCTGTATGTAGAGCACCGGACAGAGCACTTGAGAAAATAAGTAGGAGTAAATGATAAGATCATTGCCTTCTGAGCACTTAAAATATAACAGAGGAGAAGAAAGAGGATGGATACAGATGATTAAAACCAAAAGGAACAAATAGAGATTCAAAAGAGTGCTAAAGTAGCCTGACCAGGCATGTGAAAGATTAGTCAGGAAATGCCTCTGGAGGTATCTAAATGGGTCCTTGTTTGTGGTCAAATGGACAGATAAGGGAAAGGTATGTTAGGACAGGAAATGAGGAACTCATAATTCACAGGGTAGAAGGGGCTGCACCTATATCCAGTCCTTGTAATACTAAAATGTAAAATCCTTTCTTTTCAAGCCCTGGTTCTTGTTAGTAAAAGTTTTGAATCGTGTCAGAATGCATGATAGTCCAATAAAGCTTGGATTAAAATCTAGGTCTTCAAAGGTCAAAGGCCAGTTGGGATAATGTCCCACAACCACATTTTGCTGAATGTATTACTGATCTCTTTTAGGGAAGTCAGCTGTATCCTCATTTACATAATGATATTTTATTAGCCTCCTTGGTAGGCAGTGCTAATTAGAAAGGACAAGTTAAAACCCCATGTTTTAAAAGCATTATAAGGGCTAATTATTTTATTAATTGCGATGATAGCTTATACATTTTTAATGGCATCCAGAATGAGAAAGGAGGGAAATGAGATGGCTGCATGATTAACAATGAGGTAAAATGGTTCAGATTTAGGCCACTAATTTGGAAGAAAACAGAAAGCCAAGGACCAAACAGTTTGATCTAGTAGATAAGAGCGTTAGACAGGGAATCATGAAATGAGCCTTGTATTCCGGGTTCCAGCTCCAGTTTGATTCCCAATTTTGTGCCAGTCTCAATCCCTTTTGCCTGTTTCACAGTCCATTAAATGGAGAATAACACCAACAAACTTTTTGAGGACCCATGAGGCCAGGTCCTCTAACTCAGGAAACTCCTCCTAAGGAGTTTGCCCCATGGGAAGTGGATTTGCACTTTTGCGCCACTCAGGTACTATTTACTGGATTTAATTGCTACTTTACAAATGAGGGCCTGAAAGAGTGAGGGGTCGGTGCCTAATGCTCCCCCAAGGGTAGTTTTATTTATATACCAGGATTTAATTCAGTGGATGTAAGATTTTCTTTTTTTAGTGGCACCCTGACTGCAATCAGTCGTTGCCAGCCTCAGTCAAATTCGTAGTAATCAACTCATTTACCAGAAATCACAGCAAGTAGCCAATCTGCAATATCAGTTCAGAAACTAGTGACAAAATGGACTGTGGTAACCCAGCGACTTTTTAATGCCTCTTGAGTCCCCCTGAATAGAACCCACAGGAAGAGAATGCTAAGTCTGCTCCTATCTAGTGACAATATTAGCGCTAATTATAATGAGCACGAGTGTCAGTAAACCACTAGGAGCTCTTCAAAATACAGAAGAAGACATAATCTCTCCCTGGTGAGTTTACACTCCAAATATCATTTCTAGTGTCTGCATCAAGGGTTTCAGCCTTTGTGATTTTCAGTTGAGTATTTATAACACATTCCATTTATTATTTAAAATAGTATTTGATGTTCTGTTAGCATTTCAAGCACAGACTCCTAAAATGTCAATTAAAGTCATTCTGAATGATGCTTTCTGTTTAGAGTCTACTTTGCCAGTCCCATTCTGTCCCTCTGATTCAGTATGTTTCTGCCAAAATACCATTGTGATGGTATGGAATCTGCCTATGGATTCGACTTCATGCCATTTAATATTTATTGGGTGTGGTTTTTTCATTCGACTAAGTTATAAAACCCTATAAAGGGGCTACTAATGTCTTAAAATTCTTCTAATTCTGAGATAGTCATAGATGATGAGAGTGGCTAAAACATAGGTAAATATGTACATTAACATATCTGGAACCTATTGTGTAACACATCATTTTCCATTTCTAAGATCACATTTTTGGAAGCAGCTAAACTTAATCTACTTTTCCATTAATTTCTTGTGTGACATTTGCCAAGTCACATAATGTCTGTCATTTAAAAAAAAAAGTTTTTTTTTTCTCTCTCCAACATGAGGGACTGGAGGTAGTTGGAGAGAATAAAGGAGATAGGGAAGATGGGAAGGGGATGTAGGGGGGAACCAGTAAGTGACTGGTTGATTGGGGTCAAGCAGTTGTCTAATAAGACCCTTACCATTTTCTGAGGGAAGCAGGGTATATTAAAGGATTTGTGGACCAGCACCATATTTATAGAAAGAAGCTTAGCATTCCTTAGCTTTTCTTTCATAGATTCGGTGACCAACTCTGTTGAATTCATTTGAACATATTTATTGAATGCTTGCCATGTATGGAGCACTACTAAGTGCTTGGGAAAGTACAACACAACAATAGTCAGTGACATTCCCTGCCCACAATGATCTTACAGTCTTGTACTCTCCCAAGTGCTTAGTACAGTATTCTGCACACAGTAAGTGCTCAGTAAATACCATTGATTGATTGATTGCCGGTTTTTCAGTCATAAGCTCCTCTAGACTGTAAGATCTTTTGTGGGTAGAGAACGTGCCTACCAACTCTGTTATATTGTACTCTATCAAGTGCTTAATACAGTACTCTGCACACAGGAAGCGCTTAATAAACATGGTAGATTGCTCGAACCCTGGCAATATCCCATGGCTTTCCTAAATTAAACCGGGTAGAATTCGGACTTCTAATAAAGCCCCATTGCCTTGCAAATAACCTGTTGATTCTATCGACCTACTAAGTGGAAACTTTGGTAGAGTGAGGAAAAAACCAAGTGATCACAACTCAGGTTCAAAACTTTTTAAGAATACAGAAGAGGTTCAGGTAGATTGGACTTTATAGATGTATTAATGGTGACCCAGGAATGACAATCTTAAATTCTCTGAACTACAATCAGATTAGGTCATGGCTAGGTAATTCTTGATAGTCTGTTAGTCTTACCATTGAAGTTTGTCCTCCACTCTAGGTCATTTGTCCACTCAAGTTATTCTTGAGGACACCGAGGAAGAAAGAAGCTTCTAGAAGGCACCGTGTATTATTAACCGTAGGTAGGAAAAATGCCCATCCAGTCTGCTGATAGTTTACCTTGCATTGGTATGATTTTGACCCCAAAGGGACATTTAAAATTTGATTAGAGTCATCAGTCTTCTCGAGCAGCTTAATAACATGGATCTTTTCACCCCGTCCAAAGCAAAGAACCCTTATTAGGCTGAATACAAATTTCTCTCCCATCTGGCATTTTTTTCCCCCCGTCAGCAATGTTGTGACATTTACAGCCCGCAGGTCTGTTGGTTGTTCCCATATGCATTGGAATAGTCTGTATGGTTAGTTGAAGATGAGTTTCAGAAGGGAGATTATGCAGTTAATGTTCTAGAAACTGGAGCATACTTTTTCCTTCATTCCCTCTTCAGACATATAATTGAGCTTTTCTCTGAGTAGCATAAAACACTGCCCAGTGGAAGAGCTCTGAGACGACGTAGGCAAGGTTGAATTGAATGTTGTTGCATAATATGTGGGCAGTGCTGTTTCTGCATTTAGATGTACAGACAGGGAATGCTTTTCCTGCCTCTGTCTTCGTGATGTTTGCTCAACACACTGGGATATTATCCAGAAAAAAAGGAGAAGTGAGTTGTTTCTCTGACGTGCAGAAGAGACTTAAAATAAGCATAAATCTTGGTTTAAGCTAAAGCGTGTGTTAGAGTGAAAATCAACCAAAAAGAGAATGTAGAGAAGAGAAGCATTCCTTCATTCATTCAATCGTATTTATTGAGCTCTTACCGTGTGCAGAGCTCTGTACTATGCGCTTGGGAAGTACAGGTTGGCAACATATAGGGACGGTCCCTCCCCAACAACGGGCGCACAGTCTAGAAGGGGGAGACCGACAACAAAGGTGTCAATACCATTAGAATAAATAGAGTTATAGTTATATACACATCATTAATAAATAAATATAGTAAATATGTACAAATAAAATAGAGTAATAAATATATACAAGTGCTGTGGGGATTGATTGATTGAAAGGAGGGCTTAATCAGGGAAGGCCTGTTGGAGTAGATGGGCCTTCATTAACACATTAAAGGGGGGGCAGAGTAATTGTCTGTTGGAGATGAGGAGGGAGGGCATTCCTGGCCAGAGGCAGGACATGGGTGAGAAGTTGGCAACAATCAATCAATCAATTATTTATTGAGCACTTACTGTGTGCAGAGCACTGTACTAGGCGCTTGGGAAGTACAAGTTGGCAACATATAGAGACAGTCCCTACCCAACAGTGGGCTCACAGTCCAAAAGGGGGAGACAGAGAACAAAACCAAACATACTAACAAAATAAAATAAATAGAATAGATAGGTACAAGTAAAATAAATAAATAAATATATAGAGTAATAAATATGTACAAACATATATACAGGTGCCGTGGGGAAGGGAAGGAGGTAAGATGAGGGGGGCGAGGGGGAGAAGCTGCTTCATGAAGCAGAAGCCATCATGAGGCCAAAATGAAAGGGTTCTGCTGAAGCGGTAGCAAGGCGAGACTAGATGGCTCCTTCTTCATGCCTCCTAAAGATGATTTCTTCCTTGGTCATTGGCAGGCATTGACTGAAAACGTTTGTCTGTGGGGTGTGATGAAACCAATCCAATAATCTGTTTTTAACGCCCAACTCCTCCTCTAAACTCCTTGTGGGCAGGGGTCATATCTACCGACTCTGTTGTAGTGTAACTTCTTGAGCGTTTTGTACGGGTCTCTCCACAAAGCGAGTGAGCGCTCAGTACATAGCAGAGATTAATCGATAACCATCGACAGATTAGCAGTATGGCATAGGGATAGGGCATGGGCCAGGGAGTCACGAGGTTTGCTGCCATTTGTCTGCTGCATAGGGTTAGGGCATGGGCCAGGGAGTCACAAGGTTTGCTGCCATTTGTCTGCTGCATGACCTTGGGCGAGTCACTCAACTCCTCCGTGCCTCAGTTCCCTCATCTGCAAAATGGGGATGGAGACTGTGAGCCCCCACGTGGGATAGGGAGAGGGTCCAACCCAATTTGCAGGTTTCCACCCCAGCTCTTAGAATGGTGCCTGGCACGTGGTAAGTGCCTAGCAAACAAATAATAATAATTATTACTCTATTTATTTATTTATTTATTTTACTTGTACATATCGATTCTATTTATTTTATTTTGTTAGTATGTTTGGTTTTGTTCTCTGTCTCCCCCTTTTAGACTGTGAGCCCACTGTTGGGTAGGGACTGTCTCTATATGTTGCCAATTTGTACTTCCCAAGCGCTTAGTACAGTGCTCTGCACATAGTAAGAGCTCAGTGAATACGATTGATGATGATGATGATGATAGCATTTATTAAGCGCTTACTATGTGCAAAGCACTGTTCTAAGCGCGGGGGAGGTTACAAGGTGATCAGGGTGTCCCATTGGGGGCTCACAGTCTTCATCCCCATTCTACAGGTGAGGGAACTGAGGCACAGAGTAGCCAAGTGACCCGCCCAAAGTCGCACGGCTGACAAGCGGCTGAGCCGGGATTTGAACCCATGACCTCTGACTCCAAAGACCGGGCCCACTGAGCCACACTGCTTCTCAGTTGTTATCATTATTATTAGTATTATCATTAATTGGGCTGCCCCTTGAATTAATTCAGTCCCAGCAGGAGGAAGGAAAGGATCATCGCGCCAAGCCCATGTCACAGATGGGGAGACTGAGGCTCAAGGGATCCGAAAACCCCAGATCAGGCTAGATCAGACTCAAACTTCCCCCTGAATCGAACCTCCCGGATTGCTGCTCCTGCACTGTATTAAGTGCTTGGGAGAGGACAATAATACAACAGACACATTCCCTGTCGACTTCAAGCTTACAGCCTGGAGGACCTGATACCAACAGGACTCAAGCGGGCTCTTTGTAGACAAGCAGTATGTCTGTTTGTTACTCTGTTGTACTCTCCCAAGCGCTTAGTACAGTGCTTTGCACACAGTAAGCGCTCAATAAATACGACTGAATGAATGGGAAAGAGGAATTGAGCCTGTGAGGAATTGTTTCCACTGGAGGAATCCAATTTTGAGTAAAATGGATTATTCTGAGCAGAACCCCGATCCTAGCCCTTCCCCGGAGGGCTGACCTAGTTTCCTGGTTACCTGGGCCCCAGCCAGTCCCTCCTTCCTGGATTCCAGCTTGGGTTTTCATTCATTCAATCGTATTTATTGAGCGCTTACTGTGTGCAGAACACTAAGCTCTTGGGAAGTACAAGTCAGCAACATATGGAGACGGAAAGATCAGAGGCTAATGCAGAATCAAATCAGGATATAAGAACTATCCGGACCATTTGGATGAATGATTCAAGGCTGCAGGGATTTTCCATTTTCATATCATTTGCCTCAGTTACCTCATCTGTAAAATGGGGATTCAAAGTGTGAGCCCCCCGAGGGACAACTTGATTACCCCATACCTATGCCAGCGTTTAGAAGAGTGCTTGGCACATAGTAAGCGCTTAACAAATACCACCATTATTATTACGGTTTTTCCCTTGTTTCATCTTGTAAATGGGTTTTGCCCCGTCCCTTCTCTCCAAGATCGAGGAACATTGAGCGGGTTAGTATTAGAGGAGTGAAGTGTGCAGCCTGGGTTGTAGAAGAGTAGCGAGGTGTGAGGTAGGAGGGGGTAAAGTGACTTTTACCACTTCTATTGTTGCTTTTCAGTTGGTTTCCGTACCTAGGAACTGGAGAACATAAAAGGCTGTATGTGGGAGTCAGAGGTCATGGGTTCTAATTCCGGCTCCGCCACATGTCTGCTGTGTGACCATAGGCAAGTCACTTAACTTCTCTGATCCTCAGTTACCTCATCTGTAAAATGGGGATTAAGACTGTGAGCCCCGCGTGGGACAACCTGATCACCTTGTATCCCCCCCAGCGCTTAGAACAGTGCATTGCACATAGTAAATGCTTAACAAATGCCATTATTATAACATTC
Organism: Tachyglossus aculeatus; assembly: GCF_015852505.1. NCBI lineage: Eukaryota > Metazoa > Chordata > Mammalia > Monotremata > Tachyglossidae > Tachyglossus > Tachyglossus aculeatus. The sequence continues at coordinate 13,714,272 of NC_052091.1, read as the reverse complement.
ATTCAATCATATTTACTGAGCGCTTACTGTGTGCAGAACACAGTACTAAGCGCTTAACAGCGCTTCGAACAGTGCTTTGCACGTAGTAAGCACTTAATAAATGCCATTATTATTATTATGATTATTATTACAGTGCTCTGCACATAGTAAGCCTTCAGTAAATGTCATTGGTTGGCTGATTAAGGTTTTCATTAGTTTTTGCTAAGAAATAAATACAAAACAAGAAGGTGCACTGCAACAAATAAGCCTTTCCCTAGAGCCTCAAATGTCTGTCGTTTTTATTGTAACCTTATTCATATATTTGGTGACGTGTATCAGTTACTGTGGAGACATAACCTCTGTTTCATTGTGCCAACAGCAAAAGTAGGGATTTGAGAGGCTCCATTAGTAACTGCTGGACCACAATCACCTCAAGTTATGCTCCGAATCAGTATTTTTGTAGGATGGCACTTTATTAATTCAACTTGACAGTTTTGTTCTCACCCTCAAAATTAATGATGACCTGAAAGTTTTCAAAGATGAAACTTTCTGGACTTATTCATCCAAGTAGGGAATAGGAGCCAAGTTTGGTGTAAAAGAAACCTAAATTGCTACAGTCAGTATCCTGGGGGTAGTAAAAAGCACATATAATACAAGTACCTATTCTGACTGGGGAGAGAAATAACACAGAAAACACCAAACTGATAATACCAAACAGAGAAGGCTCTTGGACCCTTCTAGCAACCGTGGCCCCAGGATCTTTTCTGGTCATTAGGGAAGGTGGTACAAGATCAGTAGGGTCTGAAAAGTGCCACTGCTGAAAACTGAAAGTGGCAGAAATCAATCGTTGTGTGCAGCGGATGGTACTCAGTGCATGGGAGAGTGCCAATACAGAAGAGTAGATCGTGGTTCCTGCCCACTAGGAGATTGTTCCCTAGAGTATGAGCTTATAGGAGGAATGTTAAGGGCTTGAGGCTTTGAGATTGTTAGAGATGTGTTTCGTCAATTTGATATCTGCGTGATACGCCGGCTTAAAATTTCAGACCTCAGGTGGTATGTTGGATGGAAAAAGCTTTACATAATTTGGGCATCTACATTTTTGATTCAGAAGGCCAGGGGTGAGGTGGGGAAAAAATCTCAAGTCGAACACTCCGAGAGTGGCTTTTCTGATTCTATTTTTGAAATGTCAGGAAGTCCCACAGTGCAGCAGTTTGGGTTGCCTGATAAAAGTAGTGTCTGAGCATGGCTAGCCTTGGGATGGCAGTGAGATTAAGGTGGAGAAGCCCTTCAGAAAGCAGCAAGTGCCCTGTTGCTATTTTTATTCTTGGCGGTCACTTGATACTTGAGTGTAGGATGGAGAATTCTGAATTCTCCCTTTTGCATACCTGCAGTGTTGTTTCCCAAACCCTCCAACTAGGAAAGAAAGGCTCATGCCAAATGAATTAAGTGTAGATTTCAAGTGAAATATTTCATCCAACGTTTCAGAGGTTGGGAGAGCACAGAAAGAAGGAAAATTGCACTTAGATCAACCTTTGAGAGTTGTTTACCTTACAGCGCAGTTACCATTTTTATCATTTTCTCTTGCAGAAACATTGCTGACCTGATCCCACTTCACAGAGAAAAAGACAGAGAAGAAAGGAAATTCATCTTGAGTAAATTCGAATCACTGCAGATATTTTCAAGAGTTTAGAGCCGTCTGCTGAAGCCAGTTTGGGCACAGGAAATGTCAAGTGCTTCAGACCTAAATGGTAACCCTGATTCTTCTATCTTTTTATAAATAGAATAAGAATGGGTAAAATGACCTGAATAGATTTTAAAGTGTTTCCTTTCTTGAATAGTTTTGTTTACAGTGGCAGTACAACAGCTAAATTATTGTTAATTCCATTCATTTTATAACTTTTAGCAAAAAGATATTTGCCTTTTGGCCCTTACTGCCAGTTTTAAAACTCAGATAAAAGCAGTTATTGCCATGGGAGCACTAGGCATGTTTTACCAAGAATTCTATATAATTTTGTTGCTTGTATATAGGCATTTTTGTTGACCACCTCCATTTGGTCCACTGCATGGACTTTCCTTCTGTAGAAATAACAAATTCCATTTCCACCACCTGGCCGTTGTCCCATTAATGACACTGTTGATCTCCTAATTGGGAGATCCAAGCACTTAATCCTATCCCACCTTGATTACTGAATCAGCCTGCTTGCTGAACTCCTGTCTTCTGTCTCTCCCCACTCCAGTCCACACTTCACTCTGCTGCCCAGATCATGTTTCTACAAAAAGCTTCAGGCCATGTTTCCCCACTCAAGAACCTCCAGTGGTTGCCCATCCACCTCTGTATCAAACAGAAACTCCTTTCCCTTGGCTTTAAAGCAGTCAATCACCTTGCCCCTCCTACCTCACCTCACTACTCTTCTACTGCAACCCAGCCTGCACACTTTACTCCTCTAATGCCAACCTTCTTCTCACTGTACCACAATCTCATCTACATCGCTGCCGAACTCTCACCCTCGTCCTGCCTCTGTTATATCCAACAGAGAATTACCCTCGCCGCCCTCACAGTCTTATTGAAGGTACATCTCCTCCAAGATGCCTTCCCTGATTAAACCCTCATTTCCTCTTCTCCCACTCACTTCTGCATCACCCTTACTTGCTCCCTTCATTCATCCTCCCTCCTATTCCCACAGCACACATCTATATCCGATATAATTTATTTTTGTATTTTAATGTCTGTCTCCCTCTCTAGACTGTGAGCTCATTGTAGGCAGGGAATATGTCTGTTTGGTGTTACAATCTACTCTCCCATGCACTTAGTACAGTGCGTTGCTCACAAGAAGCTCTCAATGAATATAATTGAATAAATTGTTGAATGAATCTTATTATCAATCAATAACTGGTATTTATTAAGCACTTTGTGCAGGGCACTGTATAAACACTTGAGAGAGTACAGTACAACAGAATTAGTGGACACGTTTCCTACCCACAATGAGCTTACAATCTCTTTCTCCTTATAAATTTTTTCAATTCAGTTTTTTCTTAATCCTCTTCCCAGATTTCCTCCTTATTTTCTTTCTTGGTCTCTTTCCTTTAACTATTTTTTTCTTTAGGTTTTTCTGACTACTTCAGAGATCAAGGTGGAAAAAAAATGTCTTCTATAATGCCAAGAATCCCTCAGATAGTTACAATTCAAATGAATGATGTAAGAAAATGAAAACTCACTATCTGCCTGTAGTATTCCTCTCCAAACAAAATATATTCCTATCGTGGTTTTCTGGGTAGAAATTGTAGTTTCATTAATGATCACAACAAGATCACAAGTTTATAATCTCTTTGTTTCTATAATTAGGGGAAAAATGGAGCCCTCCCATTGCAACTACCAGCCATCCAATAAGAGCGTGATAGTAATTGTAGTATTTAAGTGCTTACTATGTGCCAAACATTGTACTAAACGTTGGGGTAAGTACCAGATAATCAGGACCCACATGGGGCTCACAGTCTAAGTAGGAGAGAGAACAGGTTTTGAATTCCCATTTTTTCCAAGGTCACACAGCTTACAAGTGGCAGAACCAGAATTGGAACCCAAGTCATCTAACTCCCATTAGGCCACACTGCTTCATAACAGTCAGTTCATTTTGAGCCTCCATTTACATCCTGGCTGTTTTGTCTGAAGATACAAAGCAAGACTTAAAGAAAGCAGTATTGGCCCCACAGCTAGTATTGGCAGAAACTAAAGTCCAGAATTCTCAGATACGCACTGTCCATGGGTTCATGGTGTGGAAAATAACCAACATTCCTGTATCTTCTCCAACAGTGATCTAAGTGTTCCCTGCAAATTTGGCTAGTTCTACTGAAGTTTTATATAACCCTCATTTCATTATGGAATCAAATCGTCCCTCTGAACTGAAGAAACTCCCTCCCCTTCCACCTACGCCAGGCCACCATTTTCCCCACCTTCAAATCACATCTCCTCTGAGAGGCCTTCCTCAGTGATACCCTTTTTTCCCCTATTCTCTCTCCCTTCTGCATCGACTATGCACTTTGATCTGTACCCAGTGAGCACTTGATATTCACCCTACCTATAGCCCCACGGCGTTTATGTACATATCCGTCCTTTATGTGTTTATATTAATGTCTGTCTTCCCCTCTAGACTGTAAGCTTCTTGTGGACAGGGAATGTGTTTACCATCTCTGTCCTCTCCCAAACGCTTAATATAGTGCTCTGCACACAGTAAGTGCTCAATAAATACCATTGATTGATTAACCAAATGAGTGAACGCTTTTCTAATAATAACGAATCACAATAATCATGGTATTTGTTAGGTGCATACTTTGTGCCAAGCATTATATTAAGCACTGGGGGAGATACAAGATAATCAGTCCCACATAGGGCTCATAGTCTAAGTAAGGAGGAAGCAGAGGTATTCACTCAGTCGTATTTATTGAGTGCTTACTGTGTGCATAGCGCTGTACTAAGCACTTGGAAAGTACAATTCAGCAACAGATAGAGACAATCCCTACCCAACAACAGGCCCACAGTCTAGAAGTGGGGAGACAGACAATGAAACAAAACAAGTCGACAGGAATCAGTAGCATAATAGTATTGAATCTCCATTTTGCAGATAAGGGAACTGTGGCACGGAGAAGTGAAGTGGCAGAGCCAGGATTAGAACCCAGGTTCTCTGACTCCCAAGCCTGGGCTTTTCTCTAGGCGACACGACTTTTCTCCCACTTAGGACTCCAGGAAGTCCAGCAATATCCCTTTCAGGGACCCAGAAGGGAGAACTTGTGCTCCTTCCTTATCACCTTTCATAGTCTTCCCCAAATCAGATGGCCACTGACAAAGCAAGGCTTATACACACCTGAGAAAATCATGTGGGAATCATCTTAGAAGCCAGAATCAATTGGAGCAAGTCTCAGTTGCCTCACCACCTCCCTTGCGTAAACAACAGACACCTTGGCCATGCCAGTGTGTCTTCATGGACAGCACAAACTGTCAGTGCAAACTAGGGGAATAATCTCCACCCCCATATAGACCCACAGAATTACATTGCATTTCTCTGTGGATTTACTGTTGCCCTGTCTTTCCTTCTAAAGAGAACAGGCTCAGATTTTGCACCTTGGTAGTTTTCCAACCCTGTGCCTGACTCCTTTTCTTTCCATTACCAAACAGCTTTCATTTTTCCATGGAAATAAAATGGACAATCCATAGATAACCAAAAAATCTTTGTTTTAGACCTATTTCAACCTTCTTTTCCTGTAATTCTCTTCCATAGCTACAGACAAGAATCAAAATTGGGTGGTTCGAGTTTCACCCTGTCCATGCATTTCCTGGCCAAAAGGCAAGCAACATGAGCAAGAAAGAGAAAAAAAAGGGTTTAGATAGTTTACACGAGAGAATAATTGAGGTGAGAATATATTCCAAAGAATGCTGGAGAGTTAAAAGGCCAGTTGGTAAAACACAGTTGTTTAGGCTAGAATCAGATATCAGATTATGTTCATCTTTTGGGACCACAGAACAATTGCATTTTTCTCCCTCTTCCCATAGTAAAAAGTTAGAGAAAATAAAAGGAAAACTGTATAAAAGTGCAAAGTCAAAATCTGGTCTGAGGAATGGTTTGGCTAGATGGCAACCCAGTTTATACGGTTAAAAATATAGGGCATAATCTTTGGTCAGAATGTTACATCCACATGGAATGTTATTCAAGCAATCCTGAATTCAGTGTGCGTTAATCAGGAGGCATTTTCCCCAGTTTATACAAATTTATGAAACCCTGTTAAGAAACAGCCATGGTGTGACTTTGTTTTTTGACCTAGAGGCAGTGTAGGATACAATGCTTGTAATTTCACTAAAAGCTAGCGTTTCTCTAAACCTGGAAAGAGATGATTTCTTTGACACCATTATAATTCGTCTTACTTTTATTTTCATCTTCTTCCCAAAATGTTCCTATTTATGTTAAAGCACAGAATGATTCTCCCACTTAAGCTTGCTTGTTTTCCTAAATGAGCCACTCCTAACCCACATAAACCCAAAGCGTAAACTCAATCATTTCTCCTGTGTCACTCTTCACTCTTCAAAAGTGACTCCACAAGAGCCCGTCTGCCCTTAAATTGTGGGCAAAGTTGTGGGAAAGATTATTGGTGAAGGAAAAAAGAAAAAAGCCCTCAGCAATTCTTGCTTTGAAGCTAATTTACTTCCTTTGTTCTCCCATAACCATGAAAAATTTCTTGTGACTGTTTAATTATAGGAAACAAAACCGTCACTGACCACATTAAAAACAAATAATGAACCCAAGGGAGCTAATTTATCTTAATGACACAAGCTGTCCGTGTTCAATTAACAAAAAGACATTTCTAAAAACCTACTATTCGGTTAGTTAGAGGAAATCTAATATTTAAAGCGATTTTCCAGTCCAGGAGCTGATTCATCTTAGTTCCCTTAGGACTTCCTTAAAGAAAGAAATGGCACCTCAGTCGCAGGTTTTTGAAAAAGGAATTCCGCAACCTCTCTTCAATCATCTTTGTCAGTCAGAAGTACAGTCAGTTGTCCTCTAATGCAGGTGTTGGGTTCTTGAAAAAATTTGCAGTTTCGTAGCCACCTCATGTCCAATGTCAAACGCAAGCACATTGCTTCTTCCAACATTACATCATGCTCTATCTAAGCAGATGCGCAGCGTTGGAAGTCCCTAATTCTGCTACTGTGCTGTCTCCAAGACACATTAAGATATATGATTTAATATATCTTAATCTAAATCCTTCCTGCTACAATTTAAATTATTTTCCTCTTTAAGGTTTAAAGCCATTTCCTCATTGCAGATGTCTGTCACCAGTTTCCAAAAAATAAGTTTTTCATAGGTTTGAAGAGTGAAACAGCGTGGCTCAGTGGAAGGAGCCTGGGCTTTGGAGTCGGAGGTCATGGGTTCAAATCCCGGCTCCACCAACTGTCAGCTGTGTGACTTTGGGCAAGTCACTTCACTTCTGTGTGCCTCAGTTACCTCATCTGTAAAATGGGGATTAAGACTGTGAGTCCCATACATGGGACAACCTGATTACCTTGTGTCTACCCCAGCACTTAGAACAGTGCTTGGCACATAGTAAGCGCTTAATACCATTATTATTATTATAAATGCAGAGTCAGAATTCCATTGCTAGAAACCTGGCAACCAGCAAGGCTAGAAGAAGGGGAGAACAGCAGCATGAAGCAGAGTGCCCTAGTAGCTAGAGCACAGGCCTGAGAATCAGAGGACCTGGGTTCTAATCCCAGCTCTACCTCTTGTCTGCTATGAGACCTTGGGCAAGTCACTTCACTTCTCTGTGCTTCAGTTCCCTCATCTGTAAATCGGGGATTAAAACTGTAAGCCCCACTTGGGATGTGGACTGTGTCCAACCTGACTTATGTCTGCCCCGGCGTTTAGTACAGTGCCTGGCACATAGAAGGCACTGTAGAAATGCCATTAAAAATCCCCCAAACAAGGAAAAGAGAGGAGTTACAAAGTCAGCACAGACTCTGCATTGTAACCTGTCCCTACAGTTTTGGTCCATGCAGACACCTGACCTATAATTACAGTATCATTTTTAGAAAGGAACCTGCTGAAGGAAAACTATTCTTGTAGCAGATACCTTAGGAGTTAACTCAATTGATAGAACATCCCCATCTTCATTCATTCATTCATTCAGCCATTTATTGAGCCCTTACTGCATGCAGAGCACTGTATGAAGCGCTTGGGAAAGTACAATACAACAATGAACAGTGACACTCCCTGCCCACAAAGAGCTTACAGTATAGAGTCGGGGGAGACAGACGTCAACACAAATAAGCAAAATTACAGATAGGTACAGAAGTGCTGTGGAGCTGGGAGTGGGGAAGAGAAAGGGAGCAAGTCAGGGTGATGCAGAGGGAGTGGGAGATGAGGAAAAGTGGGGCTTAGGGAAGGTCTTCAATAAGGTTTTAAACGGGGGGGAGAGAAAATATCTGTCCGTTTTGAGGAGGGAGGGCATTCCATGCCAGAGGCAGTGGCCTAGGGGTGTGCGGTGAGACAGGCAAGATCAAGGCACTGTGAGAAGGTTAGCACTAGAGGAGCAAAGTGTGTGGGCTGGGCTGTAGAAGGGGAAAAGCAAGGTGAGGTAGGAGGGGGATTAGTGGTGTAGTGCTTTAAAGCCAGTGGTGAGGAGGTTTTGCTTGATATGGAGGTGTACGGGCAACCACTGGCATTTTTTTAGGAGGGGGGTGACATGTCCTGAATGTTTTTTGCAGAAAAATGATCCAGGTAGTATGCTCTGGAGTGGGGAGAGGCAGGAGGTTCGAAGTTCTGTAAGGAGCTCATGCAGTAATCCAGGCAGGATAAGATGATGTTCAGGTTTCTGAATATAGGTGCATATGAAACACGGTCACGGAAGAGATACAGCCTTCCTTTTGGGGGAACAAATTATGAATCCTATGTATTATTTCAAATCTAAAGAATTCCCTTTAATTTCCAAGATTCAAAATATTGACATTTGCCTTATATGAGGGCAAAAAGTTTCCTATACAAAAGAATAAAGTAGTATTTTTGCTGTTCTTATCCCTTTCTTCCTTACAAACTCCTTCTCAGTGTGTTTTTTGTTTTCCCCATCCCTTATTGTGGTCCCTTTTTTCCCCTTATTATTTCTTTTATGAATAGACTTATTCATTCACTCATTCAATCACATTTACTGAGCACTTACTGTGTGCAGAGCACTGTACTAAGGTACTAAGCGCTTGGGAACTACAAGTCGGCAGCATAGACAGATGGTCCCTACTCAACATCGGGATCACAGTCTAGAAGGGGGAGACAGACAACAAAACATGTAGACAGGTGTCAAAATCGTCAGAACAAGTTGAATTAAAGCTATATGCACTTCATTAACAAAATAAATGGAATAGTAAATATATACAAGTAAAATAGAGTAATAAACCTGTACAGATATATACAAGTGCTGTGGGGAGGGGAAGGGGGTAGGGTGGGGGTGATGGGGAAGAGGAGAGGAAAAAGGGGGCTCAGTCTGAGAAGGCCTCCTGGAGGAGGTGAGCTCTCAGTAGGGCTTTGAAGGGATGAAGAGAGCTGTGTGGAGGGAGGGCATTCCAGGCCAGGGGAAGGACGTGGGCCGGGGGTCGATGGCGGGACAGGTGAAAACGAGGCACAGTGAGGAGGTTAGCGGCAGAGGAGTAGAGGGTGTGGGCTGGGCTGTAGAAGGAGAGAAGGGAGGTAAGGTAGGAGGGGGCGAGGTGATGGACAGCCTTGAAGCCAAGAGTGAGGAGTTTTTGCTTGATTCATAGGTTGACAGGCAACCACTGGAGATTTTTGAGGAGGGGAGTAGCTTATTATTACAACCTTATCTTTAAGAAGAGAAAAGAAAAAAAATGTTGTTGGGAACCATCCAACTGCAAATTCATGGAAAATCAATAAAAGATCATAAAAACATAGATGACAAGTTATGATCCATCCAGAGCATTTTACCTTCATAGTCTCCTGGAGAATGAAAAACTGACTATTGTGATGTATTTTGTATTCATTATGTGGTTCTTACCTGAAGTCATGTTAGAGTAGTAGAAAGACTATAGAAGAGCAATTGATATGCTCCAGACAGCAGAGATTTTGAATTGTTTTATTTTTTAGCTGTTGTTGGTTGTGTGTGTATCTGAGTGTGTTTTAACTGTTTTGTATATTTGCTGCCTAAAGTGACATAATTTTACTTGAAGCTTGCATTGTGCTTTGCAGGAATACAATTAAGTTATCATTCCACAGACATTTTAAAATGCCTTTTTTTGTGTGTGAAGGACTTTTGTCTGGGGAAAATCACTTCTGAGGGTTTGCATCTGCTCTCAAATTGGATTCTCCTTTACTACTAAAAGATAATTGCAGCAGAAATTTTCCCTGGTAGAGTAGATGACAGAGAGATTAAGGATGCCATATGGAAGAAATTCTCTAACTTTGCGAAGGATCAAATGTACAATACTAGGGGTATATAAGAAGCCAAAATTTTTGGATGAGGAGTTTCAGCCCAGAGTTGGGGAAACCATGATGGGGTGAGCCTGGGTGGGGGGCGGGGGTACTCTCTTTCTGGGTATGGGAATCAATCAGTGGTATTTACTGAGTGCTTCCTGCGTGCAGAGAACTGCACTAAGTGCTTGGGAGAGTACAATATAACAGAGTTGGTAGACAGGTTCCCTTCCCAGGAAGAGTCTAAGGACCACCTAAAAAGGATTCCTCTTGGGGAAAATCCAGAAGCTGAGCTAGATTCTATCTGCTTTGACTTAGTGCATTCTTTTGGGGGTGAGCAATGCATTTTTTCCCATTGACTCATCGAGGGAAGAGTAAATGAGGAATAAAACATCAAATTAATGGGTAATCCAGGAGAATAAGAAAACCAAATTTATCATCAGGAAGGAAGGCCAGAAACAGTGCTTCTGTTAGCCGAAAGGAAAGTGAGCAGGGTTTCAATAACAATGAGAGGTTGAGGAGGACTGAGCCACGCCTGTGCTGTGTGAGCTGATTACCCTCAGTGAGTTAAATTGGGAAACAATAGATCCTGGAGTATTACCATTAACAGAAACTAGAGGGAGGGGGCTGGAGGAGATATGCAGCATAGCTTGAAGTAGTGTGGCTTAATGGAAAGAGCATGGGCTTGGGAGTCAGAGGTCGTGGGTTCTAATCCTGCCTCCACCACTGATCAGCTGTATGATTTAGGGCAAGTCACATCACTTCTCTGTGCTTCAGTTACCTCATCTGTAAAATAGGGATTGTGAGCCCTTCGTGGAACAACCTAATTACCTTGTATCTCCCCCAGTGCTTAGAACAGTGGTCGGCACATAGTAACGCTTAACAAATGCCGCCATTATTATTACTGTGTGCATCATCTAGGCACATGGATCTGTGACCTTCGGGCATTTGGTATTCACACCACCTACAATCCCACAGCACTTAGGTACATATGTACACATTATATATTATAATGTATTTATATTAATGTTTGTCTCCCCCTCTAGACTGCAAGCTCATTGTGGGCAGGGAATGTCTGTCAACTTTGTTGTATTGTACTCTCCCAAGTGTTTAGTACAGTGCTTTGCACACAGTAAATACTAAATAAATACCGTTGATGTTGGTGATGATGACGGGGGAGTTGGAGTCTTGTTCTTTCTCAAAGACGTTTCCCAAGGAAACTAAAGATTCTGGTTGGGGTCTTTTGAACATTAACTTCTGGAAATGCCAGACCATATAAATGGAAGGAAGCCATGGAGCTCATTTCTCCTGGAATGAACCCCAGCTTTTGTTTCCTCTCCTTGTCTTGGCACGTACAGAGGTAGGAACACATAAAACGTGTAGCTGCTGAAAGTAGAATCTAATGGTGTGATCTGAAAGGCCACTGGGGACTTGGCATTTATATAAAGTTATGTTTTATATAAGGGATGCTTGATGGAAAATAAAATTTTATAGCCATTCGCTCCAGTAATGGAGACTGAAAACTTTAAATTGGGGTGGGGAGGCGGGGGTTGGGGATATCGTTCTTGATTTCTGCCCGCTCATTCAACCTTAGCAGCTCCAGATTTCAAGTGATTCATCCTCGAGTTTAAAAATGCAGTTCCAGAATCGTATCTTTTATCCCCTAGCATAATTATGAGCAATCTTCACCATCTCAATATTAGTATTATCGTTATATTTATTAAAGGCTTACTAAGCAGTGGGGTAGATACAAGTTAATCAGGTTGGACACAATCCCTGTCCCATCCGGGGCTCACAATCTAAGTAACGGGGAGAATCCCCATTTTACAGTTGAGGAAACTGAGGCATAGAGAAGTTAAGTGACTTGCCCAAGATCACACAGGAAGCAAGAGGCAGCACCGGGATTAAAACCCATGTCTTCTGACTCCAAGACCTGTTCTCTTTTTACTTGGCCAGGCGGCTGCTTAGTGTATACTCCTTTAGATAATGCAGAGAAGCAGCGTGGCTCAGTGGAAAGAGCACGGGCTTGGGACTCAGAGGTCATGGGTTCTAATCCGGGCTCTGCCACTTATCAGCTGTGTGACTTTGGGCAAGCCACTTAACTTCTCTGTGCCTCAGTTACCTTATCTGGAAAATGGGGATTAAGACTGTGAGCCCCACTTGGGACAACCTGATTACCTTGTATCTCCCCCAGTGCTTAGAACAGTGCTTGGCACATAGTAAGTGCTTAACAAATACCAAAATTATTATTATTATTATTATTATTATTATTATTATTATTCCAAAGGTGTAATTTTGACCTTCTCTTCAGTTAAATTTAAAACAACCAAATTTTTCATTCATGGTCAGTCAGTATAGAGTTTATATTCAAGGTCTAATGAAGACAAACGATGATGAATCTAAAAGAAAGTACAAAATAATATTGGACAGTCGAGGGTTTCCTTGAACAATCGAGTGAATGGTTTGAATTAGTAATAACTATTGTATTAAGACTTACTAGACTGCAAGCTCCGTGGGCAGGAAATGGGTTAACAACTCTGTTGTATTAATAATAATAATAATGGCATTTGTTAAGTGCTCACTATGTGCAGAGCACTGCTCTAAGCGCTGGGGGGGATACAAGGTGATCAAGTTGTCCCATGTGGGGCTCACAGTCTTAATCCCCATTTTACAGATGAGGGAACTGAGGCCCAGAGAAGTGAAGTGACTTGCCCAAAGTCACACAGCTGACAAGTGGCGGAGCCGGGATTCGAACCCACGACCTCTGACTCCAAAGCCCGGGCTCTTTCCACTGAGCCACGCTGCTTGAGCTTAGGATAGTGTTCTGCACACAGTAAGTTCTCAACCTTTGATGGATTAATTACTATGTGGGATAGATTCAAGATGATCAGATCAGATTCCCAGTGTGGGCAGGGATTGTCTCTCTTTATTGCTGAATTGTACTTTCCAAGCGCTTAATACAGTGCTCTGCAGACAGTAAGCGCTCAATAAATATGACTGAATGAATGAGTCCCCACCCCACATGGCATTTGCCTTTCAAGAGGAAGGCATTTGACAGATGAGGAATAGAAGCACCGAGCAGTTTTATCGTTTTTATTATATTAAGCACTTACTATGTGCCAAGCACTGCACTAAGCACTAAGGGTAGGTACAAGGAAATCAGGTTGGAAACAGTCCATATCCCATGTGGAGCTCCCAGTTTTAGTCACCATTTTACAGATGAGGTAATCTGAGGCACAGAAAAATGAAATGACTTGCCCACGATCAGACAGCATATCTGTGGCTGAGCTGGGATTAGAACCCTCTTTCCCTCTCTCTCTGTCTCTCGCCTCGCCGATTACTGAACGAACCTGTCCCCGGACGACGGGTGACAGCATGTTACTCCCTTCCTCAAAAATCTCCAGTGGCTGCCTGTCAACCTACGAATCAAGCAAAAACTCCTCACTCTTGGCTTCAAGGCTGTCCATCACCTCGCCCCCTCCTACCTCACCTCTCTTCTCTCCTTCTCCAGCCCAGCTCGCACCCTCCGCTCCTCTGCCGCTAACCTCCTCAATGGGTCTTGTTCTCGCCTGTCCCGCCCTCGACCCCCGGTCCACATCCTTCCCCTGGCCTGGAATGCCCTCCCTCCACACATCCGCCAAGCTAGCTCTCGTCCTCCCTTCAAAGCCCTACTGAGAGCTCACCTCCTCCAGGAGGCCTTCCCAGACTGAGCCCCCTTTTTCCTCTCCTCCTCCCCATCCCCTCCACCCTACCTCCTTTCCCTCCCCACAGTACTTGTACATATATTTGTAGAGATTTATTACTCTATTTTACTTGTACATATTTACTATTCTATTTATTTTGTTAATGATGTGCATCTAGCTTTAATTCTATTTGTTCTGATGATTTTGACACCTGTCTACATGTTCTGTTTTGTTGTCTGTCTCCCCCTTCTAGACTGTGAGCCCGTTGTTGGGTAGGTACCGTCTCTACATGTTGCCGACTTGTACTTCCCAAGCGCTTAGTCCAGTGCTCTGCACACAGTAAGCGCTCAATAAATATGATTGAATGAATGAATGAACCCAGATCCTCTTACTCCCAGGCCCGTGCTCTATCCACTAGGGCACACTGCGTCTCATTAAGTGATTCACCCAAGGTCAAAAAACAGGCCAATAGTAGAGCTGAGTTTAGAACCTGATTTTCTGACTTGTCCCATTCTCTTTTGGGGTGCCTCTATTATTTGGATTTCTGCCCATTATGTAATTTGAGTCCTTTTTTATAAGCTTTCCTAAATTCTGGGCAGTGAATTTCTATGTTGGCTTTATATTATTGCCTAGAATTATTAGCATAATATGCTGACTTCCTTGATTTTGTTTAGTTTCTGTATTCACTCTTTCTGTTCAAGGTGTAATTGTGGAAGGATTTATTTCTATTTTAGATCCTTTTGAAGTCTCTGCTGTCTATCTATTGTTGCTTGACATCACAATGCAGTGATTTATTCCCAACAAGATGGAAAAGAGGAATGAGTGATGGCTCATGCAAAAACTGAATTGATATAAGGGGGTTTGTGCAGTCCTTGTCTTGATAGGGAACACATCATCTATGGCACTGTGATCGTTTCACCAATCTAAAAGGCTCAGGTTTTGCCTCAGAAACTCTGTATTCCTGAAAGAATTCCATTTCCTTTAAATACAAAACCACTGTTTTCTTCAGGATTTGAAGGAAACTGTGAATTCAGTGGGGTTAACTTTATATAACCTAGAGCAGATCTCTCTCCAAACATTTTTGCCTTTATGCCAAGTTTTGGGGGATTTCATGGTCAGGTTTTCTGAAATAGCTGTAAAATATTCATTAATAATAATGATGGTATTTGTTAAGCACATACTATGTGCAAAGCACTGTTCTAAGCGCTGAGGGGATACAAGGTGATCAGGTTGTCCCACGTGGGGCTCACAATCTTAATCGCCGTTTTCCAGATGAGGTAACTGAGGCACAGAGAAGTTAAGCGACTTGCCCAAGGTCACACAGCTGACAAGTGGCAGAGCCAGGATTCGAACCCATGACCTCCGACTCCTAAGCCTGTGCTCTTTCCCTGAGCCATGCTGCTTCTGGCAGAAGCTATCAAAGATTGTATTTGATGGAGGTTCGAGATATTCTTCAGGTCAAGAATAAAGCTTCTGAAGATACCCATATACGCTTTATGTTCATGGGCAGCTAATGAAACTGTCACGAGCGTGCTGCTGAAAATGTCACTCTTAAGGTTTGAAGAATTACCCTTATTTTTTCAATTTAAGCAATGGTTAAGAGATGGAAATAGTTTTACCCATATTTATTTAACTATTGTACTACAGTTTTTTTCAGCTCTCTATCCCCCTTCTTTTAGAGTGAGGAGATCTAACATAAAGGGTTTTAGCTTCAGGCACATTTTCTTAACACCTCAAATATTAATCAGTGTAAGCCATGACTTGTAATCCATAAGGAAGCATTATTATAAGCCCTCCAGGAAACTTGTATTTGCTTCCGTAGGAAGTTACTGCTTATTCCTTTTTCAGTGCTCCTGCCTTTAGCTCATTTATTTTGGTAAGCATATACAAAATTAACCAATTTCAGTGGTGGTAAATATGTACTTTAGTTTCTTAACATATGAAGGGGGTGGTAGTAATTTATTTGTGCTTGTGAAATGATGATCAGTGGAAATTGACTTTAAGATTAGGTGGAGAGGGTTTAGCTCAGCAAAGTGAAAATAATCAGCTTTGGGCAGAGCATCTGTCTTAGGTGGAGCACTGTACTAAGCACCTGGAAAAGTGTAAATTCATTTCATATACCTCGTTCAAACTGAGCAAAATCATGCCTTGTTTTGCCCATGTTAAAACTTTTTTGGCTACCCCCATCTGACTAACATTTCAGCACTCCGCCTCATGAATTCATTCATTCATTCATTCATTCAATCGTATTTATTGAGCGCTTACTGTGTGCAGAGCACTGTACTAAGTGCTTGGGAAGTACAAGATGGCAACATATAGAGATGGTCCCTACCCAACAGCGGGCTCACGGTCTAGAAGGGGGAGACAGACAACAAAACAAAACATACTAACAAAATGAAATAAATAGAATAAATATGTACAAGTAAAATAGAGTAATAAATATGTACAAACATATAAACATAGTGACTTGAATATAAATAGCATGGTATCATAAACAACATTTGGCAGAAAAGCTTTTTTAAAAAATTTTGAGCAGTGTGATGTGGTTTTGAAGCCTTAGGTGAGGCAGGGCAAAAAGAGGGGAGAGGAAGGGGAGGAATAGAGGGAAGAAATGGAGGAGCAGAAAGTATAAAAGGAGAATCTCCTCCATCTTTGCCCTTGCGGAGCTGGCCACAGCTGTTTCCCCATCCTCTTCCCCTTCTTCCAGCAGGGTGTACTTTGAGATAGTGCAAGGTTGCCCTCTTAGCCCCACACCAAAACAGTCCTGTTCAGAAATCTGGACTCCGAACTCCGGCGGGGGAGTGGGTGGGGAGAGCGATCCAGGCCCGGTTTCTTCCCACAGGATTCGGAGGCAAAGCGCTCCTTTCCCTCATCCTCAACCTCCCCACCCAGGGTCGCGTACCGGGCAGGGATTGTCTCTATTGCTGAATTGTACTTTCCAAGCACTTCGTACAGTGCTGTGCACACAGTAAGTGCTCAATGAATACGACTGAATGAACTACCTGTTGGGAAGTGCATCAGAAGTGCTGCCATGAGCCAAACCCCCAGAAGAATCCTCTGGGGTCAGGCTACTGCATCGGGTGGGAGGGGGCCACACAGCTGGTTTTGGTATTTTGGGTTTTTTGTTTTAATGGCGTTGTTAATAGAATTAAAACTGTAAGCCCCATGTGGGCTATGGACTGTGTCCAATCTGATTAGGAGAAGCAGCGTGGCTCAGTGGAAAGAGCACGGGCTTGGGAGTCAGAGGTCATGGGTTCAAATCCCGGTTCCGCCACTTGTCAGCTGTGTGACCTTGGGCAAGTCACTTCACTTCTCTGTGCCTCAGTTACCTCATCTGTAAAATGGGGATTAAGACTGTGAGCCCCCAGTGGGACAACCTGATCACCTGGTAACCTCCCCAGTGCTTAGAACAGTGCTTTGCACATAGTAAGCACGTAATAAATGCCATCATTATTATTATTATTAGTTTATATCTACCCCAGTGCTTAGTACAGTGCCTGGCACAAACTAAGCAGTTGACAAATACTACAGTTATTATTAGTAGTAGTAGTAGTAGTAGTAGTAGTAGTAGTAGTAGTAGTAGTAGTGTAGTATGTACTTACTATGTGCCAAACACTACTAAATGCAAGGGTAGATACAAATTAATCAGATTGGACACAGTCCATGTCCCACATGGAGCTCACAGTCTTAATCCTCATTTTACAGATGAGGTAACCGAGGCACAGAAAGTGAAGTGACTTGCCCACGGTCACATAGCAGACAAGCGGCAGAGCCAGGATTAGAACTCAGGTCCTTCTGACTCCCAGCCTCTTGCTTTACCCACTAGGCCACACGGCTATTCCACATGGAGTCCCAGGGTGGGGACGAAGAGAAACCCAAATGCTCCAAGACTCCCCTACCCAGTGAAAACCAGAAATACAGTTGCACTGTTGCCATCTAACTACACCTGCCAAGGACTAGGGCTGCCTTAGTCCCACCTCTTGGCCCTTTTAACTCTGTCAGTCAGTCAGTCGTATTTATTGTGCACTTACTGTGTGCAGAGCACTGTACTAAGCGCTTAGGGGAGAACAATATAACAATTTAACAGACCCATTCCCTGCCGACAACAAGCTTACAATCTAGTGGGGAAGATAGGCATTAATCTGGGCAGCCACTGTCTCGGAGGGCCAGGCATGCAGTAGCAGCCCCTGTGTCTTACCTGATTTACCATCGGAAGCCAGTCCTGTTTACATGAAGTCAGGCAGTCAGTCATATTTATTGAGCACTTACTGGGTGCAGAACACTGTATTAAGTGCTTGGGAAAGTGCAATACAATAATAAACAGACACATTCCCAGCCCAACATGCTATTGCTAAGCAAAACAAAGGGGCAACTACTCTGCTCAGGCTGGGACTTCTCTGTCTTCACTTAGCGGTTCTAGCAGACTATTTACTTCCAAAATGTCATTTGTGGACTAAGCAAGGCAACTACAAATCCTTTTTAAAACACAGTTTTTCTTTCACAGTATACATTGCATCTCGTAAGTTCAACTTCACAAAAATGAAAACTATGATTCTGATGACCGCTTGTTTTTTTTAACAAAATTCTGAGTATGAGCTCTGTGATCAGCTTGCGGTTGACTGTTACAGCGTGGTGTAGAGGATAGAGCACGGGCTGGGGGTCAGAAAGACCTGGGTTCTAATCTTGGCTCTACCACTTGTCTGCCGTGTGACCTAGGGCACATCACTTCACTTCTTTGGGCATCTAATGGGGGGCATAAAGTTATGCTTGATAAGGTAAAGGAATGCACTCATCTCACTGGCGTTGAGGCGAAGCTCATTGCAACCCATTCTTGTCAGGGCCTCTGTGGGATGAGGATGGTTAATCACAATACTGCTAATCAACTGCTGAACTGTGAACTAAGGAGGACACATACAAGTCGGGAGAGCAGGACAAAGACTTAAAGTCTTAGTAAAGACCAGTCTCAAATGATTTGACATATAACAGTGGACTTTTGGAAGACTTTTGTACCAGACAGACTAACATGGTGGGAAGGAGTTGGGAGATAATAATTATGGTATTTGTTAAGCACTTACTATATTCCACGCACTGTACTAAGCGCTGGGACAGATACAATCATATTTATTGAGCACTTACTGTTTGTTAGAGCACTGTACTAAGCGCCTGGGAGAGTACAATAGAACAATAAACAGACCCATTCCCTGCCCACACTAAGCTTACCATCTCAAGGGCTTAGTTGGGGAAGGCCTCTTGGAGATGTGCTTTCAATTAGGCTTCATTCGTGGATCATGTCACTCTAGACTGTGAGCCCGTTGTTGGCCTCTATATGTTGCCCACTTGTACTTCCCAAGCGCTTAGTACAGTGCTCTGCACACAGTAAGCGCTCAATAAATACGATTGAATGAATGCAAGCAAATCAGGTTGGACACAGTCCCTTGTCCCACGTGGGACTCAGTCTCAATTCCCATTTTACAGGTGAGGTAACTGAGGTACAGAAAAGTTAAGTGACTTGCCCAAAGTCACACAGCAGGCACAAGGAGGAGCTGGGATTAGAACCCATGACCTTCTGACTCCCACTCTGCCACACTGCTAATTTTCTTTGAACTGTGGCTTAAAGAAAATTGGGAATCAAGACGGGCTCAGGTTAGAAGGGGCTATCTTTACATACATGCATTATAGAAATGGATTATCACTTGCAAATCAGTTCTTCCAGCCACCCTAGACACTTAGCTAAGGTTTCACCATCAGGAATACTGTCATCTTCCAAAAATGCTTGCCTCATCCCTAAACGCACACACGTTATATTTACCACTATTTTGGGATCCTTATTCTTCAAACAGTTGGAGGGTTAAGTTCAAAACATTTCATTTTCCCTGAAGAATGTGGGATGATTTGAGATATTAGTGGGCAATCCCAGTGAAGTTTGGACATTTATGAATGATCTAGTTTCAAATTAAATATGCCCTTAAATGCAGTTTAATGCCTTGGTAAGCAGTCCCTGGTTATTTCACAGGGATGTTAAATGAAATGTAAATACTTCTTCACTAATGTATATTTTGGAAAGTTCACGCAGTTCACAGGTGGCTAAGTTTGTATCATGCATGGGTTATGGAAATATTTTGCTTCTACTTTCTACCTCTAATTGTTCTTTTTTGTTAATGGCTCCCTGCTGTAGGTATCTAGTCTTCTTCACCGTTTGTGTCCATGTCAGGTAATTCACGAAAAATAGTAGTAAGCCCTAGAACACTTGCCTTTTTGAAAGAGTTTGTTTATAGCTTGTTTAGGTTGTCAGGCTAGTACAGTAATTTGAGTGAAGAGTCCTATCCACTGAAGAAAATCAATATAATCCATTGACTTTTCTCCCACAATGGGCAATGGAGTCTTACCTCTTGAAAAACAAAGCCTGAAAAGATTTCATCAGTCATCTCTTAACACTGACCGAAGAGAGAATTGCAAACTTGAAGTATCCAGAGCACTGAAGAATGCTGATTGATCCACTTGCCCTTTGAGGACATTGAGAAATTGTTAATTTGATAGCTAAAATCCAATAAAGGATCACTTCTGTCTGCCACCCCAAGAATCTTGTGCTAATTACCTTAGTCTCAAAAGCGATGGACTTGGTGGAGCTCTCTTTGTTTTTTTTATTTCTTATACCTGTCATATGTTCCACATTCCATTCTATTAATAATAATAATAATAATAATAAAAATGGTGTTTGTTAAGCACTTGCTATGTGCCAAGCACTGTTCTAAGCACTGGGGGAGATACAGGGTAATCATGCTGTCCCACGTGGGGCTCACAGTCTTAATCCCCATTTTACAGATGAGGTAACTGAGGCACAGAGAAGTGAAGTGACTTGCCCAGAGTCACCCAGCTGACAGGTGGCGGAGCCGGGATTAGAACCCATGACCCCTGACTCCCAAGCCCGTGCTCTTTCCACTAAGCCACGCTCTGTTAGCTCTCCTCTTGCCTCTAATGGCTGGCCATTCCACCAACCTACTTCAGCTAGGCTATCCAGTGTCTAATACCATGCAAGTTAAGCCGTTGCATGCATTTCACAATTGGTAGCTAAAAATAATTTACTTTTAGATTCTACTTTGTTTTGGGTGAACAGTTTCACACTCTGGGCATTCGGTGTCTTTCACCGCCTATGGAAAGTTGGAAAGGAATGATGGGTCTGCCCACCTTCTTCAAAGGAAGCCTCCAAACACTGAATTTAAGGAAATAGGAGCTTTGAATCAGTCAATCGATTGTAATTATTGAAAGCTTACTGTGTTCAGAGCACTGAACCGAGGTCTTGGGAGAGTACGCTATAACAGAGTCGGTAGACATATTCCAAGTGCAAGGACGACATAGAAGGGAGGATTGGAGGACTTCCTGTAATCTCTCCTGCCAGCTTTGAGGATATCCTTGGGCATATTCCCTACTTTATTTCAGAAGAATAGCTGAGTGTTGCCTGAGCGCAGACTTTCTGTGCAGTTCTAGTGTTTTTCTCCTCCCCCAGAGCTCCCATCACGTACCTCAGCGTTGGCGGAGGCCGCTCTTCCAGAAAAAGAACTGTTCCACTCGACACTTCAAATGCCGCCAATTAAGAAAGTCATTGATTGATTTCCAGGGACTGAATAGGGCATTTCCCTCCATTTGCAGAAGGAAATAAATAAAGAATGAAGTTGACTGGGGAGGAAAATGTTGTGTATGCAGTTGCCATAGAGACATGGCGTCCAAATAGACAAAACAAGAACTTAGAATATCTTTCCCATTTACCAATTATAAATCAGAGGAGCATTCCTTCTCCTTCTTTGCCCAGTTCTAAATTGACACACATAGTAAGATATGATCCTAGTTTGGCTCGTTTGCTACTATTTGAGGAGCAAGGGGAACTAAAAGGCTGCCTTCAAAAAAAAAAAAAAGGCATAGGTTTGAGATATAGAACTGCAGGGAACCCTCCTTAAGATAATTCCCCTAAAACAAATGGCAACACCATCATTACCAACAGCTGGGCTTGCTGCCTTGCATAATGAACAGATCTAATTATTTCTCTAAAATTAGGAAACATTTTCAGACTGTTGGACACAATTGGTGCTACCTAAGAAGCTGTCGATGGGGTCGTTTATTGAAAATGCTGGGCTGTTTGGTGTAGCTTGGTTTTTATACGACTATTTCATGAGAGGAATAAGGTGCATGGGCAATGTAAGTAATTACTGAAATTGACTTGTTGCAAGTAACTGTCAATCTTCAATTTTATGTTTTACAAATATAGAGCAACATAAATCCAGGGTTGAAAATAATAAATTCTGTAGCCACTAGGACTTTCACAAAATATGCCAGAATCTAAACTGTTTTGTGATTTTCAACTTCTCATTTCCAGACAGTGCAAGCACTGCCATTTTTTAATACGCAGGGAGATTGAAAACAACACCATACCAAAGATGTGAGCTATCACCTGTTACCCATTTAAAACTAATTATCCTTTGTTGTGGGCCAATTTTGTTAACTACTTCAGTGCTATCTTCTGTCAAGGAACCTTCAGTTATCCAGCCTTCTTGTTCTCTTGTCATTCTTGTTCTCTTACTATTTAAATACAGTATTCCCTCTGGGTGAATTTGCAGGTTTGAAGTATTTGTTCTTTTTCTCATTCTGGTAACCAGGAAGCTTGTTCAGTAATAACGAAAAAAAAAAAAAAAGAAAATAGGGTTAAAGGAGCATTTATGAGGCTGTCTATAAAACAGCGTTTTAATTTTTGAAATCCTTTCCAAAGGACACATGGTGGTGGGTTTTTTCTAGCTAAAATGAGAAGTATTATTTTACAAATGCAGCAGTAGGTATTTGGTGATTGCAACCTCTGAGTATTTTCAGCCATCTTTGCACTAATTAGGACCCCAGTGACTTTGAATTATCCTTTGGAGTGTACAGCTATGTAGCTTCTTCGTTTAACTCTGCTATGGAAATCACTACACAAATCAAAAGCTCATGTCAAAAATACTTCAAGTAAACACGTATTGACTAAAGCAGGAACCAGGCATCTTTATATTTAGCAGGTTTAGACCTAATTAAGTTATTAATGCAATTGTAGCTTGGTAGCACAGCTGTGGATATGCATAAATAGTGGAGGTTTGGAGCTCTAATAAAGAAACATTTATGTAAAGGATTTATGATATTTATGATATGGAGATTTATTGTTAGCATGTGAGCATTTAAGCATTTTTAATGAATCATGGGGAAGTATTTTTTTCTCCGATGTTGAATGGCTTCGGTAATGTGTCAGTTGAATAAAGGATAAATAAACTCCATCTCCATGACCCCATTGAGAATCCATCTGTGTAAAGAGATGTGGAGACTTTTTTTTTTAATCCTGTAATATTGCCCAGCAAAAAATTGCATTTTGAAGGAGTAAAGGTCTAGGCATCTACTGGTGTCTGTGCAGCAAGGCGGCAGTCAGTATTTGGCTAATGATTTGAGCATCACTGAAAATGGGGCTCTCTCCAGCTGGCTATAATTAGGGCTGGTTTGTTTCATATGTCTGAGACACTGAGACTTCTTTTAATTCTCCAGATCTACAGCTTTCCAATTGTGCTGATCATTTCCTGCAACATAAAAGCACTCATTTATTTCCCACCAAGTATTAGAATAAGAGCAACAGAGATGTGTATTATGGGGTCAGCATTATTAACATCCCTCTTAACTCTGCTATGGAAATGCAGAACTGCAGAGCCGTTCGGATTGGACAGTAATAACCTGGAGAGCTACAAAATGGATTAGAATAAAAGGAGGTGGCTAAGAACGAGCTCAATGGGCATAGTAAATTCCAGCATCCACACTCAGTAAATCCTGGTTTCTAATGAGGGACTCTCTCAGCTTGAGATCTCTGGCAGTGGTTGGCAGCTCTAATATACAGTTCAGGGACATTTAAAAATGACCATTCTATGGCAATATATCACTGGCAATTTGTTTTAGAAAAGTCTTTCTTTTTTTTTGACCTGATCTTTGCTTCTTCCCACTATGCCTTGTTTGTTCATTATCAGATGCACCTAAAACAGCGCATCCCGAAAGAAAGCATACTGGAGGATATTTTCCAATCTCGTACATACCACTAGGCTGCACAGACATTCCACTGTATTTATAGTAATGAAAATACTTTCGAGAGCGATATTTAAATTAATATACATTAAATCCCCTGAACCGCAGAACATATCCCCAGGGTTCATTAAAAGCCATTACGGTGTTTGGGAATAAGATCTTGTGATATGTACATTCCATTAACAGTGCCCTGCCACTGTCTGTGGAAGGTAAAATTTCTGGAGCAAAGCGAGGAGTTCATGACTACTGCGAGAGGACACTGAACAGAAATCTGTCTGATTACAGGGTCCTGGACCAGTAAAAGCTTTGAAAATTATCACCCATGTTTAATTGCATTAGGAAATGAGCAAGCTGCCAGTGCAGAGCAGAAAGAACTAGTCTGCATAGAAAGTGGCTGCATTATGCTTGAGATCAGCGTCCAGCGTTCAGTGTTTTTCCAAGTTGCTTGTTAAAAGAGCGTTGCAGTCATCTAGTCTGGAGCACGGGGAGTATTTCGTAACTATAACTGTCTTGCCTCAGTAATAATGTCAGCTTAGTCTGCTTTTCGCCCATCAGGAGCCAAGTTGTCATAATCAAATCGTGTGCAGCTAATAACGCTGTATGAATTTAACAGAATTGAAAGCCTTCCTCCCCCCACCGATTTAATGTCTGGCCATTTTTATTTTTATTCTGTCCCTGGGATAATGTGTTGCTTTTCCATTATATTTTAATGCTATGGCCCAACTTATTCCACCAACACCAATTACTTTAAAGTTTTTTGAAGGTTTCTGTTAAGAATCAGGCAGGCTTCCAGATTAATCTATCAGTGCTAATAATAATAATCGTGGCATTTGTTAAACACTTACTATGTGCCAGGCACTGTACTAAGTGCATTGATACCGTGGTAGTATAAAATATATAGGTCACTGACCTGAGAGAGCAGAAGACACAGCCTCTGCTGTCTAGGGGTTTATGATCTAATGGAGGGGACAGACAGACGTAAATTATTTACAAATCACAGGAGTAAGAAGGACAAGGATATAGCAGATAGCATGAATATGTCATGATGAAATGAATGAGTATAAATCACCCATGCATATAAGCCTAAAGATGGGAAGAAATACAGAGGTGCTAATGGTGACTGTTGTGTTGATGTGACTTGACTAGATTAATGAAGTGGTCTGTGTCACCAGGAAATTTTACGCACTGATAGGAAAAAAAATGGACAGTAGTGAGTTTATGAAAGTCTGACCTGTGCTGTCACGAGTACTTATGTAGACTTAGAATACTTCGACCATGGAAGAACTGTCTCCTTTCCTTCTGTCCCCAAATGTGTCAGTTAATCAGGTATTATCTTCATTTTCATGAGGATAATTTGAAAATTGCCATGGCTCAGTTTGCCATACAGAGAACTGTGATTTAAGAAATGAGGACAGTAGTCCTGCTTTCCATTAGTGTCCTATGGGGCCCAAGTTAAGTTGTAGGTTTTCTGTAGTTTGGTTTCTTTTTCTCTTTTTTCCCCACAGCACTCAGGTACATATCTTTACATTATATATTATAAATTATTTCTTTATATTAATATCTGCCTCCTCCTGTAGAGTGTAAGCTCATTGTGGGCAGGGAACGCTTCTGCCAACTCTGTTGTATTCTTCTCTCCCAAATGCTTAGTACTATGTACAGAGCTTAGTGCTTCCCCAAGATCCTGCATACCCTCCATTCACTCTAACCTCGCCTCTCTACTCTACTACCTCCTCCTCCTCCACATTCTCTTCCATTCCAGTTGTTCCTCCAAGAGGAGATCTCCCTCCTGTTCTCTAAATCTAACCCCTCTATAAGTGCCCCCACCCCATCTCCTCTCCCCACCTAAAAACATTCCTTTACCACTATTAGCATTGTTTCATGCTCTGAAGACTGTTTTTCCCTTCTGCCTTCAAACATTGCCAAAGTCTCTCCTATTTTAAAAAAAGCCTCTGAGGATCTCCCATTTCCCTGCTCCCATTCCTGTGTACAAGTCCCTTGCATGGGTTTTATATACGTGCTGTCTTCATTTACCCTCTTCTTGTCCAGTCAATTTATCATATTTATTGAGTGCTTACTGTGTGCCAAACACCATACTAAGCACTTGGGAGAGTAGAATGCAACAGAGTTGGTAGGCACGTTCCCTGCCTACAACGAGCTTACACTGCAGTTAGTTTTTTTTTTATCCCCTGCACTCCACTGAGCCCACAGTCTCTAGGTTCACTGATCATCAATCGTATTTATTGAGCGCTTACTATGTACAGAGCACTGTACTAAGCACTTATGGCTTATGAGCACTGATGACTTCCTCATGACCAAATGTAAGGAGTTCTATTCTTTTCTGTTCCTGCCGTTGGCCTCTCTTCCCCAAAACGTTAAGACTCGCTTTTGTCAATAGAGGACTAAACCCAAATCTCTAATTTTTTTGACTGCTTTTCAGTTTATTTTGCTGTGTCAAGCAACCAACCAGTCATTGGCATCTGACTGTAAGCTCACCGTGGGCAGGGAACATGCCTACCAGTTCTGTTATATTGTACTCTCCCAAGTGCTTAATACAGTGCTTTGCACATAGTAAGCACTCAATAAATATGATTGACTGACTGCTTATGGTACTGAGCCCTCATCACCTTGCCCCCTTCTACTAGAAAAGCAGCGTGGCTCAGTGGAAAGAGCCCGGGCTTGGGAATCAGAGGTCATGGGTTCTAATCCCAGCTCCGCCACTTGTCAGCTGGGTGACTTTGGGCAAATCACTTAACTTCTCTGTGCCTTAGTTACCTAATCTGGAAAATGGGGATTAAGACTGTGAGCCCCATGTGGGACCACCTGATCACCTTGTATCCTCCCCAGCACTTAGAGCAGTGCTTTGCACTTAGTAAGTGCTTAACAAATACCATCATTATTATTATTATTATTATTAATTCTCCTCGCTTCTCTCCTACTACAACCCAGCCCACACATTTTGCTCCTCTAATGCCAACCATCTCACTGTGCCTCGATCTCATCTGTCTCGCCACCAAAATCTCACCCACGACCTGGCTTTTGCCTGGAACACCCTCCCTCCTCATATCCGACAGACAGTTACTCTCCCCACCCTCAAAGCCTTTTTGAAGGTACATCTCCTCCAGAACAGTCAGTCAGTCAGTCGTATTTATTGAGCTCTTACTGTGTTCAGAGCATTGTACTAAGCTTTGGGGAGAGTACAATACAATAATAAGCACATTTCCTGCCCACAATGAGCTTAGTCTAGAGGATAGAGAAAGAAAATATGTATTTCATATATTGGTGGGAATTAAATATGATCCCTGTCCCTCATGGGGCGCACACTGTAAAAGTCAAGTGGGGAGAAGGGATTGAGACAAGATACAGCAGGAGTGATGAGTTATTGTAACACAACACAAATACACAAAATAGGCTCGAAGTCTCAGTAGTGATGGAATCTGAATGCATAAGTGAACAAGGCTGGAGCAGGGTCCCCCTCACCCTCACCCCATCTTGACCCTGCCAATGAAGCAGGGAAAGCAGTGTTTACATGCTTTGCACAGTAGCAATGGAAGAGTCTGAGAACTTGTGGGAGCAGCTCTTAACCCCTGCATGAGGCAGGCTGGGAACAGGGAACTGGCCAAGAGACCTTCCCTGACTAAGCCCTCCTTTCCTCTTCTCCCACTCCCTTCTCCATCACCCTGACTCGCTCCCTTTATCCATCGTCCCCTTCCCAGCCCCACAGACTTAATGGACATATCTGTGATTTATTTATTTATATTAATGTCTGTCTCCTCCTCTAGTCTGTAATCTCGTTGCAGGCAGGAAATGTGTTTATTGCTGTATTGTACTCTCCCAAGTGCTTAGTACAATGCTCTGCACACAGTAGGTGCTCAATAAATACTATTGACTGACTGACTAACCTCTTGGGAAGGTACAGTACAGTAGTGTTGGTGGAAGCAATCCCTACCCAAAGGGAACTTAGAATCTACAGGGGAGACAGGCATTAAAATATTATATGGATTGGGGAAAAAGCACATAAGGCTATGTACATCAGTGCTGTGAGACTGGGATGGGTACCAAAGTGCTTATAATAATAATAATAATAATAATATTTCTGGTACTTGTTAAGAGCTTACTATCTGCTAAGCACTGTTCTAAGCACTAGGATAGATACAGGTTCATCATTTTTTAAAAGTTCCTGTCCCACATGGGGCTCACACTCTTAATCCCCCATTTTACAAATGAGGTAACTGAGGCACAGAGAAGTTAAGTGACTTGCCCAAGGTCACACAGCAGACATAGCAGCCTAGTGCTTAGCGTGGTTTAGTGGATAGAACATGGGCCTAGGAATCAGAAGGCCATGGCTTCTACTGCTGGCGCCGGCACTTGTTTGCTGTGTGACCTTGGGTAAGTCACTTCAGTTCTCTGGGCCTCATTTACCTCATCTGTAAAATGGGGATCAAGACTGTGAGTCCCATGTGGGACAGGGACTGTGTCAAACCTGATTTGCTTGTCCCCACTCCAGCGCTTAGTATAGTGCCTAGCACATAGTAAGTGCTTAAATACCAGAATTATTATTATTAATTATTATTATTGACAGGAGAGTGCAGGCAGGTAGGGGAAATTCACAGAGGGTAGGAGGCAGAAGAGGGGTCAACTAAAGACTGAGAAGGGGTGGTCAGACAGGAGGAGAACCGGTGAAGTTCTCCACCTCTTATCCGCTAACTGGGGATACCCCCACAGGGCTCTCTTCTTCTCATTCGGGAAGCTCATCTGCTCATATGGCTTCAGCTACCACCTCTACGCGCAAATAACTCCCAAATATATCCCTCTTACCCCATTCTCTCTTCAGCTACCAAGTTTCACATTTCCCTTTGGTTTCCAAGACATCTCTATTTCCATATCCTCTTGGCAGCTCAAAGTCAGGATGTCCAAAACTGAACTTTCCAGCTCCCCTCCTAAATAATAATAATAATAATAATAATAACAATAATAATGGTGTTTGTTAAGCGCTTACTATGTGCCAAGCAGTGTTCTAATCACTGGGATAGATACAAGGTAATCAGGTTGTCCCACATGGGGCCCACAGTCTTAATCCCCATTTTACAGATGAGGTGACAGAGTATAGTGATGAATTGCTATGTTTATAAAGGTTTGCCCGTACACTCCTACAGAACTGAATTTACACCTCTTTCAAATTTACACTTCTTTATAGTCCTCGTGAAGGACTGTTGGACTATGTAAACTCCTTGTGGGCAGGGAATGTGTCTACCAACTCTGTTATATTGTAGTCTCCCAACTGCTTAATATGGTTGTATTCACACAGTAAACAATAAATACCATTGATTGATGGGGAGAATCAATAATAGTTAACAATGAACTGCCATTCATTTGTATTTTTGTAAGTGCACTTAATTCATTTTCAGGTAATAATTATTCCAAAGCACAAAATCAAGGAATCTGACTTTTTTTTTCTACCCTGAATTTCTCCAGTTTTGAAATGATCTAAATAGATTCTGGTTTGTATGTTTTGTGAATCCATTTTAAAAGGAAAACAAACCTTCTGGGGCAAAGGGTTTTCTGTCTTGATGTTAAAATTTGAAGATCCTTCTACCTCCCTCAGAGTCTGTAACAGTGGCTAATCACTCTTGAAGTCAAGGCACCGTTCCCTACACCTAAAGGAACTCTCACTGAAATTTAAGGCCATTTCTTCCCATTCCTCTGTAGAAATGGAGAAATGGTCAATGGTCTCATAACAATCCTTTATATAACTGGGGACAGTTAAGTCATCACTTAGCCTCTAAAGGGATTGCATGCACACTTTCCTAGCCAAAAGGGAAGTGTTTGGTTATTTACCAAGGAAAATTATTAGCCTTGGAAGCCCTTCCTTGATAAAAGGGGAAGGAAGGTCCTAACTCTGCTGTGCCAGGAAAAAAGTTTTAAAAATCAAGACATGATAGGCTCTATGCCCTTGCCTTAGAGTACTTGCCCAGACTTAGAATTTATGGAGAGCCTTTCAACTCATTCAGAAACCTCAGTCAATACATCATACCTATGCTTCTTTGCTTCCTGGGGTGAGTTCGGGTTATCTGCTATCTGTTTACTTAGTACGGAAAATCTGGAGATAATACCCAGCTCTCAGGAAGTATTGTTTTTAAGCTCTGTACTTTTTGTTTTATTATTACATTTTTATTGCTGTCTGTTTAAAATGCACAGAAGAAAGCACTTCTTTACACAACAGTTGGTAGGCATATGGAATTTGTTACCCCAGGAAGTTTTTCAGGAAGAAAATATCAGAAGGTTCAAATATCATGGAGCGGGTGAGGTTAGGGATTTTAACCGGCACATCCTTAACCGTGGTGCCACGTGTCAGAGGGCAGCTTCATGCTGTTCCTCGAAGAATTCTTGGGAAGCAGCCTGGCCTAGTGAAACGAGCGCAGGCCTGGGAGTCGGAGGAGCTGGATTCTAATCCTGACTCTGCCACTCACCTGCTGTGTGACCTTAGACAAGTCACTTAAATTCTCTGTGCCTCAATTGCCTCATCTGTGAAATGGAAATTAATTCTTCCTCTCTCCAATTTAGACTGTAAACCCATGTCAGGCAGGGACTGTGTCCAACCCGACTATCTCGTATCTTCCCCAGTACTTAGTTCAGTGCTTGGCACACAGTAAGCACTTAAGTACCATGAAAAACATCTTGTTGCTGATGTTGGAGACAGAATACTACCTTGGTTGGACTGTTGGTTTTACCTGGTAATGGCATTTATGTTCTTTTATTCATGAAGGCACATCTCCTCCATGAGGCCTTCCCTAATTTAGCCCTCTTTTCCTCTTCTTCCACTCCCTTCTGTCACCCTGACACACTCCCTTTATTCACCTCCCTCCTCAGCCCCACAGCACTTATGAACATATCTGTGATGTATTTATTTATATTAATGACTGCCTCCTGCTCTAGACTGTAAGCTTGTTGTGGGCAGGGAATGTGTCTGTTGTTATATTCGACTCTCCCAAGCTCCAATACAGTGTTCTGCACACAATAAGTGCTCAATAAATATGAATGAATGAATGTGAAAGCTTCCTACATTTTCCAGATGAGCTTCTAAATCTTTTCCATTAGGCCACAAGAAAGAGTGTGACCTTGGAAAGAGCCCAGATGTAAGAGTCAGAGTACCTGGGTTCTAATCCTGACTCTGCCACAAGTCTGCTGTGGGACCTTGGGCAAGTCTCTTAATTTCTCTGTCTCAGTTCCCTCATTTGTAAAATGGGGTTTAAGACTGTGAGCCCCTGTGGGACATGAACTGTGTCCAATGTGATTAGCTTGTATCTACCCCAGCGCTTAGTCCATTGCCTGGCACATTTTATCTACTTTTGTTAGCTTAGAATAGTGCTCAACTCATAGTAAGTGCTTAACTAATGCAATTAAAAAGGACTACTATGGTGATCTATAAAACTATTCCTAGAACCATCACATTGGTCCATCTTGCTGGCATTATGGCTGTTTTATGAATCAAACTCTCTAGCAATGAAGTTTCCATCAGTATTTAGATGCATTAAACAGATTTCAGTATATTTTGGGTGCTGAGTCTTTTTATCACTGCATAAAAAGCAAATAGACAAATGTGATGTAGAAGAAAATACTATCATCTACTCGAGATAGTCTAGAGCAGCTGATTGCCTGACCATGTTTCAAAGTTTTAGAGTGACTTAGTACTGTAAAAAACAATGATATATGTGTTTTCTGGATCTGAGGCCTGAATGTCAGTTTTAAAGCCTTATCGTAAAGGTCTCTTCTTGATGAAGGTATGTGTGATTATCTAATTCTACTAGTAACTCAAATAACTAGGGGCTTTCTAGATCAGAATGTGGTGGTTGAAATAATCAAGATTTAGGTTTCTTGAGTTAAAATATGATCTTGTATTTCTTAAATTGTTTCAGAATAATTAACTGGGACTGGTGGGGAATAAAACCAATGATACACATACAGTCTTTTAGTGGTAGTGGCATTGCATCTCCATATTACCACCACATTCCCTTTTATTTTCAATAACCTTCATTTAGACACAATTAAGAAGGATTGATTTCTTTTTGTTTGTTTTGAATTAAGTACTTAGAACAAAATATTCAGCATGGATATCTAATTACATGAACTTTTCTAACCCTGAGCAAGGCATTGTTTGGCTTCTTGGATAGTCTTCTATTGTAAAATACCATTTATAAAATGTCCCAATTATTTGAAAAGGGGAATCTCCTTTCATTTATTCTGTTAATTATATTACACATCAAAATCTCATTCCCCTCAAACCGCTGAAACTCTTCAGAGGAATTTTCGGTTTTCCTAAGTCCTGAAGATGAAAAAACAATGTTCAACTATGTTTTCTCAATTCTCTTCAACGAGTGAGGAATCGCAGTCCATTCCATGTAGTTCTTTAAGTCACATCTGTTGAAAATCAAATCTTACCATTGCTTAGGAAGTAGTTCATCTTTGACATCCCTGCTTATATAGCATGCCTACTTCTGGAATCAAATTCAAAAATATTTCATGCTATAGAATTTTTTAAAAAGAAGTATCCTCTGACTGAAATAAGGGGGAGCTTGAGATGTGTAACTACCTCTTTTACTGATAGCTTTTGACAAGAAGATGGATGAGTCTTAACTTTACATTCTATGAATAGAACAGCCTTTTTCAAAGTAGTGACTTCCTTCATATTGCCACATTCTTTACTGTACATTATTCCACCGTAATTTAAGACAGTAAAATAGCGGATCAGGATAAAACTAATGTGGTTACAACAAACCCCAGTGACTCCATCTTCTATAGCAGGTAAAGTAACTCACTACGTTAGAGTACAAAAGGCTACCTTAGCAGGCAGTTAGTACAGTAGTTCTGTAGTTGACATTCTATTTGACTGAAAGTTCCGTGTTTAGAAATAAGCCCTGGAAAACAACATACATAGCAATAGTTTATGAAATCAGAGAGACCTTAGTTGTCTGAATTTTCAACACAGCAGGTCAGATTTTTCTTAGAAGTCGAATGAATTGGTGGCTGGTTTTGCTGAATGAAGCATCAGTCGGTCAAGCAGTAGTATTTAGAGAAGCAGCGTGGCTCAGTGGAAAGAGCACGGGCTTGGGAGTCAGAGGTTGTGGGTTCTAATCCCGGCTCCTCCATTTATCAGCTGTGTGACTTTGGGGAAGTCACTTAACTTCTCTGTGTCTCAGTTGCCTCATCTGTAAAATGGGGATGAAGACTGTGAGCCCCACGTGGGATTACCTAATTACCTTCTATCTCCCCTAGTACTTAGAACGGCGCTTGGCACATAGCCCTTAACAAATAGCATCATTATTATTTATTAAGCACTAACTGTGTATAGAGCACTGTACTAAGTGCTTGGAAAAGTAGAATGCAATAGAGTTGGTAGACATGTACCCAACAAAATAGTCTGGGTAAGGAAGAACACTAGATCATAAAGGAATGAGAAAACAGCAGGTCCTAGTGGGAAGAGCACAGGCCTCGATGTCATTTGTCTGCTGTGTGGCCGTGGGCAAGTCATTTCACCTCATTGTGCCTCAATTACCTCATCTGTAAATTGGAGCTGAATGTGAGCTCCACATGGGATATGGGCTGTGTCCATCCTGATTAGTTCGTATCTACCTCAGCGCTTAGTAAAGTGACTGGCACATAGTAAGTGCTTAAAAAATACCATGGAGGGGGAGGAAAGAATCAATCTAACAATTTTATTGAACATGCATTCAGTATAGTCATCTGGTCCTGTTTCTGTGTTGCTGATACTAGTTAACTGACACCTTCCACTCCCCTAATCTCATAGGTCACAATGACGAAAGATGGATCAATTAAACTTAGTTTTTCCATGACATTTGTTTTCTTTATTGTGGGATTCATTAAGAATGGAACACCCACATTTTAGGAAAATTAAGTGTAAATATGTGTTATAGTTTGAACTGTCAGGATTTAAATCAACAAATAAGGACTCACATCTTGGATCCGTGTTTTGTTTGTTTTTAATTGGCATAGAGCAGAGTTTGAGAAATCACCTGGACAGCGGGGGTGGAGAAAGGCCTTTATTAAAGCCGTTAAAGCTTTAATCAATCAATCAATCAATCGTATTTATTGAGCACTTACTGTGTGCAGAGCACTGTACTAAGCGCTTGGGAAGTACGTTAGACTGATATTTTAAACATCTAGGTGAAAGATGCTAATGACCTTGACAGAAGTAAGAAAAGCCTGCTCATTTTAACTGATGGAGCCCTTAATGCCTTAGGACAAAGGTGTGTTTAGAGATATTTCAGGTCCTACATCTGTCTGAGACTATGGAGATTGCACGGATAATCCTGCATAGTGAAGCCAAGGTAAATAAGACTTGGAGGAAAGACAAAAATAACTTCATCAGTGAAACCTTAAAGTGGACTTATTTTGAAAGGTCATTTTTTCTCCTTGCAAAGAGTTATGTAGTCATTAGCCAGTCTTCTGCAACTCTGCATAGAAATGTAGTGGAAGAAATGGAAACACAGGTGACTAAATGATGTTCTCTAAGTATGCTGTAGTTGAAGAGTCCTGGGTTAAAACACGTTTCTCTTACCTCCCAGTTCTTTGCTAAGAACAGTCCAATCAAGACTTATTGTAATGTTCAAATTC
Organism: Tachyglossus aculeatus; assembly: GCF_015852505.1. Lineage (NCBI taxonomy): Eukaryota > Metazoa > Chordata > Mammalia > Monotremata > Tachyglossidae > Tachyglossus > Tachyglossus aculeatus. The sequence goes on along the minus strand of NC_052091.1, from coordinate 13,679,951 downwards.
CTCCAGACTGGGTAACTCCAGGCCCTTTCACCATTTGGAATGGTCTCTTATAATGTTGGGACTGAGAGGTTTTTCAGTACTCCACTTAATCTCCAGGCAGTTTTCCCCTAATTAGTGATAATCTAGCATTACTTTTGGATAGAATTCATTAGCAGCTTTTGCTATTTGAGTCTTTTTAAATAGTGTAATTTATGGACGTTCCAGATGTCAAAGAAGCAAGTTATCTCCCAAGTGAGGAAACCATTTTCCTCCATCGTAAAGCACTAATCTTTTGGTTTGGTGTACTGTGGGATCAGAATTATTTCCTTAAGGCACTAGGCAAAGACCACTATTGAAATGTGGACTATTACTCTGATCCTAAAGGAATTTTTTTTAAGATGGCTACACTGCTATTGGCACTTGGAATTTCCTATAGAGAGAAACAGTGTGATCACTCAGAAGATTCTGTATTCAAATATTCAGAGAGTACTGTACAAAAACCTCATTCATAGCAACTGATGCTGCGCTACTACTTTGGTTTGGAATAGGAATAATCTGGGAAAAGCTATAAGAAACGTAGAGAGATTTTGATTTTGCTGAATGAAGTACATTTTCCTCTATTCATTTTTATAAACACATCAGTGTAATTGATCCATGTAATTCCATGTAATTCCACCATAAATGGTAGTTCTTGTCTACCTCAATGCCTGTTTTACCTCATTATACTGTTTGGCCCTCTGCTTATAAAATTTGCAGTATTGACTAGTGATTTTACCATCCTCAAAATATCCCTAAACATTTCATATTTGATTGCTCTTTTCTTTACTGTGATAAATATTGTGTCAGGAAAAGATATGAATAACTTCTTCCTGGAGAACGAATCCTGTACGGGGTGTTGAAAGGGAATGGGAGCACCCTCAAATAGGCATCACTGGCACTTCCTGAAGGGAGATACGTGTATGAAGAAATGTGTTCGACTTCTTATTAGTCAGTTGCATTGATTGAGCATTTCCTGTGTGCAGGGCACTGTACTGAATGTTTGGGAGAGTACAGTATAAGAGTTAGCAGACACGTTCCCTGCCCACAATGAGCTTACAGTCTAGAGCTAATCTGAAATGTGGTCAGCATCTTAGTGTCCCCCTGTTGAACTGGAGACTATCTTGTCTAATCCCCAGTGCTTGGCCCATAATAACCACAATAATTAATATAAATACTGTATATAGGGATTGGTAGTAAGCAAGATTGGTAGTAAGATTGTAGTAAGATTGGTAGTAAACAAGGAAATCCCAAGGTGACTGGAGGTCACTGAAGGCCTTCCCTCACCCTAAGGGCCCCCCAACATTGTTGCGGAGGCCCACCCTTTACACCTAACCAAATGATAAATGCTTTAAGATGGAGAAAAACGATTCCCTCACTTGTAAGATAACTTGTTTCTCTGACATAATAATAATAATGTTGGTATTTGTTAAGCACTTACTATGTGCAAAGCACTGTTCTAAACGCTGGGGAGGTTACAAGGTGATCAGGTTGTCCCATGGGAGGCTCACAGTCTTCATCCCCATTTTACAGATGAGGTAACTGAGGCACAGAGAAGTGAAGTGACTTGCCCAAAGTCACACAGCAGACAATTGGTGGAGCTGGAATTTGAACCCATGACCTTTGACTCCAAAGCCTGGGCTCTTTCCACTGAGTCATGCATCTGGAAAGACTATAAATTACATCATTTTAAAAGACTCAAGAAGCAAAAGCTTAGTTTTTCATGAGTTCTAGTCAAAATTACCACTCCTTACCACAGTAGCACTTAGCCTGCCATCACTCTAGTCTTCTACTGCTGCTGCAAAAGCCTCAAGGAGGCCCAAGAGGCCATCATCAATTGTATTTATTGAGCGCTTACTATGTGCAGAGCACTGTACTAAGCGCTTGGCCATCTCACTTGGCCAGTTGAGGCCATCTCAACCCTCCCAGTGAGGCCCCCATGAAATCCGTCTGAAAGGGGCCCCACTCTACCGATAGAAATATCAGGGGTGACGTGGAGACTGAGAATAATAGAGGGGAGGAATTCCGTGAGGTCTATTTTTTTTATTAATAAAAGAAAATTCTAGATTAAATGGATTTTTTTTTGAAGTTCCCATTTTCTGCTTGGCTTCATGTTGGAAGACAGACCTTTTGATCTCTCTGAAAGGCTTGGGGCAAATGACTTTTCTGAACATCCACTAGAGTCCCCGTGATTCAGAAAAGAAATTAAATTTCAGTTCCTCACTTTATATTTCAGAGAAGGGAATTGATTCCATTCTTTGTTGTGACTTGCTCAGAGCAAGTCACTGAATCCTTTGAGACCAAAGATGTGCCAGAGCGGTAGCATTCTCAAGGACTTATTTGTATCCTTTTACTGAGCATACTATATTGAAAAATCATCAAGAATGCATACAGCTAGCATTGAGAGCAGTGTAAAGCTAAAATAAATAGGCATAGCACACTTCTCTTGAAAAATATAAACAATTGCTCACATTCTAATCTTTGCAGGGCCTTTGTGTTTGGTGTGTAACTACTGTAAGTTATTACAGGGCTATTTATACTTGCTGGAAAAAAAAAATCTCCCCAGGATCCTTTCTGAAACAAGAATAGGATGCCCTATTTTCACTTTCCATTCCCTTTCAAACAGAAGCCAGGTTACCCGATTGTATTTTCAATGAACTCAATCGTTATTACAAATATAAAGTGTTCCCCAACTCCACCCACATTCTGCCTTTTCATTATGAGGGTGGAATATGTAGATACTTCCCTGTGGGGTGTGTTATCCAAGCCATCTTGTAAGCTAGGCTTTATAAGGTTTCTAAACTGATGGTGTATTTGTTTAAAAAAAAAAATTTCCATAAGTCTTCTGGGCCTGGTGAAACAGCTCTCGACTCTCATTTGTCTCACTTCAAAACTAACTGAAATCAGCCGGCCTTCATTTCAAAGTATCCATACATACGCTGTAAGCCTGGGTTGCTCCCAAATGATGAAGATATTTAATATAAAACTTGATTTCTGTCCTACCCTTTCACCTCTGGAGTCCAAATCTGGCCTGAAATGCAAGTGATTATAATGTAGTGACCACCTACAGTTGTATTATTTTGGGTCCCAAAGGACCACATAAGAGTTGCTAAAAACTAGATAAGTAAGATTATTTATTTGGTTAACTTGTGCCTTGTTTTGCTTAACCATCCAACAGCTCAGTACAGTACTTTGCTCCCAGTAGGCACTCAATAAATACCTCTGATCGACTGAAGCAGCACCCCTAAAATTTGATGATATCCTTTTACCCTTATATAGCACTTTTGTTCATTTAATATTTTTAATATTCCTGTTGGGTAAGAGGAGCAAGAAAGAGTAGTCCCATTTTACAGTGGGGAAAATGATGTAAAGAGGGTTAATGTAGTAGCAGCAACAGTTTCTCTAGCCTCTTGGCTCCAATCCTGTGTTCTTTTCCTGCAGCTCAGAATGAATAAATGTTTTGCAGAGCTGTGCAGATTAAGTTTTCGGGGCACTTACTGCTCTTGTTGTGCAGCAACAACAAGGGAATTATGATGTAAAATTTTTCTTTTCAGCTCACCATACCCAATAGCGTTGGTGATGTTATGTTGCTAGGGCTTTAGAAAATGTTTTGATTTGGAACATGTACCTGGAGATCTCCAGGCAAAGGGCACCGTTTTTGTAAATCGAATAAACAAACCTCAAATGAGGTGTGCTTGATCTTTGATAAGCTAATTATTTCACTCTAGAGCTTGTATATCTTTCAAACCAGCTCCCTTTTCATGAAAGCATTTCACAGGGGTCACTATCTGTCAGGGGTCAAATCGCCCATGAAGGTGAACGGCTTTAGCTGCCATTGTTCTCATTAAAAAACACTGCTTTGTCTTTTTATACATCTACATCATCTCGCCCGACCTTTCCCTTGTTCATTTTTCCACCCTGTTCCACCGGAAAAGCAAAAAAAATTCCATTCATATTTTGTTGTTGTCACATATTTAAATCGCTAACATCTGTGGGTTTGTTTATTCATTCTTCATTGTTTGGAAATGTTGATCTACACTTTCTTTTCTCAGTGAGCAGAAAAAAATGTTGGCATCTAAAAGCTGACTGAGCCAAGGAAGAATTTATCAATGATTCTACTAATATTAAGATAAATCTTGGTTTATTAATAGAAGGTATGATATACAGATACTGGCATTGTGGTATAACCACAAAGTTCAAGGTCTATTAATTAGTTAATATGTGTAAAGTGCTTTGAAGATGGCGAGCACCATAGAAGTACTGAGAATTATTGCATATTATTATAGATGGGATTTACTTATTTATTCTTTGTGTCACTGAAGATGGCAAGCAGTTTTCATCTTCACATTTTGGAGTATTTTTTCAGAGAATGATTTTTTTTCCCGACTGCCAGCCCATTGTAGGACTGGCACAATGTAGATTGTTTTCAACATTTTAAAAGAGTCTGCAAAGTATCTTTTTTTTCCCGATGGTTTCATACCACCAGTTGTTTTTTGACTACTCTTATGAGGGTGTGTTTTATTCTGCGTAAGGATGTATTCAGCTCATTGGAAAACCAAACTGTATGGTAAAAGGTCGGTTTGGCAAATAAACCAAGTTTAATTTTTTTTACCATGAAAGGAGGGGAGAAACTTTGCAAATATTTAATTATTGAATAAGGAATGATGCTTCATTTCTCCACAGGCTACCCAAGTAAGAATGAAACCAAATTAGAACATAGAAGTACTTGTCCCTTAGTTAGTATGAAGAATGTTAAGGAACTAGCAATGGCAACTGAGAGAAGAAAACTAGAGACATCCTGCAAACCATATAACACATTTTAATTTTGCTTCAGAAGAAAAGGAAGCCATTGAGGTACTTTCAGCACACTGACCTATTCTTAAAGCATATCAAGAGCTCAGAAATTTTTTTCCATAGAGTTAGCTTTTGCCAATCTTTGTAATTTTAATCCTTATGAAATTAGGATTAAATCAACCATTAGTCATTATTTTGCTCAGTATTTGTACCGCTTTATGGCTACTGACGAAATTGACCATAACATGCTACTTGTCAGAAACTTGAATGACTTCTATCTGGTTATTTCTGATGCATCTCCGCGGATTTCATGGAACATAGGATTTCATCCATTTGTGTGCTGGGCTGGAATTTGCTTCTTTTAAAAAAAAATCAATACTATCCTTAAAAGTACTACTGAAAGGTCAAATCATATCCCTTTTATTACAGCCTGTATGTCATCAGGTGTGTAATTTGCATCCATAAGTGATCCAAACAATCTAGAAATCATTCTAGAACTTTCTACCTGGGTAATAGAATTTAGTGGAAATGTTCTACTCTCTGTCACAACTGTTGAGCACTTTGTGGGTAGGATTTGCCAGGTTCTGACTTGTACAAAACCTCAGTCTTTTATGGACTAATTGTCAATCTATTCAGCTTTGCTGTATCTAAGAAGCAGTTTGTGATGCATTCACTTGTATATCTTCTTGATATGTACTTGCAAGCCACAGTCATCAGCATATAGGAGCAGTGTGGTGCCAGCATGACATCAAGACTTGGACAGAATTGAAAGTGTATAGGGACCTGCCACAGATGTCATATTTGATTCCGGAGGAATTCCAACAGCAGCCACTTATGCAGAATATGAAAAAATCAGTTGGCAAGGTACGATCACAAACAGTGAGATCCTGCTAGGCAGACAGACCGTGAACATTAAAGCAAAGGCTCATCCCATCACACCTTCACTGAGTGGAAGAGAATGGATAACAGGATGCCCAAACAGCTGCTCTAAAGTAAACTTAGATGGGCTAATTAAAGAAAAGGTAGACAGAAGAAGACAGTGAGCCCCACGTGGGGCAACCTGATTACCTTGTGTCTATCCCAGCGCCTAGGCTGTGCTTGGCACAGAGTAAGCACTGAACAAATACCATCCTTATCACCATCCTTGTGCCTTATTACTATTAAAGGCACAATGATGAAAAATCTTCACCTATTTTTCCAAATAGTAGATAGCTGGGAGACAGCCACAGAAGAGTGAGCAGCCTGGTGCACAGCAATCAGAAATGGGGTAACTGTCCTAAGGTAGAAACTTCCGTAGGGTGATGACACAGAGACAGAGTAAGGCACCGAAAGTAACATGCAGCAAAGGGTCCGTCTAACATGGACACAATGAGGGAGATTTTGTCAGTCACATCAGTCATACATTGATAAACTCCACCCACACTTTGATTAAAAAAATCTCCTTGGCAGCAACATCATATTTAATTGTTTTTTGTCATAAGGTTTTAATGAGCCAAATATCATTTACTAAGTACTTGCATGTGCATGGTTCTATATTGGGCACAGAAAACTTATGTATCTGTCCATTGTTTATGCCTTCTTGGAGCTTACAGTCCGAAACACAACCATTCTGACAAGTATGCTACAACAAGGTGACAACTATACGAACATAGATTTTAAAAATCCAAAAGCACAATTTCCATAATGTGGAACCTCCCCCAACCCCTCCCCCCCAAAACCAAAAAACGGGATTTGTGAAAATTCAAGTCTGGTTCTTACCCCCTCGCTTCCTATATTTTTCTTCTGTACTACTGCTAAAGGAAGGCAGGTTTTGTTCAAGGGTAAGATGTTTTTGTTGTTCACTGTGGTTAACATAAACTCCAGTTAAGTGGCAGGAGAAGATGTAGATGCTGGAGAGAGCTCATCAAAGGGAGAGCTAAAGAAAACACTTCCTTTCAACCCAGCCGCTTTACAGACAGTTTTAAAGAGCTTGTCAGAGAAAGAAGCAGATCAGTAGAGGTCCCAGACAGCTATGTTTGTGCACACACGGTAGAGAAACACTCATTTGCATCCACAATACTGTAGCAGTAAGGTATGAAGAAAATACCTCTGTAATTCAGGCTCTGTGCCATCCCACCCCGAATGAATTAAGTTGTCTGGTGTTTTCGGTATGTACCAACATCGAGGTACTAGACCGTAAGCTTGTTGTGAGCAGGGAATGTGTCTACCAACTATGTTTAATGTACTCTAGGGGAAGCAGCGTGGCTCAGTGGAAAGAGTGTAGGCTTGGGAGTCAGAGGTCATCGGTTTGAATCCCGGCCCCGCCACTTGTCAGCTGTGTGATCTTGGGTAAGCCACTTAATTTCTCTGTGCCTGTTACCTCATCTGTAAAATGGGGATGAAGACTGTGAGTCCCATGTGGGATAACATGATCACCTTGTATCCCCCCCAGTTCTTGGAACAGTGCTTCGCATATAGAAAGGGCTTAACAAATACCACCATTATGATTATTATTATTATTATTTTCACTCTCCCAAATGCTTAGAGCAGTACTCAGCTACAGAAAGTGCTCAATAAATAGCATTGATCAGGGCCTGTAGATTTTGAGAAGTGGAGCAGTTGCTTATTTTAATTTGGGGCTCCCCAGTCTAATCCAATCCTATTCCAATCCTAATAGTTGGAATATAATATCTTTGCTCAATCTTGATCAGTTTTGAATTCAACACAAGTCAGTTGTGATCAGAAGCCCTTGCCATTTCATGCCTGGTGTGTGGTCTATATAAAATGAAATGGTGACTCTCAGACCTCCTATTTACTACTGTTTTAAGCGACTCTACCAAACATTTCGTCTTACGGTGTACAGAGAGATGGCCAGGGCTGACACTTATAGCCTAAAGACTAATAGTCCCTTTAGGAAAGGGTTGAGGTTCTGTAGTTGAAGGCTTTGTAGAGAGCTGTTCCTTCTAAGGTGACTTTACTGTCCTCCACTGTCAAAGGCAATTAATGTGGCTTAGGAAACTCTATGGATGCACTACCAGAACGATTGCAGATGTAGGTGGGGCTTTCTGGGAGAGATGTGTCCATTGGCGTCACTAAGACTTGGACATGACTTGACAGCATAAGACAACAACAACAATTTCCCGAGCAGTCATTTCCTCATTTTAAGGAACGATAAATTCTCATTTATTTTACTTTAAAAAAAGAACAAGTAACAGTGACATTCTGGAATTAATATTTTACTGTTAGTTGCAATTCACCATTTTCTTCATATGGAAATAAACTTTTCAGTGCTTGTTTCCTGGTTTTTCGGTCTGCTAGGACCAGTAAGGAAATAGCTACTTATGATGTAGTCATTTATCCAGGTATTAAAACTATTTCTTGTGTTTCCTATGTTCTGTCAGGGGTGGGGTGGGGGGGCCAGGGGAAGCAGTAATAAAGGAATCTTGTGGAGATCTGTGGGAGATCTATGTGAAAAGATAGTGGAAAGTGACAGAGCAGGGGTAAATAAGGTACTTTATCTCTCTTTATGATTCCCAGGACTACTATCTCTCCAGTGTTTCTCAGTTAGATAAACCTAGAAACTGGGCCGCTTAGCACATTTTCTCTCAGCCGAGTTCACTTTCAACTTCCTTCTCACCCTTTTATTACTCTTAGAGTGGTAACTTGGATTTCTGTACATTTGAAAGTACTGTAATGGAAGTCGTGTCCTGCTTGTCCTTTTAGGATTATATAAAAGAAATCTTTTTTTCAAGTGGGGTGGAAATCTGATTGTTAGAAAGACGTGGGAGGAGATGGATAAAAGGAAAATGCTCCTCAGACTTCCTCTTGGAAAGATTTTGTTCAGTTATTTTTTAATCATATGTAATCTCATTTACAGAAGTTTAAGTGCATTTTGCATGTCATTTGGATGTGTAGTCTTTAGTGGATGGAATTAAGTACCGTTTTAAACAACACAGAGAAAAAAATTTTCCCATCCCAGTTGTGATTGAAGAATTATCCCTAAATGAATGGATTCGGGCTGTGAAGTCATAGACTTACAGTGATATATTTAGGTTTAGAAACTTTTCTGAAGAGAGTGCTTGTTTGAATAAGACAGTAAAGAAATGCCTTTTTTGTATTCTTGCCCTTTTTGATGATCAAGATGAAAGGCGGATTGTAAATACATAGCTATAATAAGCAAAGATGCAGCAGTGATTTTGTTTTCTAGTCTGGTTCTGCATTTTGCTCTAATGTAAGCAGGTGCTGTCTGGTCTAGTCAGTGTAAAACCCAGCCCGGTCTTTTGACCTAGAAATTTCTAACATAAGCATTAACCTGGGGTTTAAAAAATTGTATTAATGACATTGAAGATGATGTAATTGTTTGGAGATTTGGCTCCTTTTTACTCCTCGCCTTTCCACTAGCAGGGCAAGAAAGCTGCTCTGTAAGAGTCTGGTCAAAGTCAATACAGGCAGAATCTATAGCTGCGAATGGGAAATATCCTAGTGTTTACCCATGACTGGGGGCAAGAAGAATCTACCTTCTTGCCCTCTCCTGGCAACAGGGGGTTAGTCAGTAAACTAAACATAGAGTTTCTAAATCTTGGGCTGAAATTATTATAGACTCTATTAATGGTGCTTTTGGAGAGATTGACATCTTTTGTGTCTTCCAAAAAATGTTCCAATGGAAGACAACTGATTCCATATCTCATTCTGTTTGGCTTTAGAAGAGTAGATGGAAGCTTTGATTTGCAAACATCAATTTCCATTTACACTTTACAGAGTATTCCAGTGTCAGACCTCTGAGATTGCTTAGCCCTCACTAAGATCTTCACTAAATCAGCATCCCAAGTGTTCTGAACTAGGGAAGTTAGATCATCGAGGGGTGGGATCTGTCTAACTTCCCTAGTGCAGAACATTGGGACATTGCAGCGAAGACTGTCTACCGATTTTGAGGAACTACCTTGAGTCGGGCAAGAAGGAGCAGAAAATGTGGGCTGAGAAGATCTCCCGAAACTTCTCCAAGCCTTTGTCCTATAATCAGTTCCTCCATGAGAGTTTTCAGTCCTGAAGCTTCAGGCTCCTCTCTCGTTCCCAACAGTAGATTCCACCCATCCATCTTTTGTGTCTTCGGTAGATTGTAAGCTCTTTGAGGACAGGTATCAATCAATCAGTTATATTTATTGAGCACTTACTGTGTGCAAATCATGTACTAAGCCCTTGGCACAGTACAGAATAATAGAGTTGGTAGACACAATCCCTGTCCACAATGAGCAAACAGTCTAGAGAGTGAGGCAGGCAGTAATGCAAATACATAAATTATGGATATAAAAATAATAATAATTATTAAGTCAGAGGCTGGTGGGGGTGAATAAAGGGAGCAAATGAGGGTGCACAAAAGGAGGAAATGAGGGCTTAGTTGTTTAGGACCTCTTGGAGGAGGTGTGCCTTCAATAAGACATGGAAGGTGAGGAGAGTAATTGTTTGTCGGATCTGAAGAGGGAGGGCATTCCAGGACTGAGGCAGTACATGGGCGATAGGTCAGCAGTTAAATTGATGAGAGTGGGGTACCGTGAGGAGGTTTGCTTTAGAGGAGCAAAGTGTGTGGGTTGTGTTGTGGTAGCAGAGCAGTGAGGTGACGTAGGAGAGGGCAAGTTGATTTTTTTTTTTAATGGCATTTTTTAGTACTTACTATTTGCCGGGCACTGTTCTAAGTGCTGGGGGTAGATACAATAATAATTATTATTATTATTATTATGGTATTTGTTAAGCACTTACTATGTGTCATGCACTGTTCTAAGCACTGGGGTAGATACAAAGTAATCAGGTTGGACACAGTCCTTGTCCACAAGAGGCTCACAGTCTTAATCCCCATTTTACAGGTGAAGTAACTGAGGCACAGGGAAGTGAAGTGACTTGCTCAAGGTCACTCAGCAGACAAGTGGAAGAGCTGAGACTAGAACCCAGGTCCTTCTTACTCCCAAGCCTGGGCTGTAACCACTACGTCAGGTGACTAAGTACTTTAAAGCCAATGGTAAGGAGTTTCTGTTTAATGAGATGGATGGGCAAGCACTGGAGGTTCTTGAGAAGTGGGGAAACCTGGACTGAACATTTTTATAGAAAAATGATCTGGGTAGCAGAGTGAAGTATGGACTGGAGCAGGGAGAGATGAGAGGCAGAGAGGTCAGCAGGGAGGCTGATACATTAGTCAAGGTGAAATAGGATAAGTGCTTGGATTAACACGGTGACAGTTTGGATGAAGAGGAAAGGGTGGATTTTAGCAATGTTATGAAGGTTGAACCTCCTGGATGTAGTGGTAGATTGAATATGTGGGTGGTAGCATGAATTTCACTTTAGTAGGTTTCCCAAGTACCTAGTATAGTCCTCTGCACCTCATAGATGGTCAGTAGAGCCCTGATATCAATCAATCAGTGGAATTTATTGAGAGCCTCCGGTGGGCAGAGCACTGTACTAAGCTCTTGGGAAAGTACGGCAAAGTTGGTAGGTACAACACTTACCCACAAGGAGCCTTATGCTGATATTGATAAACATGCCTAGAACAGACCACCCAGAGCAACTGGAGAATGGCGCCACAGCTCCTGTCTAGACTGGAAGCTCATTTTGGATGAGGAACGTGTCTCCTTGTTCTGTTGTATTGAACTCTCCCAGGCATTTAGTGCAGTGCTCTTCACCTAGCAAATTCTCAGTAAATGCCATTGATTGATTGACTGATTGAAGTCAAGTTACTTATCTGAGCAATTGTAAGGTTCAGGCTGGGTTGTCGGGATGCCAGATTTCAGCATCTAATAATAATAATGATGGTATTTGTTAAGTGCTTACTATGTGCCAAGCACTGTTCTAAGCGCTGGGGTAGATTCAAAGTTATCAGGTTGTCCCATGTGGGGCTCACAGTCTTAATCCCCATTTTACAGATGAGGTAACTGAGGCACAGAGAAGTTAAGTGACTTGCCCAAAGTCACACAGCTGACAAGTTGGGGAGCCTGGATTAGAACCCACGACCTCTGACTCCCAATCCCATGCTCTTTCAACTAAGCCACGCTGCTTCTTGGCAGTAGGTTGTACACGGATGAGTCAGAAGATATAGAAGGCAACGTGCTTCATTATACTTTACCTCCTTACCCTCCCGTGTCCCATTTGGGATCAGGATTATGTCCGACCCGATTAACTTGCAACTACCCCAATGCTTAGAATAGTGCTTGATATAGAGGAAGAGCTTAACAAATACCACGATAAGAATAACAATAATAATTACAATTATTATCATTCTTATTTTACACTGTCATTTGGAGTAACTGAAATACATTTTTAGGAAATGTGAATCATAGCACCTAAAACAGGGAGCACCAGTTCAGCATAACAGAAGCCGGTTCTCAATAATCTAGACAATTTGGTAATCTTGTGTCATGCATTAGTGTGTGGTGTAAGTGAAATACAAAAAAGCTTCTAACTCCATTGTGCAGGTTACAATTGAGCAATAAAAAAACAAATGGAGCCTCTTTATCTTAGGGTACCCTGTACAAATAATACAAAGTTATAAAAGCTAGTAACTTACCCAAAAGTCAGAACATTAACTCTCAGTATTATCACATAAAAGAGTTTTGAGGGGGAAAAGCACTATATTCTAGATGGTGATGATAATGTTGATGTGCTATCATCATTATTGTGTATTGCCTTTTGGGTATTGTATCAACTTTGAATGCTACAAGTCATCCATTGTGGAATAAGCAGCTCAAGGCTATTGGTTAATCATGGATTCTGGTAAACCAGCAATTGGAATAAATTCCAGAAGGATGTTGAACCACTGATTACTCCCCTGTCTTCCCCCACTCCCTCCCCATGAAAAAAAATTATTTAGATTTTGAGCTGATTACAGTTTAAGGTCTTGAGGCAGCTTTTTCCCCTCTTTAATAATTTCATTTTCCACATGAAGGCAGCATGATTTTGACCCTCCTTCGAAACTAAAGATATTTTCCTAGTGTCTTCGAGCCTCCTGTCTGGTGTACTCCAGAAGTTCTTTTTACATTTCTGTTTTGTTATATGTTGTCATGGAAAAGGCTATTTTAGAGGACACTTTTTTTATAGAGAGTTGTATTGTGTTTTTCCAAAGAATTCTGGGAACAATTCATTGTACTGAAACTTCAGATCATCTCTGCAGCATTGATACAGATTTTACTGATCCCATGTTAAGATGAAGAAATTAAAGCACCGATAGGGAAAGGGAAAGCACCACTACAAACACACCATACCAGGAAATACAGCCCTCAACTTGCTATTTGGGGGTTCACTGCCTATTCCTTTCTTTGCCTTAATTCATCTATTTGTCAGCTGCGGCTCAGTGGCAAGAGCGCGGGCTTGTGAGTCAGAGGTCATGGGTTCTAATCCTGGCTCCGCCACTTGTCGGCTGTGTGACTTTGGGCAAGTCATTTAACTTCTCTGTGCCTCAGTTACCTCATCTGGAAAATGGGGATTAAGATTGTGAGCCCCATGTGGGACAACCTGATCACCTTGTAGCCCCCCAGCGCTTACAACAGTGCTTTGCACATAGCGCTGAACAAATACAAAAAAAAAAAACCTGAGGCGTGTGTTAGAATCCTATGCTACTCCAATGCTATCTAAACTTTAATGTCATTAAAGTTAAAACTGACTATTTCTGTATTTGTTTTGATGACAAAAAAGGCCCTGGCTTTATATATACACTTACAGAAAGCTTGGATGGATCCAATGTCCGTTTATATTCATTAAGGAGCTTATTAGTCTTTCATTTCTTTTTTGCTGGGGTGAAGTAGGCAGGCGGGTCCCGAATAGTTGTGTACTTTGCCATTTAGCAGTCGATTACAATTAAATGTAGTGCTAAATCTGTCTTGGATGCTTCGTTTGTTATAAATCACTTCTTCCTTTTCAGCCAGTCGGGATTCTGACATCTCAAACATGGTCTGTTGTTTATACTTTGATTATAAGAACATAGGTTTCGTCATGTTGTGGCATTCTTAGGCTGCTTGGAAATTGTCCTGCTGTAAATTTTCTATGACAGTCTCAGATTTAAGTAACTAAAAATAATATACAAATAAAAACTCTCAGAATATCATCAAACAATATTAAACAGTAAAGAAAATATGAAAATACCCTAGGTAAATTGTTAATAAATTATGAACCAACTACAGATCATTGGTCATGGGCAAAAGCCAAAGGAAAAAATTGAATCAAATCACCTGTGGGAGGGGAGATTTCATATTTAGCTCAAACTATGAATTTTACTTATTCTTGGCTCACATCTAAGTTTCTAGTTGTTCGCCTGCTATAAGCCAGACAACCCTGTTTGCTATGCAGTCCTGTGTGAGTGATGGTGTTCGTTACAAGGTCTGTTCTCAGGTCACACCATATACAGTTGGCAAATCCTTTGTCCTTCTGGGTCCTTAGGGGAAATAAGTGTAATTACCACTTTGACTTCCTTGATTTTTCAAAATATGCCTTGTGTACTTCCAAGCATATGGTCCCTTCTGGAACCTCCATGCTCAAAAGTGTCATGATTAGCTTCAGTTAAGCTCCTCCAAGTTGGTTTTTGGCATGGTAAATGAAACTGATTCCTGATATTAAAGGGAAGTATCATTTTCTTACTTCTCTCTATATTCAGAAATAGTCCTGGACCACCTGTTTGAGGTTCCATGATTCTGGCATTTATTTAGAAGTGATCCTACTTCCATTTTCTTTATCCTTAACAACCAGAGAATTTTGTTTCTGGGTGAAGGCGAAAGCACTTTAGTGATTTCGTAATAATCCGATAGCAAGATACTGTTAAATGCAGTGTGCCCCTAAAATAATTCAACGTATTATTAAACAAGTGGAAGGAGGGTTATGACATTTGAAAAATCAATCTGAGTGGTTTCTCTTTACATTTACCAGATGGAACATCTTAGGATCCATCTATAAACTCCATCTTCCTATCCACTAAGATCGAAATGTATCAAAATCAAAATCCAAAGAAAATACCTCCTTAGGTATATTGGCAAACATAGGGATTCATTGGTCTGACAGACTGGTAAAGGAGCAAATGAGGATAAAACTCTGGTCCCGTGTTGTCTGTTTTAGCCCCTTCTTCCAATCATCAGCTTGTTCTTGAAAATCTTCTCAGTTTGCCCAGCCTTCATCAGTAGAAAATGATGCCTAGGATTTGAGGGGGGCAGGAAGGGGAGGTGCATTGCCTTGATAGATTGGGAGGCTCATAGAGGGAGTGAAGCAAGAAAGCCACTCAGGCAAACTATCGGATGATCTAGAGGGAGAAAAGAGCCATGGTATTCCTGCTGCAAATAATTGCAAGAGACACTTGTGAATATTGCACAGTAAATCTACACCTTCTGCAGGCATTCATTTAAGGGGAGGTTTTCTCAGGGTAGAGCCTCGACAACACATGTCTAATAGGTGCATTCATTTTAATATGCTCATTCATTGAATAGGTCTGATTAATTAGTACATGTCACCATCTGGTACTTAGTGAGACTATTCATTTTTGAAATGTTGAAATTGTAGGGAATGGTGCACACCAATTAAATTCCTTTTAACTGGATTATGTTGGTATAAAGTATACGTGTAGGAGGACTTCATTGAGATGCAGCGAGCATCTAAAGGGTACACTCGCCTGCCTGAAATCAAGTAGAACAAAGGAAGTCGAGGGTGGGGGGGAACTGCCTGAAATGCATGGATCTCTGCCTGTTTCTATCAGTCCCTGTATCTCAGCACATGAATAAAGCCAAAGGGAAGAAAAAGCAAAACTGAGGAAAAACATGTTTCCGGTGACCTAAGGAGGAAAGCAAACGCCTGTCATCGCATCACATTTTCACGTGTTCACTCTGTTCCCCAGGTTGGAAATCTTGGTTAATTAGCTGAAAATGGCAGTGCATTCGGGTAGATTGTGTAGGCTTGAAACTACTAGGTTCACGAGACTCACAGAAACCTGTATAGTGTTACCACAGAAATGGATGGTTCCCCTTGGCATTTAGGAGGGGAGTTGAGTGGAATACAATAGCTGTTTTAGGAACACCCTCTACCGTGCTCCTAACGTTCCGAGGGAAGTAGAGAGACAAAGGGATTGACCAAGGCACAGGTGCATTTTGATTTTTAAAAACAATAATAATGATATTAATGATGGTATTTGTTAAGTGCTTACTATGTGCCAAGCACTGTTCTAAGTGTTGGGGTAGATACAAGGTAATCTGGTCATTCCACGAGGAGCTCACAGTCTTAGTCCCCATTTTACAGATGAGGTAACTGAGGCACAGAGAAGTTAAGTGACCTGCCCAAAGTCACACAGCTGTCAAGTGGTGGAGCCAGGATTAGAACCCATGACCTCTGACTCCCAAGCCCATTCTCTTTCCACCATGTTATGCTGCTTTAAAGTGAATACAGTTCGTTGGCCCGGAGTTGTGAAGCAAAAGTTGGCCCTAGATATACCCTTATTAAAGCATTTCAAGTAGAGCAACTGAAAACCAGAAGTAGTCCATTTCCAAGAGTAATGTTCTTATTTGTGTCTGTGGCTTTCGTGCACTCTGATGGTGGGCTCGAGGGCAAGAGAAGAGGGAAGAGGAGGAGGGCTGGGAAAAGCATTAAAAAAACCCCCAAAACAAGCCAGTGAGGTTGTTTGTAAAATTCACCCTCCAGGCCAGGCAGCACCATGACTGTCAACCCAAACTTTCATTAATGCATGCCTTCATTTCTG
Organism: Tachyglossus aculeatus; assembly: GCF_015852505.1. Classification (NCBI taxonomy): domain Eukaryota; kingdom Metazoa; phylum Chordata; class Mammalia; order Monotremata; family Tachyglossidae; genus Tachyglossus; species Tachyglossus aculeatus. The sequence goes on along the minus strand of NC_052091.1, from coordinate 13,663,456 downwards.
TATTAAAAGGAGAATGGAGAAAGGAAAATAGGATATACTTAATTGGAAAGTTGTGCCTGTCTTCTTTCTTTCCATTCATTTTCTTTAGTTTTTCCTTCCTCCAGATAACTCCAATTTTGTCTACCCTTATTTCCTCTCACCATACCAGAGATTCTGCTCTTTCCTTGCCCTGCCCCACTGGGTTTTTGACTTATCCATATCTCTTGTTTAGAGCTCAGTGTTTCCCTTTGCCCCTTTCTTACCCATGTAAAATTTTCATTTTCTGAACTTACATATAAACTCCTGGTCCCCTTTTCCCCTACATTCATTACCTAACCCAAATCCTGCTCTACCAGTACCAACATACTAGCAGTGATGGAGAGAACCTCGAAAAGAAGAAAAGAGTTTTGCCCTAAGCCTTTCATAGATTTTGTCGGGCCATCTTTTAATCTGTGAGTGACACTCGCTGCTTTTTGATAGTAAATTTCCACCTGATTGAAAATTCCTCCACTAGACTGTAAGCTCTTTGAGGGTGTGGATCATGTCTGCTAACCTTATTGTACTCTCCCAAGCACTTAGTGCAGGACATTGTACAGAGTAAGTACTCAGTAAATACCACTTATGGAGTGCATTCACAGTTACACAAGTGTATCCTAAAATGAATAAATTATAACGGCAGCAGTAAATTCTACTTGAAACTCTCTCGTTAATTCAGAACAAGCAGACTTTCACCTTTGAATGGACCTAACTTCGGATGATTTTCTAAACCAAGCAACTTTGACCTCTGGTAAAATCTGATATTTTGAATTCATTTCTTGTTTTGATAAAGAACTGTGTTTTCTGTCCGCTGTCTCAGCCTGACTAATACTGGAACAACTCCACCATTGAAGGAAGATGTACTGCCAGTGGAACACCCCATTCACGCACAATTAAAGTTGCTCTTTTATCTCCTGCCGACCTTCTTCCTGCAACTAAACTTTCACTTCCTCTCTCCACCCTCTCGGTCATATTCTGAAGGGTGGAGCATTGGGTCAGCATTCCTCACCGTGACAAAAGGGAAAGTTGGAAGAGGTGCCATGGGGTGCATATGTGCTTTTTCCTTTTTAGATAGCCATCCGACCCATTTCATTGCTCAAATTGTAAATGACAACATAAAATAGTAAATTTAAACATAGAGATCTAGAGTTGGAGTAGTATCCAGGATATGAAAGGGTTGTTTAGAATCACTGAAGCATTAACATTTTGGGTTGATTTGTCTGCCACTAACTCTTACATGATGTGACATATTTTATAGATGGAGGTGATGGCCTCATATAGCAACCCTACTTAGGAGGATCCTTGGCTATCCACTTCCCAATCCACCTCTACTAACAAACTCTTCTGGGATACCTTTAGGATAAAGGCTCCATCTGGCTAATACCGCTTCCATGTGCTTCTGCTCCTTGTCTTGGTGGCTGCATTCTGATTTTGAAGCTTCAGGAGTTTCTACTTAGCCCTTTCTTCCTGAAAGGAAAACCTAATGTCTAATGGCTTTAATTTTTTCATTGTTTTGATCTGATCTGGTGGAAACACTTAACTTAGAATGGCAAGAAAATAAAGGAGCCCCAATGTCTTGGCAGTAGTTGAGAAAGATAAAACCAGTAATAGGTTATGAAAAACTTGTAATGGCTTGAAGAGAAATCTGTTCTCCCCAACAACTTTTACTGTTTTATTAGTAGAAAATATTTTGCCAGAAGGAAACTTGGTCCTGAAAAACTGGCAATTTTTTTGATAGGGTTTCAAAATGTGGAGTTCCGGCCAAGTTAGAGAAGGGCTGTAAACCAATCCAAACCTTTTTTTTTTTTTTTAAAAAAAAAAAAGAGGTTTCTTTTTCATTCTGTGCAAGTAGTTACTTGGAGATATTACAGATTTTTTTCATCAAAAAACCCCTCATCTTGGGTGCTGCTTGTCAGTATTGTCAAGCAAGCCTATAAAGAAGAGAAATTCAAAGTGGATTCTAGTACGACCATGTTTTTGCAACTTAGGTGACTTAATTCTCAAATATAACTTTTGTAATCAATCAATCGTATTTATTGAGCGCTTACTGTGTGCAGAGCACTGTACTAAGCGCTTGGGAAGTACAAGTCGGCAACACATAGAGACATAGAGACAGTCCCTACCCAACAGTATTTGATTGATTGATTGATTACAAAAGTTATATTTGAGATAACGAGAGTGGGTTGGTTCAAAGGGTGTGCCAGCGTTGACTTCAGAGGGTTGAATGAAGCTGCAGAAGAGAAATTTCTCAAAGTTTTGCGAGACCTGGATTTAAGCTTTGGCAAAACTGCAGATGATACAACTTGTGCTTTTTGGAGCTTATTGGAGCTCAAAGCATTTTGACCCTGTTTTTGAAGCCAGGCCAGGTCTCGAAGCAGAATTAGTCAATATTAGTATTAGTCAATAATACAAGGCCCCTTAGTATTTCCTGGTTGAATTAATCTCATGTAGACTTAGACTACAGTGCCATCCGGTGCCCGGGAAGGGTGTCTGCTCTGTACATGGCATTCCTTACCGCAGGAATCGAGAAATACAGTAGCGCATGCAAAGAGAAAAAACAGTCGGCTAGGGTGCTCAGCTTTACAGATGGATTTCTGCTGCATGTGAACCTATTAAAAATCAGTTATGATTCTGGTGACTCCCACTGCGACAGTCACATTGATAATGACAACCACTGATCAACCATCCTTTTGACTGACGGTATTGAGTTACACACTAAATGGGGAAAACATTTGTTTTTTCCACTGACATTTCCCTAAGACTAAAATGCAAGAGGATAGGAATAGGAAACGTTTCTCCGTCCTGTGTCACGGGCAGACGTGATGGTTAACTTTCTCTTGATGAGTTCTTGAAGAACTTCTTTTAAACCTGTTGAAAAGAATTTTCCAATAATACCAAGGAGCAGCATGGCTCAGAGAAGCAGCATGGCTCAGTGGAAAGAGCCCGGGCTTTGGAGTCAAAGGTCATGGGTTCAAGTCCCGGCTTTGCCAGTTGTCAGCTGTGTGACTCTGGGCAAGTCACTTAACTTCTCTGGGCCTCAGTTACCTCATCTGTAAAATGGGGATTAAGACTGTGAGCCCCCCGTGGGACAACCTGATCACTTTGTAACCTCCCCAGCGCTTAGAACAGTGCTTTAAACATAGTAAGCGCTTAATAAATGTCATTATAAAAAAAAGGAAGCGGCTGAAATGAATATAAATGATATTTACAGAAGCATGGGATGTTTAGTTCATAATATATGAGATGTTTCTTGATCAAATTTGCTCCCCTTCAAACTTGAACTTTTCACTGATGAAAAGTGCATTTAATGCCTAGTTGTGACATTTCAGCTCAGAAATGTGCTCCATTTTTCACCTTAAGGAGAATCTGTGCTAAATGCTATCTTGAATACTGTTTTTCCAACAAATAAATGACCAGGTTTCTATTATTTGAAAGAGGTTCCCAGTTGCAGAAACACCGTGACCTAGTGGAAAGAGCGGAAGGCTTGGGTTCTAATCCCAGCTCGGCCATTTGCCTGCTGTGGGACCTTGGGCAAGTCACTTCACTTCCTGGTGCCTTAGTTTTCTCATCTGTAAAATGAAGATTCGATACCTGTTCTCCCTCCTACTTAGACTGTGACCCCCATGTAGGGCAGGGACTGTGTCTGATCAGATGATCTTGTATCTACCCCAGTGCTTGGCACATAGTACATGCTTTCCAAATACCGTTATTATTATTATTACTACATAAGCTGCCATAAAAGCTCATTTTGAGGCCTATGTGGCATGTGAAAGCAGAGTTTGATTCAGGCAGGGTGTCAGATTCCTTTGGAGGAGGATCTCTGGGAAGGAACATTCAGGGACAAGATGCGAGAGATGCACTATCTGTCTTTAAAAAATATTAGTCTGTTCATAATGGGATACCTTGAGAGAGGACATAGACAAGAGGTGATTGTTTATCCTTTCAAACAATTGAGCTATAAAAAGGGATAAGCCCATTAAACTGAAGGACATCTTTCATTTAATGCTACAGTGAAAAATGTTAAGTGCAGCCAGAATGTGTACAAGTTTTCTGTCATGGACAGATATCATGAGGTTTACTCTTTCTTATGTTTCTCTCTTTCCCCAGCCCCCGTCAGATTGATGAATATTTAGAAGAGCTACTATAATGCATGAGGACAGAGAAAACTAGTGAATGAAGAATTGTGCCATGCACTGAACAGTTGGAAGCTCAGGTGTGAAGCTTGGTGAAAAATGTCTGCTTGTAACACCTTCACTGAACACGTTTGGAAACCTGGGGAATGCAAAAATTGCTTCAAACCAAAAAGTTTGCACCAACTGCCACCAACTTCTGAGAAAACCTCCATCACCCACAGCCAAGTGAAAACCAATGCCAACCACAGTAACAACCACCGGGTTAGGAATACGGGAAATTTCCGGCCCCCAGTAGCAAAGAAGCCCACCATAGCTGTGAAACCTACCATGATGGTGATAGATGGGCAGAATATACCTGGAGAAATAAGCACCCCAGAACACTGTGAGAACAAGCCAGTAATTTTAGGGTGGAACCGAAACAGGACTGCCGTGACTAAAAAACCACTTAACAATAATAACGAAGATGACATTGAAGGATTTAGCCACGTCCACGGGCCTTCTGGCAACAATGAAGGTGTAAGTAAGGTAGCAAATAACAATAATGGACTGACTGAAGTGTTAAAGGAGATTGCCGGTTTGGATACCACCCCTCAGTTAATAGGAGGTGAAATCAACTCAAGAGAAACATTCTTGGGAAGGATCAACAATTGCTATAAACGATCACTGGAAAGGAAGCTTCCCCCCAGCTGCATGATAGGTGGGATGAAGGACAGTCAGAGTAAGCACGTCATTCTGAGCAGCAGCACAGAAGTGATCAGCAATGAAGGGGGCCGGTTCTGTTACCCGGAGTTTTCCAGTGGGGACGAGAGTGAGGATGATGCGTTTTTTAGCAGCATGCAGGAGGAGCATGAGAGCTGGGATGAAAGCGATGAAGAATTGCTAGCCATGGAGATCCGCATGCGAGGGCAGCCTCGCTTTGCCAACTTCAGGGCAAACACCTTGTCTCCTGTGCAGTTCTCTGTGGGCAAAAAATGGAACACGGTGCCCCTCCGAAACAAGTCACTCCAGAGGATCTGCGCGGTCGACTATGACGATAGCTACGATGAAATTTTGAATGGTTACGGAGCAGGCTCTGTGAGTCCTTATGGGCAGGAAAGCCTACAGAGTATGGTGTCGTCTGATTCTACGTCTCCCGACTCTTCACTGACAGAAGAGTCTCGCTCTGGGACTGCCAGTAGCTCATCGCAGAAACTGTGTAATGGGGGGTTGTCACCCGGCACCCCAAAAGAAATGAAGGGCATCCAGTCGATTGAGCCAGGTTATGAAAGTCTCTCTGAGAGTCAGCAGGTGAAGGACACTCCAAAAAGCCCTACCAAGCTCCCAGAGACCCATAAGGCAGTCCTTGCTCTCAGACTGGAGGAAAAAGACGGCAAGATCGCCCTACAGACCGAGAAGCAGGAAAACAAGAGCTCCATAGATGTTGCTGGGCAAGCAGTGACGATAAATATAGTACCCACAGAGGAGCAAGCAAAACCTTACAGAGTAGTGAATCTGGAGCAGCCCATATGCAAGCCGTATACCGTAGTTGATGTCTCGGCGGCCATGACCCAGGAGCACATGGAAAGACAGACAGAAAGTACCAAAACGAAAAGCCCATCCTCTTCCCCAAATTCTCCCCTCACGTCTCTCACTTCGACAGCGGGGCAAGCAAACGCCCATTTAAAGAAATCCAGTGCGATCCGATACCAGGAAGTCTGGACTTCCAGCACCAGCCCGCGACAAAAGATACCTAAAGTTGAATTAATTAGTGGCGGTTCAGGACCAGTGGTTCCTCCACGGAAGAGCTGTCATAAATCAGCCCCTACTTCACCCACAGCCACAAGTATTTCGTCCAAGACTATCCCAGTTAAATCACCCAATTTGTCCGAGATAAAATTCAATAGTTACAATAACGCCGGGATGCCGCCTTTTCCCATCATTATTCACGATGAACCGACTTACGCTCGGAGCTCTAAGAATGCCATCAAAGTTCCCATCGTAATCAATCCAAATGCATATGACAATCTAGCCATCTATAAGAGTTTTCTGGGAACCAGTGGAGAGTTATCCAACAAAGATAAAACCACTAGCGTAATAAGCCACACTTATGAAGAAATAGAAACGGAGAGCAAGGTGTCCGATTGCGTGGGTAGTAAACCCACTGAATTGCCCTCAACTAAAGGGTTCTCAAATAGCCCAGAGCGCAAGTTAGGGTCTGTGGCTCAGAAGGTTCAAGAGTTTAACAACTGCCTCAGCAGAGGTCAGTCTTCACCCCAGAGAAGTCACAGTTCTAGCCACGGCTCCCCTGTAAAAATCCAGAAAACCACTCAAGAATCCACCACCAAAATAGAAGCCTCTCAGGAGTCTCAAGCATCTGGCGGCAGCAACAGGGAGAAAGCAAGTACAGTGCTTTCTCAGATCGTGGCTTCCATCCAACCCCCACAGTCTCCTCCCGAAACCCCTCCGTCTGGCCCCAAAGCTGGCAATGTGGATGAGTTATATGCTCTTCCTCCAGATGCAGACACCACTGAAAATACACCAGTACGGCCCAGTGCTCTCTTTACGTCACAGCCCAGCAGCGAGACGGAAGTGCTCCAGTCGGCCGAGAGCCCTCCCCCTAAAACGCAGAAAGATCCACTTTCAAAGCCAGTTGGTGCTCACCCCTCCAAGCCAGTTACCAGCCCTTACTCGGCCAGCCCCAAAACAGAACAGGCACCCCCTTTTCCTCCTCCACGTTCCACCTCCTCTCCCTACCACGCGAGCAACCTTTTGCAGAGGCACTTCAGCAACTGGACCAAGCCAACCAGCCCCACCAGGTCAACGGAGGCCGAATCGATTCTCCAGCCCGAGGGCAGACGAGCAGCCGACGCCAAACCCAAGCGCTGGATATCATTTAAGAGCTTCTTCCGCCGCAGGAAAACTGATGAGGAGGAAGACAAAGACAAAGAGAGAGAGAAAGGGAAGTTGGTTGGCCTGGATGGGACGGTCATCCACATGCTTCCCCCACCTCCTGTCCAACGCCATCATTGGTTCACAGAGTCAAAGACCGAGGCGAATGAGAAGCCGTCCATCATTTTCATGTACAGGTGTGAACCTGAACAGATGGAACCAAACGCTGACCAAAACAAGACAGGGGTGGAGCAACCAGCCATTAAAAATAGAGGAGATTTAGAAGAAAAACTCCCGCAAGACACTGGTATTGAAAAGAAGAAAAGAAGCCATTCCTCTCCTCCTCAGATTCCCAAGAAAATTATCAGGTAATCTGCTCCGAGTAGTCTCCTCTTTTATTTATAATAATAATAATAATAATAATGGTATTTACTAAGCACTTACTATGTGCAGAGCACTGTTCTAAGGGCTGAGAAGATGATCAGGTTGTCCCACGCTGTCAACTGTACTGCCAAAGATAAGGAGTTAATGTATGGTTTACATTTTGATTGGCTAAATTTCTACAGTGTTTGCCATTTATATGATGGCTGTTTACATTTCCCAACTGCACAGGGTGATCAGCATCAGTTCTTGGACTGTGTTCTTGGATTATGAAACTATTAGTGTGATCTTTCCAAGATGAGCAGGGTTGGTACCTCTGGATCTTTAGCCTGAGCGTAGCTTTCTGCGTTTTGGTGAATGCGCAGTCTTTTGGAGGGCTAAATTAATAGACAGAAAATGTATTTTTTGAAGTGATGGCATGAAGAGGAAAGAAAAATAAAAAAATAATGGTATTGTTCACCTTTTTTTAGCTACCATGAATTTTTGAGTAATTGTTTTTCAGTTTTATGAAAATGTTGTTCCCAGCCTAGTTACTGTCTTTTAATGGTACAAAGCAAATCACCTGTGCAGTCTGGCGACCTAGCAGGAGAAAATAGGGGTATATTCCAATTAGCATAGCTCAGGAATGAGATTTTTCCACATGAATTCGCTGGAATTTCTTTTGCTCTTTTGTAGTGACTGGTTTCCTTAATTTAACAGTTATACCAACGATGTAGTGTAATCAGGCTTTTCTTTAATGAATGCAAGATTAAAAGAAGGTAGATTATATTCTCATTTGTAGGGATATAACCATTTATGGTTGAAAAACTAAGTGCTTTCTTCTCAAATCTGTGAGAGGTTTTAGTGCCTATAAAATTAAGGAATTATTAGCTCTGAGTAGAGTTGCCTATAATGAAGTTATTTTCTAGGCCATGGTGAACTCCCAGTTCTCCCACATGCCACCAACCTCCTAACCACCCCCTGCTGTGTCTGACTTGATTATCTTGGATCTAACCTCAGTGCTCAGTGCAGTATTTGGCACATGGTAAGCACTTAACAAAACACCATAATTATTATTATTATTTTTATCAGCAGCGGACTGGTAAATAAAACATCCAGGGCACCTGAGTCTGGCCTGAAGGAAGCCTGCTATTCTGTCCTGAACCACTCTCAATAAGAGACTGCCAACCAAGGTAGATAGATGGGGCCACATTACCTAGGGTTTTGGAAATACATAGTAAAAAAGGATGAAATTAACAAACGAGTTTCTTTGGGAAAAGTATAAATTAGAACTGACATAGAGCAGCTGCTAATGCCTCCACTTTTCTCAGGAAAGTGCTAGAGTGTTTTGATATCCATCTATTTTCCTCTCAAAATGAGTTTTTTCTCCTTGTCCCAGCCAGAATAAAAGCAATTCCCAGTTTTACTTGAATCTAGTCACCATTAGAGAAGCCACTCATAATGTGTTGGTGCAGGGTAAATTGAGTGCAGGTCAAAAATTTTTTTGAAATTTACTTGGGCCTCAGTGTTGCTAATGATATTTTACACAACCATTAATAATAGGGGAATCTGCGCCTGGTCCTTTTGTTGTCTGTCTCCCCCTTCTAGACTGTGAGCCCGTTGTTGGGTAGGGACCGTCTCTATATGTTGCTGACTTGTGCATCCCAAGCGCTTAGTACAGTGCTCTGCACACAGTAAGCGCTCAATAAATACGACTGAATGAATGAATGAAAGAGGGACTGAAAAACCCAGGCTGGGATCAGAGTTTGGCATTGGACTATGGCCTTGTGTACAATTTCAAATTGGCCCTGGAGTCCACTCAACTGTCAACCGATGTGCAGAGATGCCGGTGGCCCTGGGTTTCCTTCTTCAGCCAGTCCCCCCACACCTGCATGGACTGTAGATATTCATCATCATCATCATCAATCGTATTTATTGAGCGCTTACTATGTGCAGAGCACTGTACTAAGCGCTTGGGAAGTACAAGTAGAAGTAGATATTGCCCTGAAGCCAGCCAAGACGGCAGCGGAATAAAAAAGAGGTTGAAGAACCATCTCTATCAGGCAGATTGGCTAATTTCAGGTTCCCCAGGGTAGGCTTAGGGGCAGTGGTGCATGGCTCCCTAAAATTTGTTTTGTCTGCTCGCTGTAATCCTTGCTGAGGGTTAAACTTGCCTTCTGGAGGTTCAGGCCAACAACTTCTTATTGACCTTCAAAAAGAAAATGTTCTCCTTGTGCAGACCTGCCCCTGGTAGTGAACATTTTCACAATGAGGAATGGTTTTACTGTTGGCATTTGAGGAGAGAGGGCAGAGGTAGTAGTATCCTCCAATTGAAATGGAGTACATATATGCAGCATATTTTACTTACAAAAGAGGCAGTTTAAACACTTGATAAAGATTACATACAATTGAGTGGCCAGATAGTTCATACAGATCAATAAACTGCTTTAGTTCTTCATTAAGTTAGGTGGTAGTGCATTTATCCATACCCTACTAAACAGAGCTGCAGTTAAATAAATTCCACTCAGTTGTCCTTTATATGTATGTTGGGGTTTTTTTTTTTGTTTTCCCCCTTTTGTTCCAGCTGTTAAATAAGTAATGAATTCAGACATTATTCTGTCTTGCCTCTTCTCTGAAATTAGGAGTCTTCCGACCAAGCAGTATTGTTTTTGAACTGTTCACTAGCATGACGTTTGTTAGAGAAAAGCAGTTGTGTGTTAGGACTACAGACTGACTATAGAATTGTCTGTTAGGACTATTATCAGAGATACTCTTTGTCTCAGGTGACCAGAGTCAAATGAAGTAGGAACCGGGGATTTGAGATGTTTTTCCCAGAGGAGGGCATGTCCTGTTCTCTTTTAAAGGCATGCGGATCTCGAAAGATGCAGAGCGTTTTGTTGGGTTTTCACTAATTGTCTACAATTACTTAGGTACCCCTACTTGATATTTACTTGTAGTAACTTTGATAGGAAAAACTTCCTCACCAAATGCCAAGGCTTGCATTTCCTACTTGAAGGCAGTGGAATCATAGAATTGTCATCCGCAGCTGGGAACTCATAGTGGGAAAGAGAGAAAATAAGAGATTTTATGTTAGTGAATTAAGACCTAAAACCAAACGTTGTACGAGTGAGGTATTAATAATAATAATAATGATGGCATTTGTTAAGCGCTTACCATGTGCAAAGCACTGTTCTAAGCACTGTGGATGGATCGGAGCAGAGGCAAACGGAACGACCTAGTCGTTCAAGGGAAAGGAATGCCACTTTCAGGTCACTAATATGATCTGATTCCAGTTGATATCAAACAAATCTCATTTCCATCTCATTATTTATTTTGGAGGCCAGAGTGAAGTACGTGTAGTGATGCCCAATTATTTATTTCCTTTTTCTGGAGGCAGCCATCCCGGCTAACATGAGCTCTGGAAGTATATGCAGCTTAACCAAAAAAAAACTAATCAGGCCACCAAGGCAGGGTTATCATCTCACTCTCAAAGAAAAGTAAGGTCCTTTGTTTGTGTCGGGGTGTTTACATGGCTGGTAATCTTGTTTCCCTGTGGAACAGCGTGGTTTACCAATGTCTGCACCTTTCAAGCACATGAAGAGCTTCATTCTCAAAAGGCTTTGAGGGGGGCCTGCAGTGAGTTACTTGGGCTAAGCATGTGATTGCCCAAATTGTGGGAGCCTTTACTTTCACAAATGATAAGTAATGGTAAGTTACAAAGAGAAGTACCTAACATCACAGAAGCTTCGAAATGGGTTTGGTGCTCAAATTCAGTTTTCCCATAACAGACAAATATGAAAATTTAGAAGGAAAACTGGCATGAGAAACTTAATTTTATAGAATGTTTGCCTCCTAAATAGATTGTCTATAGTAGAGTATTATGCCCTCCCCAAGAACTACTTTCTTACCAAACTTTCTAGGGGAGTTTGTCTAACTTTGCTGTAGGGGATTTTCCCCAGGCTCCATCTCCAATTTCATGGCTATCTGCTTTATTAAAGCGAGGCCTTATCAAGGTCATTGTCTCATCCATAGGACTAAACTGGTCTATAAGGATCAAATTCTCATTTCCTATAAAGAAAAGGGACTATAAAAAAGCTGGAAGAACTTTATTGCCCTTGTGAATTTCATGTTTTTTGGTATTAAAGAATAAGAGGTTGGCTCTATCAGCATTTAATAAGATAGCAAATATACATTTGACACTATTCCTAGAGTTTGGTTCAAGCCAGGCATGGAGCCCTTGCTTTGGATTTCTGTTCTGGAGGAAAATAGCATTTAAAAAATCTTATTACTAATCAGAGAATCAAAGAATACTGAAGAATTTAGCAATTATATGGGTTTTTGATATCTTCAAAGTACTTTTCTGTAATCCTTCCTTGCCCCTGGGAGGAAGGTAGTACTAGCCCCATTTTACAGATAAGAAACTATAGTTCAGAGAGGCTAATTGACTTGTCTGGAGTCACAGAATGAAGAGGATTCAAAGCTAGAATTAGTACTTTGAAATCTCACGGTTTACTTCCTTTTATAGTTTACTAGAACTCTAAGATTTTTACAATTAATCTCAAAATTTAGATGGCTTTAAATAAACTGTGTATGTTCACTTGTTTAGTCTTGTGGATTTTAGGGTACCTTTTCAAAAATCACACAGTACTAAGTACAGTATCAAAAGTGATTCGGTAGTGATTTAATGCCCTTTTAATAAAGCTGAAAATACTCAATATTTGTGTTGTTCATAACTCTCTTCAAAGCACTTTATGTGTATTTCCTAATTAATCCACACTCCTGCAAATGTCACTACACCCATTTTCCAGATGAGTAATTGGAAACTCAGGCGCGTTAATGAGTCAGAGGCAGAGCTGAAATTAGAAAGCTAGGGCCCTGGCTCCTCTTCTCGGACTACATGGCCACAGTTTCAGTCCTTGATTGCTTAGCACAACTGTAATTTATTGATTAGATTAGTCAGGTGATATTTAGTGCCATAGACAAGCAGATCACCTTCCATAGACAGTCCAATGCCTCTGTGATGGTGGTTCATTAACCTAGGGAAGAAAATAAACAACAAAGTTCTGAGAATAAGGATGAATTGCTCCCTATTTTGAAAGTCCAGGAAAAAATTTCTTGTGGGCCATTTTTCCCAATTGGACACTTGGATTTAAAAGCTTTTGATCTCTTGGCCTTTTCCTCACATAACGTTCCTTATTTTAACTCCCTTTTTTTCCTCTAAAATGCACCTCTTAAGGCCATTATAATATTTCCTCCCATTCAGAGGAAAATAAAAAATTACTTTGGAGCAAATACTGTATAAAGCCCTCAAAAATACATAAGGACAGTATCAAAGAATACACGGGTGGAAGTTTTACCATCAGTGAAAGACTTCCCTTTGAACTAGGGTTTGAAGGTCATCATCATCAATCATATTTATTGAGCACTTACTGTGTGCAGAGCACTGTACTAAGCGCTTGGGAAATAAAAGTTGGCAACATATAGAGACAGTCCCTACCCAACAGTGGGCTCACAGTCTAGAAGGGGGAGACAGAGAACAAAACCAAACATATTAACAAAATAAAATAAATGGAATAGATATGTACAGGTAAAATAAATAAATAAATAAATAAATAAATAGAGTAATAAATATGTACAAACATATATACATATATACAGGTGCTATGGGGAAGGGAAGGAGGTAAGATGGGGGAAAGGAGAGGGGGAGGAGGGGGAGAGGAAGGAGGGGGCTCAATCCTAAAATAAGGTCCTAAAATAACTGTTCCAGCTCACCTGAGGCCAGGTGGGAGATTCCACAATTATTGATGAAGTCTTTCAGTATACAGTAGCATCACTCAAGAGCTTTGCAAAAAGAAGCATTTTATTCTCTAGCTTAGTCTGATGCAACCTTGGGCAACTGGTCATCTCAGTTTATTTTTCCTTGCAAAACCTGAAATTCTTCGATTGAGAATAAAGCTGAATTTCCCGAAGGGATTCCATTCTGTTTTGCCGTGGGAACTAGGTGGGAGGAAAGGGGGTGTGAGAAGTGGTTTGTGAGAGGAGCAGATGCAGTGGGAGCAGATGCTATTAGTCAGCAATACAATTGGAGCCGGGGAAGGGATAAAGGAACTCTGGCCTGCTATCTGGCTTTACAGCTCACTAGACCAAGAGAGCAGGCAGACAGCAGAGAAGGGGGTGGGAGAAAAGATAAATACCTGATGTGCCTAGTGCCAAAATGGTATGGGGAAAAACCCAGGATAACCAAAAAAGATACTTGACCACTACCTGTTCTTAGTCACCCCAAAAAATAGGTGAGTGACTGAAAAACAGGTTTATGGTCTTTTTCCTCCCCCCCCCCCCCCGCCCCCCAACCCCTATTGTTTTCAAGTTCACTTTCTAGAAAATGAGTGTAGCAGGATTTCACCACATTCTAGTGAAACAAAGATAATGATGTTGCTGTATTACCTAGCCTGTATCTGTGAGAGATGTCAGAAAACAATCATCTCCCTGTAATGGCTCTATAATCCCTTTTCAGATGTCACCATCAAAAATAAACCTGCCTCCATTTTATAAAATAGATGAACCCAGTTCTGAGATTTCTATTTCATGGGTTTTAGAAACCAAAGCATTTCTGGCATCAGTTAATTTTTCCATTATTTAACGTCACAAAGAGCATGCTGAAAATGATGTGGGATAGCATGTGGTTTAATCTCTTACCTCGCTTTTGGTAACTTGATGCCTTAAGGTAATTTTTAATTTGGTGTCCCTTACTGTAAAAAGGGAGCTCTGACAATACCAAAATCATCATCCATTACAGATCTTAAAAATGGCTTCCGTCTTCCCTGGCCAGAAATATCACCTCTTTTGTACCTATAAGAGGCAGCTTTATTTTGCCTGGTATTTCAGATTTTGTTTGTAAGAATTCATTGGAGTTTAGTTAAAGGTTAATCGTAATTCAAGTTGCAGTGTGTGGAATGGATAGTTTGAAGTTAAAGACTACAGAAGGCTTAGAGGAAAATTGAAGACACAGAGATAGTGATCAATGGATAGGACACTTTTTTTTTTTAGCTATGAATGCCAATGACTGGAAAGTGTAGAGAAATCAAATTGATGACCCGGAAAATAAGAAAGGATTAAGAAATGTCAGATTGGCGGGGGTCCTGGAGGCATAGGGGTGGGAGAAACTGAGATTTTCTTTTCTTTCCAGTGGATTACAAAGGTGTTGGATTTGATAACTTTGAACTCTGTTTCCGGCCTGTCATGCATATAATATTTCTTCCAAAGCCCATCACAGAATGCACCCACAGGGATGTGCAGCTCTTAAAATCAAGAACAAAGCTGGAAAATTATGTTCCTGCTATTTCTGAGTAATTTTCAGGGTTTTAAAAGAAATTTTATATCTATGTTGTCTTTTCTATCTTTCTGGCTATCAAGGTGATCCTCAATGTTAGAAGGAGGCTGAAAATGAATTTAAAGTGTTATACCCCGTGAAGGTCATAGTTCCTTTCCCAGACACATTTTATTCTTTCTGCCCCTGTGGAAGCTGAAAAGCACTATATCTGGAGTCTCATTGAGCCCAAGTTGTGGGAAGACTCAACCACAGAAAAGACTTTTTAGCCTTTTCTAATGTGGAATTAGATCCACTTTTTTTTAAACAAAATGCCTACATTAACGTCATTTTTAATGAAAATCTGCCCTGAGTGAATTCACAAACAAAAATGGATTGTTTTATTTGATCATGTAATGATTAATCATGCCACCTGAGTAAACCATGTGAGTTCGCACAGGAGACTACCTTTTTCATTTTTGAGTTATGTATAAATATTGCAGGGTGTTGGGAGATAAAATTCTGGGGGGAATTTGTTTACGTAAGAGACTAATTCCGAGCAGTCTAATTATCTCCGAGGAACACCTAGATTTCCACAATTCTAATGAATGAGACAGTGACAGAGACATGCACCTTAAAAGTATCTGCTCAAAAGTTGTCAGAAAAGTTCAAATAAAAACTAATGAAAAACTAAGGCAGACGAGTGATATATTATTTGTTAGAGCTTAATCTACCGAACTAGGGATGTTTGTGTTTGCCTTTGGTTGTCATCAGCAGGATTCCTACACGATGAGTAAGTGACAGAGCTGGAAAGAGAACCAGAAAGTTTGTAAAATGCTTTGGTATAAAGCCCTGTCTCTCCTAAATTGGCTCTCACCTCGTTGAGTCTCCCGACTTGAGTTTAATAAACAGAATATCTCGAGTCAGCCGTGATTTCCTTTTAATGTTCCATTTGTCATTTCAGGTTCCTCATTTTGGAGGTGCTGACTTACCGCTTTGTTCTTTTGCTGTTTTCTGACACTTTTCACCCCCGTCACTAAAACTGAGTATGTCCAGAACTCTATCAGAGACATAAGTTTCTTTTCATTGGAAGGCCAAACTAACGATAGTGTCATCTGTTTATATAGTTTTGTCCCTAAAAATCATGGAATTTCATGACGGTACAATACTATTCACCCTTACCCCTTAATTCCACTTTTGAGAAAGGAAGCTGAAGCACCTGATGTACCCCCAGTTCAGTAAGACAGGTTGGACTTTGGGGACAGGACCCAGGTCCACTAAATCCCCAGTCTAGTCCTCCATGAGAAAAGGGAAATGTGAGTGGCTGCCTTGTTAATGCCATCATTTAAAGCTTATTTGAACTATATTCATGGATTGCGTTCTTGTTTGAGTCTCTTAACTGAATCTATGCCCAGAGGACCTTCTGAACCGGTTTTAAGTTGTCCTCAAAAATTAATAGAAGATATTATATTCCCAGACATTTCAGTGAAAATGTCTAGAAATTCTGATTGTGGTTAAATTAATAGTGAAGATTTGTTGTCACCCTCTCCATTTTCTTCTGTTTGTCTTTCATGTAGAGTGAGTCAGCCTTCTATGATGCTATTGCTCAATTCTTTGTTCACTTTTGAGTCACAGCATGTTAGCACATCGAAGCCTGAACTTCTGAGAACCTCTCCCTTTTTTCCCCTCTCTCTCATTTTACGATTTCTATCATACAAAGGACTGTTCTTCCTCAGTCATCAAGACTTGACATTTCACTGATGCATTTTTAAAAATTCCGATTCTTTAAAGACATTACTGTCACCATAAATGCAGATTTAAAATCTTAGCTTCCACCTGGAGGGAGGTACCTGGCTTTATTCTCATCAACAATATGTTCTCTGTTCCTAACACTGGGAAATGATTTTAATTGGTCAGTTAATAACTATTCCCACCTCTTAGTGTGATCCTCTGAAGCCACTCTGTAGAATTAAGCCTTCACGCCCTCTGCTAGGGTTCTCAGAGAGTTAAGAAGACCAGTTTTAACTTTGTTTAGTTTCCTTGAGGTATTTGGCGCAACTCCCAGACCAAACCCCTAAGGTAAAGGTTAAGGTGCAGTAGGTGATATCATTGCGCAGAAATCAGGCCTCTTACTCACAACTTGCACAACTTGTAGCTCAGCAGAAGTCAATGGGATCAGTGGCTCACCAGAGTTTCAAAACATGATTAACAGACTCAAGAAGGTCCTGAGAGAATTTCCTTTAATGGGGAATTGTGTGAGTGAATACAGTGGGTGAGTCCATTCTTTTTTTTTTAAACTTGCTCTTGCTCTTTAACTACTGTACCTTGTTTGGTGAAGCACTTCAGAACTTAGTTATAGTGTTTGTGCCGCATGTGCGTGGGAATGAGCCTGCCTAGCCTTTCACAGATTAATGCCAACCGTGTTTTCCGTGATATTGTTTCACACTAGCAGGGCTATAAAAAAAAAGATGATTTCCTTACAGAGAAACCCTTTTTTTTCCTGGACTACAGAGGACTGGTAAGTATAAAAACTGAGGAAAAATGAAAATAGAGGAACTCTGGAAACTCTTTTGTAGGGATCAGTAAATCCCTGCTCACAAGTCCAGGGCTTCACAACCAGCTGATCTGTGGGCAGGGCAAGAAAAGGCTGAGGGAGAAATTTAAAGATTAGGGATCCAAAGAATATTCTTGCCGGGAACCTATAAAGCCAACCCTGAGGGATAAAAGGGGAAAAAAGCCGAGGTCTTTAAAATGATCCTTTTGTCATAGGTGCCCTTAGCCACACTGCTGCAGTGCTTTGAAATTAGAAATGCCGGTAGATTAACTCAGCTCCACAGAAATTGAACAGCCTCTGCACTTGTTTTTGGGCATGTAAAGAATCAATCGGCGATCCATGATGTCTGTGCTAAGCAGTTCTGAATATTGCCTCTCTGAAATTTCACATTGTGTACCTTTACTAACATGTACAGATAGTTGTTTTTTATGTAAATCAGCTTGGAATCCCACAAGTGTGGAAGTAGATGCAGCATGTGTATGTGCTAAGGAAAATTTTGCATTGTGTTTGTCACGGATGCATTTGTGGTTGGGGATGGCTTGGGGATAGCAGTCTGTGTTGGTCAGTCTATCCAAATTGGATTGATTTAAAAGTGCGGTGCATTTCGATGAGTCTCATTTAAAGGCATGCTTATTAAATAAGGTATACTTTAGGTGGGCCGCCTTGGAGGAAGCAATTTTCGTCAAAGACGACAGATAGGTCAGTGATTTCCTCATGAGTGGTTGCTCTTGTCCCTGCATAATGGGAAAAATATCCCTTGTGCACATGTTTCCAAACATTAACAGGTCCATTGGTCAGTTTCAGGTCAGCGAAACCCCAATTCTCTTTTTAATATTGTGTTTCCCATAGGCCTGGAGATACCTTTTTTCATCTCTCTCAAAATGTATATTAAATTACTATAGTGAGACTGGTTAGAAGAGTGACTTTCTCTTCAAAATTGCTCTCTCAAATCAATGGACAAGTTGTGCTTTTCAATGAAACAACAAACACCAAGATGACAGAAGGGCTCATCAAATGATGGGAAATGCATAGGCTACTGTAGAAGCCACTACCAGAGAGAGCTTGCTCAGGGAAACTTGGAAATGGGAGGCAGAAAGGGCTAGGGAGCTAGGCACTGCCATGTAGAGCAAGGGGGGTGATGGCCGGCTGCCCGTCGCTTCTCCCCGAAACTCACCTGGGCTTCCCGCTGCAAGACAGATGGGGAAGAGTCAGAAACTCTTGATGTATGCCTAGGAGTTTGTGATAACGAAATAACATCCCTGCTGGAGTAATGCAGGAAATAAATGAAGATGTCATTATCATTAAAAAGCTCCTTGGAAATATGTCACATTTAATAGTGACTGAGATTCATTCCCCTCCCCCCCCAAATATAGGTAAAAGCGTGTTTTCAGGTCAGATCATTTATATGCAAACTGGGGAGTGGGCTAGACAGCTTTTAAAATCAATCATAGTAATGGCATTTATTAAGTGCTTACTATGTGCTAAACACTGGGTAGGTACAAGGTAATCAAATCTGACCTAGTCTGTGTTCCACACAGGACTCCCAATCTAAGAGGGGGGAAAACAGCTGAGGGAACTGAGGGCCAGAGAGGAATTAAATGATTTGTCCAAAATCACACAGCAGACCTGGGAGTAGAATCTGTGACTTTGGGTAAGTCACTTCACTGCTCTGGGCCTCATGTCCCTCATCTGGAAAATGGGGGTTAAGACTGTGAGCCCTATGGGGGACAGGGACTGTGTCCAACCCGTTTAGCTTGTATCTCCCAGTGTTTAGTACAGTATCTGGCACATAGTAAGTGCTTCACAAATACCATAATAACAATAATTATAATATTAATAACAAGGGTTCCTATTCCTGGTTTTTCCACTGTCACACTGCTTCTCAAGCAATAGTGTTTGAGTACTTAGTGTGTGCACTCATCCTACTAAAGACTTGCCTTGCTAGGGTACAGTAGAACTATTAGACATGACCCCTACCTTCAAGGAGTTTACAAATAGCAAGAAAGCATATACTATGACATTGAGAAGCAGCGTTGCCTATTAGAAAGAGCCTGAGAGTAAAAGAACCATTTTTTACTTGCTTGTGTTAAGCGCTTACTGTGTGCCAAGCACTGTTCTAAGTGCTGGGGTAGCACAGTCTTAATCCCCAGTTTTTACAGATGATGTAACAAGCACGGAGGAGTTAAGTGACTTGCCCAAGCAGATGAGGAACAGAGCTGGGACTAGAACCCGGGTCCTTCTGACTCCTAGGCCATGCTCTATCCATTATGCCACACTGCTTCTTAGATCTGGGCTCTAATTCCGGCTCCAGCACTTGTCTGCTGTATTCATTCGATCGTATTTATTGAGCGCTTACTGTGTGCAGAGCACTGTTCTGAGCGCTTGGGAAATACAAGTTGACAACATGTAGGGATGGTCCCTACCCAAAAACGGGCTTACGGTCTAGAAATGGGCCCATAGTCTAGAAACGGGCTCACAGTCTATCTTGGGCAAGTCACTTTAGCATGGCCTAGTGGAGTCAGAAGGATCTGGGTTCTAATCCCAGCTCGGTCACTCGTCTGCTATGTGACATAAGACAAGTCACTTAGCTTCTCTAGGCCTCAGTTGCCTCATCTATAAAATGGGGATTAAGACTGTGAGCCCCACATAGAACAGGGACTGTGTCCAACCCCATTTGCTTGTTTCTGCCCCAACACTTAGTACAGTGCCTGGCACATAGTAAGTGCTTAACAAACACTATTATTATTGTTATTATTATTATTCTCTTTGACTCAGACCCCTCACCTGTAAAGTGTAGTCTTATCTACACTTGAAGATTAAGACTGCGAGCCCCATGTGTGACAGGGACTTTGTCCAACCTATCTTGTATCTACCTCAGTGCTTAGTATAGTTCCTGTCACATAAGTGCTTAACAAATACCATAAAAAAATTACAGGTAGGAGGAAGAAGGAAAAGCAGATATGTGCCAGTGCTTAAGGAATAGGGCATGTAAAATATGTAGATGAATGCTATGGGAGGTTGTGAATACAGTATGAAGATGGCAAAGTAGCAGTTGGGGTAACATAATTTGGACAGATTAGAAATTAAGCAGGAAAACCTCATGGAGGAGATGTGATTTAAAAGGTCCCGTCTCTGAACTTACATAGATTAAAATGAGCTTAAAATGTGAAAAATGCTCCCTAAGCAAGTGTCCATTAAATCCATTCCCAATCAATCCATCACTGGCATTTATTGAGTGCTTGCTCTGTGCAGAGCAACCACAACGATAACAATTGTGGTATTTGTTCAGCACTTATTACATGCCAAGCACTCTTCTAAACGTTAAGGTGAATAACAGTACATTCAGGTCAGATACATTCCCTAACCTACATGGGGCTCAAAGCCAAGGGGGGAGAGAAAATTGGGATTTAATTCCCATTTTACAGATGAGGTCACCAAGGCACAGATAATGACTTGCCCATGATTAGACATCAGGCAAATGGCGTAGCCAGGTTTATTACCCTGGTCTCCTGGCTCTCAGTCCCTCGCTGTTTCCACTAAGTCACTCTTGGGAAAGTACAATAGAGTAAGTGGATGTGATCCCTGCCCTCAGGTAGCTTATGTAACCGTTAATTACCATAGTGTCTGCATTTCCTCTAACGTAATGGTACAACTTTATTGATTGGGGTTTCACCTTTAGACCATTAGCAAACCCAAGCAGGTTTTATTCCTGCACCTGTTATGACTAGGGCCAGAGAATGGCTTTGTTTTCCAGTGTACATGGGAAGAGCTCCAATTCCCTACACATATTCTCACTTAAAGTAGGTTCTTTGGTTCTTGTTGCTGGCTGGGTCATGCCTCTGCAATTGAGATACAGTGTGGGCTTCTGAAGCAGAAGGCAGTACAAGCTTTCTCTGAAGTTTGGGCACGTGGCCAGCGAGGAGCAAAACTGAAATTCACCGTCCTGGGGTTAAAATTACACTCACTGCAGTCAGCATGTTGGAACCAAAGGGGAAAGTGAGGAGATAGGTCCAAGGAGCTACGAGTCACTTATGCTAAAGTGGAGAAGCCAGAAAAAAGCATCTTTGGGAGTGAAATTCAGCCTTTCCCCCTCATCCAGCTAGCCATCGCCATGCAAGCCAGGCAGTGTAAACAGGGCAGCTGAAGAGGAGATGGTCAGGAAGAATTCAGGGTGGTGGACCTGCTTATGGGGATTGGTTGAGTCAGAGGTATGTGTAGAAAAGGGATTGGAAGGGAGGTTGGCAGTGGCCTAGTAATCAGATAATATTCCCTGTTGGGAATTCTGGAAAGAAATAAGCTTTTAATACATCATAAGAAATAACTTGTCCTTCTCATAAGAGTGTGTTTGGAGCTTCACTGGTCCATTCACCTGTGAATTGAAGGTGATGCCTGCAAATACCACCTTTCTCCACTCTCAGCAGCCAAATTGGTCACTTTGGTTCCATTTTTAACTCTCCTAGATAGAATCATATTCTCGACCCTGTACTCCTGACCATCAATCAAGAGTACAGACTGTCTCCCCGAGACATTCTGAAGCTCCCTCCTGCTGCTCCTCCAGAACAGAATGAAATTGTAGAGGAGCAGGGGCATAGCACAGCATCAAATGTGAAATGTTCAGAAAGGGGTTCATGCCCCAGCTCTGACCCACCGCAGCACATGTGGGACAACGCGGAAAAAGTTCTCTGCTCTCCCGGAGCTTCTTTAACACTATTGCACTGGGAAAAACAGGGCAGGTAGGTATTGAAACTGGAACAGAAATGATAGTTGTCTCATTTGTTTCAGTCAAGGGTCAGATGAGGTGGCAGTGGAGGAGGTTTCTCCTCGCATCCCTTCTCCTCGCATCTCAAGAGCTGCCCAACCGAAGCAAGACAGCAGTGGCGATGCCTCGGTCCTGTCTGTCCCGCCTCCGCAGACCCCGGAGCGGGAGGAAGAAAAGGAGGAAACGTCTGATCCTTCTGATGCGAGCTCATGTAGTGCGACATATAGCAACCTAGGTAAGTGGCAAGTTCCCATCGATAGTTTTCCAGTTCTTCCTTGTTATGCAACAGTCAGAGAGAAAGAAAAAGTAAAGGTTCTGATCTAAACATGGCAAACTGCCCACAGAGAGGGCAAGGGTCAGAAGCCTCAGCAGGGAGAGCCCAGATGAAGCCATTATTCATTCATTCAATCATATTTATTGAGCGCTTACTTTGTGCAGAGCACTGTAATAAGAGCTTGGGAAGTACAAATTGGAAGCATATAGAGATAGTCCCTACATGCCCATCTCCTTCTCTAGACTGTAAGCTCATTGTGGACAGGGACGATGTCCACCAACTCTACTGTTTTGTACTCTCCCAAGCTCTTGTACAGTGCTCTGCACACAATAAGTGCTCAAGACTGTGAGCCCCACACGGGACAGGGACTGTGTCCAACCCAATTCATATGTATCTACCCCAGAGCTTAGTTCAGTGCCTGGCACGTAGTAAGTGCTTAACAAATACCATAATTATTATTAATAATAAATACCATTGATGACGATGATATCCTTGCAGCCCATTGACGTTCCCTATGTTCCAGTTTAAGAATGACTGGAATATACACTATTAAAACTATCTTTCTTCAGGCTAATTTCTCAGCTCTTTATCTTTCTCCCCCTCATTCCAGTCAAATGGGCTAGCGTCATAATGGAAATCAGTCTTTTAGATCAGCTAATAATCTTTGAAATGGAAAATCCTGTAAGGGTATTCTGAAGGCAGATAGAAATGCAATTTGACGTATTTTGAGGAAAGTGTTTTTTACTGAATCCCCGGAAACCACCTAGCAATAACAAACCAATGTGCAGATGGGTACTCAATAAGGAAAATGTTTCATTTCTCGCTTTCCAAGAACTTATGTAACATGTCCAGGAAAAAGTGATTTGACAATTCATCCCCTTAAAAAAAATTAATGGTGTCATTTATCTGATTGCAGTAGATCTGTATGGTTGAAAACTTTGCCAGGATTTGTTCCATTCTCTAAATTTTTGGAAGGGCGTAGTCCTGGGTAACATATTTTATGAAATTACTGTGCAGATTGCATGACCCAAGATAATGTACTGAGAATTATATTTGAAACATTCATTCAAAATTAAAGTATCACAACTAAACTAATGATACTTTATGGCATTTTCCTTTTAAAATGTCAGTAGCTCTAATCATGTAAAGTTGATGATTTTGGATTTTTTTTTTTTTGCAAAGTATGAACTAGTGTAAAAGAAACGCATGCAGCAATCATAATGCCACCACTACATTTTTATCACTTTTCAAAGAACTGCCACTCCTGCTTTTTCATTTTAAATCATCCTTTCTTAGAAAGAGACATCAATTCATTGAAGTCTATTCCCTAAGCACTCATTTCCCCTCCTCTCTCTTCCTTATGTGTTGCCTTTGCACTCCCCTTTAAGTGTTTGATTAGTAACCCCACCCTCAGCCCCACAGAACTTATGTACATATCTGTCATTTATTTTAATGGAGAAACAGCATGAACTAGCGGATAGAGCATGGGCCTAGGAGTCGAAAGGACCAGGGTCCTAGTCCCAGCTCTGCCATTTGTCTGCCGTGTGACCTTGGACAATTCACTTGATTTCTCGGTGCTTCAGTTACCTCATCTATGAAATGGGGAATCATATTGTGAGCCCCATGTGGGACGTGGACTGTGTCCAACCTAATTAGGTTGAATCTACCCCAGCACGTGCTGCAGTGTCTGGCACATAGTAAGGACTTAATGAGTACCATGTTTAAAAAAAAATCTGTCTTTTGAGCAAGGAACTAAACATAGGCTATATAAATGGGTAACGGCAAAGTGATGTGAAGAATAACGTTATGGGTATCTTCTTGGGTGGTCCTTTGCATTACATTTATGTCTGATGTGTAACAAAATATGTCCTCTTTTGCTTCAGTGGTCCATTGTAGTTCTTAGAATGCATGCACATAATGTTCTTCAATAGGTATTCCTAAAGGATTGTTTTTAGAAGCTTGCCAGTCCATCAGTGGCTCTTACTGAGAGCTTACGCTGTGTAGAGCACTGTACTAAGCGCTTGGGAGAGCACAATATAACAGAGTTAGGTAGACCCGTTCCCTGCCAACAACAGGCTAACAGTGCAGCGCAGTGATATGCTTTGGCATTTTCCAAAATCTCCAGAGTCCACCCCTTTTCTTGAGGACAGTGACATTTTAGAACTCCTGTTGCATTTCCTTGGTGTAACGTCTGTTGACAAAATGACTGTGCAGTTGCCTGAACAATGCCTTCCCGCTTTTAGATCTCAGGAGGTACACACACCTTCACATTTCAGAGCTTTATCATTTCTCTCTGTTCTGACTTCCAAAGTTAGAACAAAGTCTACATCCTCATGTTTTCAAGTTTTTTAATCTTTCATCCTCAGAGGTGCCATCTCTACGGAGTACCTCCCCTCCTTGTCTCTGATGAAGTTGGAGCCATCTACATACTTAAGTAACACTGAGGTACTCTGATCTCGTAATGACTTTTCAGGGATGTAGAGAGCCCTTAGAGTGGAGGCCTTGGAGAGCTCCCAAGTTCAAGCTCCTTAGCTTGATTGGCATGTCACAAAGAAGGTTTCTTTAGACCTCCCTTTCTTTATCAGCTCTGACGTCATAAATTTTAAACTTCCCATTGGTTGTTGTTTATTCACAGCACATAATCAATCCAGAGTGTCCCTAGTTCAGGATATCAGTTTTTCAATAATTTCACCTTTGAGGCCTTACCAAGTCACGTTGTTATAAAGATGCAGTCAGTATTTGTAATTCAGTTGATATGAATCACTTCCTTTCCCATAAGAGCTATTGGATTTTCCCAGAAGAACTATTGGATTATCTTTCCCATTTCTCTGCCTAGATTAGCAACCTCTTTTCAGTTAGCATGGCTACTGTTTCCTGGACACCTATATTTTAAGATGGGTCAGTTTTTGTTTAGCAGTGGATGGTTGGGTTCTTGAAAGGCTAATTGTTTTGGAAGTCATATTTAATAAAAATCTGCTGCATTTTGGAATATGAATTTGTTTCCAGCAGTGTGGTTTAGAGCTTCACAAATCAGCATTTGAACTTGTAACTGTGAAAATTTTTTTCAGGGATGTGAGCCGTTTTAAAGATACCTGATCTGTAGTTAATCCAAAACTTGATTTCATACGGCCTATTTCATTCAAATGATGATGGGGATGAGGGTAATAAGATATTATCTTAGTTCTTCACCCCTCCGTCATTAATTCCGTCTCTTACGCATTCATTCCATTAAGACCAGAAGTTTAAAAGATATTTTTTTTTTAAATCTGAGATTGTTCTATTTCATCCAGTCACAAAGATCAGAAATTTATCAGATGATAAATTGGTGACTTTTGCCCTCTTTTGATCATGCAGATGTGCAGGATTCTATCACCTAAATTGTTTTTGAAGAAGAGTCTTAATCACCCAGTATCTCCGTGAACATAGGTATCAAGGAATCAAAAATGAGATGATGTATTTTGACTATATACTTTTGGCAGGGCTATCCACAGTGGTGACAAATCAGATGGAGTCCTCTCACATTTTTTAGTGCAGGCGCAATCAGTTTCAGTGGCTAATGTAACCTCAACATCAACAGGACCCAGCATGCCATCAAACGATCGATGGTATCAAATGTTTCCTGTATGCAGAAGACTATCCTAAGTGCTCAGCAGAGTAGAATATAATAGAGTTGGTAGAGGTGATCCCTGCCCACAAGCAGCTTACAGTCTACATGGGGAGACAGACATTAAAATAAATTACACATAGGGGAAATAGTAGAGTAGAAGTACACGGCTATGTGCTGTGGGACTAGGGCAAGTGTCAAAAGTGCTTAAGGGGTACACAGCCAAGTTGGTGGAAACAGGAGATCGCACAGGGGAAATGAGGGCGTAGACAGGAAAGGCCTCTTGAAGGAGACATGATTTTAAGAGGGTTTTGAAGTTGCAGAATCATACAGAAATCACTTCAGTTTTTGAAGATCTCACTAAACACAACCGTTATCCATAGACTTCCCTCCAAATTGTGAGCACTGTATTCATTGTATCCTATGGATGGTTTGGTCCCTTGCGTTGGGGAAGCAAAGCTGCTCTTGATAGTTTACGACGTTGAATTCTCCAACCTACGTTTTCTTTAGAGTTCAATTAAACCAGCCTGTCCCTTTTGACGCTGGCCTTGAGCCAGTGGTTTCCAGGTTGAGAAGTTTTATAAGATTGTCCTCTTTTTCCCTTGTAAATTTCACCATGAGCGACAATGTCCCTTAACTAATATAGAACATATCCTGACCTTCCTGGACTGATGAAAATTGAGGGAAGAGAACCTCAGAGGCCATGATTTGGCTCAGTGCCCTGTTCAGAGTAACTTCTGTCTGCAGAATTTTGTTTGTTTAGTTGTAGTCTGATTTAGAGTGTGAGAATTTTAAACAGTAGTGGTACAAGAATGTCATCACACTTTTCTAATTATAGTATAAATCCATTATAAATGCCAGGCACAGTAGTTTATAAATTCTGGGCTGCAACTTGGCATTCAAGGTTCCATTCAGGGAATATGGGTTTTGCTCATCTCAAAATTAATAATATAGACCAGAGGAAAAGAAGTACTGAATTCAAATCTGAGGATTAAAAGCCACGATTTTCAAGTAGAGGAAGTTATTTTGGGCTTCTGTTATTTTCAAGGAGAATCTTCCAATCAAGAATAAATCTTAATTGACTGTGCTCTTAATAGGGATTTACATTTTTACCAATAGGAATACAAATTTTACAGCATGTTTAAAATAAGGTTTCTGTACAGTAAAGTTTCTTGGGGCTACGAACATTGGAATTGCCTCCAGACAGCTTACCCCCAAAATTAGTTATTCTTATACTTAAGGAAGTTGTGTTAAATAAAATTTTATGAAAATTTAGCCTTTTAGGTGCTCACAAATTTGCATTTTTGTACCATTCTCTGAGTGTACATATGAGAGACAGGCTCAGATTATTAATTTGAGGAATGATGTTGAGGGTTTTGTTTTGGTATTTTTCCCCTATTGTTTAAAGTGGAAATGTCCTGGCTAAAGGTGGAGCTATAAAAATATGAGAAGTAAATGAAATCTTTGTACCATTGTGAGAAAATGGTGGAAAGTGTATTCATGGCCCAGTTTGTGGAGAATTATGAAGTAAGAAGTTTAAAATCTAATGGGAGAGGTAGGACAGGCGCAATACACATAGGAACCCTACAAAGTACTCAAAACACATACATAACCGAAAAAGCTTAAGTAACAGAAACATGAAAGCAGGCACATATCCAACAGCTCTTGTACAGGCACGTATACAGGCCCCAGACCTGCACACATGTAGCAGGAGTGAGGAAAGGCTAGGTGTAAGAAGGGAAGACAGAGCCAAGAAATTCAAATTGAAATGAGGGCCCTATTGATTTGACAGCTTTTGCTTGCATTTGAGTAGTAGTAGTTAGGTGTAAGAATGATGCTGGAATAAATGCTAAATCTTGTTTTGGGAATGTTTTACTGGTACCCTGATCTACTCTGGAAAATGAAAACCACTCATCTCCTCTGGATTGTAGCTCATTAAGGGCAGGGAATGTGTCTGCCAATTCTGTTGTATCATACCCTCCCAAGTGCTTAGTACAGAGCTCTGCAGCAGATGACCACTTAATAAGCACCATTGATTGATTGAGCTCAAATAAAAGGTGTGGTAACCGGAGACTGTTCTGACTTATTTGTTTATCCGTGAACCTTCAGGTCCATTTGTGCATTTCCCAGGTTGTGATTTATTAGTGCCCTCTTCATCTCTTCCTGCCTGCCTGTTAGCCATTTTTCTGCTTACTATCTTTGCAGAAAATGATAAAATGAAAAGTAAGGGGGTAAAACTCAGCTTGGTTCATTTTCTACTTGACAAATTGATGGGAAGGAGGATGAAACTCGTGGTTAAATTGAGGTTTGGTGCATATCTGAGGCTTTAAATTATCTACACCAGTCCTTCCCACTATAACCACAGATCACACTTAGTTAACTAATCCTTAGCACACCACAGACCTCTGAATGGCTTATACCTGGATGAGGGTCATGTTTTGCTTAGCATTTATATGGCTATCCATTTCTTCTCAATTTCAGTGATCATACATTTCTCCTGTTCTTGAAGAAACTTGCATATCAATAGCTTGCCCTTTTGATAACTCTGAGTCTCATAGGTTTATTTGAACTGGTAATCTTTGCCCATCAGATTCTTCCTCTTTAATTCCTTCAGGTGTGGTTATCATTCAGGACAGTATATGGGGCAGTAACAGAAATGCTGGTAACAGAAGGTGGAAATAACCAAAGTAACAGAAGTTAACATAAGGTGGAAGCAGTGAAGTGAGGGAGAAGGACAAACCTCTGGTTCAAATACCCACTGCTTACAGAGAGAGAGAGAAGATCTAGAGCTGGAATTATTCCTTTTCTACAAAGACTTAGTGTGCCACAAAAACGTCAAGAATGCAGTGTTGCAACAGGCCTTTTGAAAGCTGAGCTGAAAGAGCTGGCCTCAAAGGCATGAGAGGAATGTACAGGGTTAAGAGTTTAAAATAAAAACACCTCAGATACCATGCTTCTAAAACATCGCTTCAAATGGTTGGAATTCAAATGGAAGGACTTGTCTTCGTGGGGGGAGAATATTTTCAGACTCGGTAGAATTTCCTGACCTTCTTGCACATTCTGAGGAATGTTTAGAGTATAAAAGTTCCCAACTATTTCCTGGCTCCTGGAAGTCTTTTTGTCAAGTTCCATCCTGCTTTTGGGTGATTGTATTCCTGCGATTTGCAAGAGCTAACCAACTGCCTCTATTCATCCCCCTTCCTGCCACTTGGGCCAGTATTTTTTGGGCAACTCATGATCACACTTCTGAGTATTTGAGGTGAGGCAAGCACTCTGAGTGGTGGAGTAGACATTAGGGTAACAGCTGGACAGTGGATCAGTAGGAAGCAGAAGCAGGCCATCTTACTTTCCTTTCACCTTGACTCAGCAAGAGGTACGATAGAAGCATTTGAATCTCCCATTCCTTTCCTGCTTAGACATTTTTATTTTGGGAAATGGGTGGGAATTACCTCTGCCATTACCTCTCACCCCAAACTCTGCTTTGAATGGGGCATGCAATATGTGTGGCTAGGCGTGAATTTCTTAGGCCTCTTCCTCACTGAAAGACTATGTGCGGCATATGGCGGATGCAGTAAATAATTTTGATGTGTTTCCTGGGACTGTCAATCATCTTATTGTCTCTTCTTAAAAAGTAAAATGATTTGTTGTGAAGCATTGTCTGACTTCCTGGGAATAAGGTCTGATTCTGCCACTTCTCACTAAAAAGCTGTTCTGCAAAAGGAGGCATCTTAGTGAAACTTAGCTGCCAAAGGAAGGAGTCTAGCTGATTCCATTTAATCACTTTCCCGATTCAATCAACGGTGAACCAGTGTCCTGACACACTCATGGAGGTGTTATGGGGTGCTTTATCGTTGGAGGAGCTGACCTTAGATTGTGAGAGTTGAATTGTGAACCTTGTGTGTTAATTGAGTTCTGGTTCAATCGATTGCTCACCTAGATTGCACACACAGTTGAAACCCTGCGATGCTATTATTAACTTCCAGTTCTAAACAATAGTACGAAATGTAACTCAGCACATTGCTAAAATATTGTTCACTTTAGTGATGGGGAAAGCAGTTCTTTGAACACTTTGTGTATTGTTTTAGTTTGTAAAGCCCTTTTGGAACCTTTGGAGCAAGTGGTCTTCTGGGAAATGTAATATTATTATAATTACAATCATCGTTTGTATTGAAGCCTGCCCTTGGCATTATTAATAGGGTGTGATGTTAAAATAGCCTTTTCTGTTCATTGTTTCACTCCTTTAGAGCATTCACTGCCTTTCATTCAGCTTACAGAGTCATTATTAATGGTATTTGGCTCATGGAGTCCATGAGAAAAGATATGGTTTCATTTTTAAAACTAGAGTGTAAAGGGCTCCTCTTGTTCTTGAGCTTTCACAAAGCATTTATATTCCCTGAAGAAGCCTGGCTATCCTTATCCAACAATCCCAGAGGCTGTCATTGCTTAGGTATGTTTTATGTTCATCGAGATACGAATTTCTGCACTTAGGAGGAGGTGGATTATTCTTCCCTAGCAATGAGGCTTTACAGAAATTAGCTTCCTACTTTTCCTTTGTAATTGATAAATCTCACAGGAATTGAAGCAAATCTGTGAAATAACTTCTCAAAAATCTCAACTTTTACCCCCCACACAAAAAATGTTCTTTTTCATTTTGGTGGCCACAAGAATGACAGATTGATCACATCGTTTCATTTTTCTTTCCGTATCAGGGGTTTTCTGTCTAGCAGAGTGAAGGGCTATGGAGGGTGAGGGGAAGTGTTGGGGGCGTATGATGACTTTCTTTCAGAACAAATATCTTTATTCCCTCCCATCCCTTAAGAAGTTGATAAATATCTGAATTTAAGGGGACAATTAAGGGTGAAAATTCCGTGGGTTTTTAATAATAATGATGGCATTTGTTAAGCACTTACTGTGTGCAAAGCACTGTTCTAAGCACTAGGGAGGATACAAGGTGATCAGGTTGTCCCACATGGGGCTCACAGTCTTCAACCCCATTTTACAGATGAGGTAACTGAGGCACAGAGGAGTTAAGTGACATGCCCAAAGTCACACAGCTGACAGGTGGCAGAGCCAGGATTAGAACCCATGAACTCTGACTCCCAAGCCCGTGCTCTTTCCACCGAGCCACACTGCTTCCCATGTTTTTGTTTCCTATGAAGCAGCCTCATGCCCAGGTTGTTTGTCAGTCACTTGATGGTATTTATTGAGTGTTTACTGTGTGCAGAGCACTTTACTAAGTGGTTGAGAGAGTACAATATGCCAGATACATTCCCTGCCCACAACGAGCTTAAAGGTTGTTTCTTTAATCTGATTTTAATTCAGAGGTTTGTGCAAGTTTGGGCTCCTAATGCCTGTCTCCCCTTCCTTTGCCCGTCCCCTCTCCCACCCTTCCTCCAAATCCATCCATCTCTCCAGTGGAACCAAGTAACTTTCCACCCAGCTGCATTCAGAACTCTTGAATATTGGCCTTAGCAAAGCACAGTATGCAAAGGAAATGAAAGAGGGAAGTTAATAGAGCAGAATATGGCTCCCTTGGTGGAAATGTAGTCAGGACACTGAAGTTCCCACTCCTTGGCTTAGCTTTGGTTTCATTTCAATTTATTTCAATTCCCGCAGAATTGAAGATGCCACTGTAACGGCTTCATCTGCAGACCTCCCCCTCCACCCTAACCCCCACGTGCTTCCTAGAATAGTCTCAAAGTGTGACTTTTGAGGCAAAGTCTAATGAGAGCTGTGATTGTATTCAGTTGTTTCCTGCCCCACGTGATTGTACCCACCAAAAGCCAGTCTCCCAGGTATCATATTTTTGCCATTCTTCCCCTCCACCCCTCGCCCCCACTCCCGGAACTGAATAGCTAGCTCCCAAACTAATGCCTTTCATCCCATTTTTATGTTGGTTCTTTGAGAGGCCCACTCTAATGATAAGTGACCTCTCCCCTTCCTTAGCTGGTACTGCTGGACCCCCTCCAGCAGAAGTGGGAAATAGCTGATAGACCTAAAGGATGAACTAAAACGTTTACAAGAATCACACACCACCTGTAAATAACTTCTCGGCATTGAAGAAATCCAGCAGTTATCTAAAGCAAACAAGAAAACCCATTACTTTCCTGGTAGTTTACCCAGAGGGCTTTGGCCAGTTCCACCCGGTCCGCTGTATGATGATAGCGGCCCGGGTGGAAAAGCACCCACCTGTACTATCCAGTTGTTGTCTCCCTTTCTGCCTGACCTCTGGCAGTTGCCAGGTAAGTGTGGAGGGAACCCGAAACTACAGGGTTTTAAAATGTTTCATTGTATTTTTGTGATGCAGGGCAATCCAGAGCCGCCATGATACCCCCCAAGCATCCCCGGCAACCCAAGGGAGCGTTAGATGATGCCATCGTTTTTGGAGGAACAGCGGAACGAGAAGCAAGTAAAGATCGCCAGCCCACGCCACCGCCACTGCCGAAGAAAACTATCATGAGAGCCAACACCGAACCGATTCCCAAAGATCTCCAGAGGTCCCTGGAGAATTCCTTGTATGTCGTGGCCAACCCCACCTACGATATTGACCCAAACTGGGATGACAGCAGTGCCGGCTCTTCAGTCTGCTCGGAACTCAAGGGATTGGACCACGAGTCAGGCGATTCCTTGGACAGACCGCCGTGGAAAACGAGACCATCCACCTCAGCCGCCAACAGCGTTTGCAGCTTAACCACTATCAGTATTAAGGATCGGTTCTCCAACAGCACGGAGTCCCTGACAGGGAGACGCGACCCCCAGGGCCAACGGGGCAAAAGTATCCAGAAGCCACAGAGGCAAGCACTTTACCGAGGAATTGAGAACCGGGAGGAGATGATGGGGCAGATCCGAAGCCTCCACACGGATTCGCTGAAGAAACTGGCAGTCAAATGTGAAGATCTTTTTATGGCCGGACAAAAGGATCAACTCCGGTTTGGAGTGGACAGCTGGTCAGACTTCAGGCTGTCCAGTGACAGGCCGTGCTGTGAGGCTGGCGATGCCGTTTACTACCCAGCTTCGTATGCAAAAGATCCACTCAATAACTATGCAGTTAAGGTAAGAAGGAGTTTAACACACTCTCTCAGTCCTAACCGACAACTAGGGTGGACAGCGGTCAAGTTAAACACGACACGGTGTTTGTCGGTGAATGGCAGTAAAAGTGCCTTCGTTCATTTCAGCCCTACGCTGCAGGCCTTGTTCATTATGCCCTGACACTTGGAAAAAAAAATACCCCCATTAAAACAAAAATCCAACCTGCATCTGCTCCTGGCTATGCATCTCATCTGCTTCCTGTAAGTTTAAAATAGATTATTAATCCTTACATCATTAACTTCCAGCCCATGCCATTCCTTATTTGATGTTTTGTAGCTCTCTCACCATCAGTATGTATAATTTGCATTCCCTCAATGGTAATGGGGCCAAATTTGTCACACCATTTCTCTAGTCTAATATTTGTCGAGAGTTGGCAGGGCCTCCTTGATCATCCTCTTTTATGGATGAAGAAATTGAGGCTAATAACAGAAAAGAAATTGCTTGCCCAAGCACGGCAGTGTCAGAGCAATGATTGGGACTCAAAGCCGAAGAATGTAGTCAGTGTCTCTCTCTTTCTCTCTCTCTCTCTCTCTCTCTCTCTCTCTCTCTCTCTCTCTCTTATATATATATATGTATATATATATATATATATGATCAGCGTGATCTCTAGTGAAATTTGAAATGCCTTGAAATGCATTCATTCATCCAATCGTATTTATTGAGCACTTGCAGAGGGCGGATGGTCAAATACCACAGAAACCTGGATCAGTCAATCATATTCATTGAGTGCTTCCTGTGTTCAGGGATCTGTACTAAGCACTGGGGAGAGTACAACACAACAATATAAAAGGCTCCTGTAATGGAGGTAGTCCAAAGCATCGGCCTGTGTCCGCGATCCCTTCCTTCCAGTTCAAAAAGAATTATGTCATCCCTTTCACGTCCCATGTTTTAATTTGGCTCAGAATATATATAGTGTTTATTTACGGAACATGAAATATGAGATACCAACCTTCCCTGACAGGCCAGGGGGTTGGTTACTAAAGTATTCAAAGGACAGAGAAATGAATGGCACCATAGCTGAATATAGTACCAAAAAGGATTGCGCCCCATGGCTTTCCCCATAGTTAATCCAATCACTTATCCTGTCCTGCACTGATTACGGCATCAGCCTCCTTGCTGACCTCCCTGCCTCCTGCCTCTCCCCATTCCAGTCCATACTTCACTCTGCTGCCTGGATTATTTTTCTACAAAAACAATTGGGCCACGTTTCCCCACTCCTCAAGAAACTCCAGTGGTTGCCCATCCACCTCTGTAATGAACAAAAACTCTCCATTATTGGCTTTAAAGCCCTCAATCACCTTGCCCCCTCCTACCTCATCCCGCTACTCTCCTACCTCAACCCAGCTTGCACCCCTCGCTCTTTTAATGTTAACCTTCTCACTGTACTTCGATCTTGTCTATCTCACTGCCAGCCTCTCGCTCATGTCCTGCCTCTGGCCTGGAACGCCCTCCCTCCTCATATCAGACAGACGATTACCCTCCCCGCCTTCAAAGCCTTATTGAAGGCACATTTCCTCCAAGAGGTCTTACCTGACGAAACCCTCCTGTCTTCCTCTCTCCTTCCGCATCTCCCTGACTTGCTCCCTTTATTCACCGCCCCGCCCCCCCAGCCCCTCAGCATTTATGTACATATCTGTAATTTATTTATTCATATTAATGTCTATTTCCCACTCTGGACTGCAATCTCGTTATGGTCAGGGAATTTTTCTATTGTTTATACTGTACTCTCCCAAGTGCTTAGTACAGTGCTCTGCACACAGTAAACGCTCAATAAATACGGTTGACTGACTGACTGACTTTCATCTTGGGGGAGTTTCTGTGGGATCAGCCTATCTTTGAAACTATGATAAACCAATCAATTGTACTTATTGAGAACTTACTGTGTGCAGAGGACCTTACTAAGCACTTGGGAGAGTACAGTATAACAGAATTGGTAGACACATTCCCTGCTCACCAGGAACTTAATGATCTAGAGGGAATAGTCTAGACTGTTGATTTTGATTCCATCTGTTACTCTTTATTTATAGTCTAAGGGGTGGAGCTAGAACCACGTTCTGCCATTGATACGTCACTATTAGGCTAGCTCTAGGACTCTGCAGACCTAACACCTTTTCCATTTGCAATGGGAAGATACTGTAACCTGAATAGGAGTTAAAGCACAGCTTCTTATCAAATTAAACAGAAGGGTCACCTGCAGAGCAAGGAGGCTGATAAATTGAGAATACATGCTACTGAATTTGAAAAGAGTTTTTGAGGTTGAGAGCAGCATTGAAGAGCTGCCACATCAATCGGGGTTAGGGTGAGCCATCTATCCTGGTTCTTTATTGTCCCAAAGATCACAAATACAATATTGGTGCTTATTACAAGAAGGGTCGTTGAACTATCTGTTCTCTCAAAACAATTGAGAACTAGGCTTGAATAACTTTATGTATTATTGCCTGGCAATCTCGTCTGGTTACCAAATCAATGGTCTGGTATTGATTTTTCGCTTGTAATGATGCAAAAGTAATCTGCAAAGAACAGGTGGCAGGTGGTTATGTACTGTGAGTTGCCAGCAGGGTTTAGGAAGGATGTGTTATACTAAATTCCGCATATAAATGTCCCTTTGATGAAGGTGCCTCTGAGCCCTTCCAGAAATGCACAATGGATTATGCAACTTTAGAGGAATATTTAAAATGGAAGGGAGCAATGAATCCTACCTCTGCAGAGACAGGTGAAGAGACCAGCAGACGGCCAATACAGGCGACTGTTCATTTTCTTTCTCTTTGTATACAATCTGTTTCCAGTGGACTGGGCGTTTATCAGAGTCCAACCGGTGTGCCTATGCAAGGAGCAAAGGGTGCCAGCTTTTCATCTTGAGTCTGGAGGGTGGGATTGGACGGGGGATAATGAAGAGAAGAGGAGGGGAAAGGAAAAGTGTGGGGACAGGGAGGGGAAGGGGGAAAGAGCATTTGAGACGGTCTCTTACGTCTGTTTTACTCTGAAATGCCTACTACGGTGCTCTGTTCGCAGAAGGTGCCTCATGAATTGATTTATCCTTCATGGTGTCTTTTCACCATCTCACACTTTTTCTCCTCCTCCCTCCCCATCCTACAGCACCTACGCTTTGCTCGTCTCATCGGGCCACTGGGCCTAACAGAAACCCCTCTTGGCCCCAGTGTCTGTAAGAAAGTCACCCGGATTTGTTATGCACCATTCCTACCCGGGCTCTTCCTCCCATCCCTCCCCCATTGCCATCATCAGGAAGCAGCAGTGGCCATCTGAGGGAGGCGAATCAGCGTCGCCACAGCTCAAGCTTGGCCTCTCCTCAGCGTTACTGCCGTTTACTAATAACGGCGATGAGCAGCAGCGCTCGAGTAAGGAAGGTACCGATCGGAGCCGGGCCGCTCATTCTCGGGCCCCCGAGACCAGGCCTGGGGCTGTGCCGTATTGTCAGGGGCAAGAGGTGGAGATGGGCTGCCATCCTGGATCCACCTTCTGGCTTCCAGGGGGCCGGAATGGACTAGCCACAGCTGCCAGTGCAAACCAAAAAAACCGGAGAGGGAGGGGAAGCTATTAGCTTCTCCCCTAATAGTTCTCCAAGGAATTAGCGCCTGCGCTCTGGGGGGAAACGATTTGCAAAATTGTCACAAATATCAGACTTCTTTGGGAATGCAGGCAAGCCTCCAACAAGAGGAACTGCGGAGCCTGCTTCTTATGCTGCAGTTTTTACTGGAGAGCCTCAGTTTATCACATTTTGAGCATGCTGAGAAATAAAAGAGCTCCAGTAGAAATAAATGTGATTGGTGGAAATTAACTAGCCCAGCAAATGGACAGAGATAATTAAGTACTGATTTAGTGACAAGAGAGAAACTTCCCCTTCCATAATTCACAATAAACATTTCTAGCACTGAAACTGAGCTGGGAGTGATTCATCAGAAACCACCCGCTGCCCCACCGACACACACACACACACACACATGCACACACGCACACACGCACAGCACAGCACAGTGCCGTCCTTGATCAGCAGCTACCTCATTTCAGGGCTGATTGCATTCCAAAGTGCCCCACGTCCTCACATTATATTGGGTTAGGAGGATGAGATTCCACATTGCAAGACTGCTCTGCCACGTGGGAAAGGCAGAAGAGCTCAACTTCCCTGTGTAGGAGGCCTGGGAATGAGGATTATGGATTCGGTCCCCTGGTGAGTTATTGAATCACTCTGGGCCCAGTCTTTGCCACCTGAAAAATCGGTAGAACCTGCACCTACCTACCTTGCCCATTAAAAAAAAAAGGATAGAAAGCCCTCAAGCATGCCCAGCTTGCTCTTGTTTTAGTACCCAAGATGCAGCCTCAGGAATGCATTGTTATGGGTTATCACACAGAATGTGGTCTGAAAAGAGCTTTGGGGCATAAACCTCAAAATATCAAATAAAATAGTAAAATGTTATATAGTTGCCTTCTCAAATTTCTATTCCAGACACTGAAACTGGTTTCTTGGGGTTGGTGAACATTTTTGCAGTAATTTAAGCTCCAAATTGCATGGCCTCCCTGACAGGTCTCCCAGCAGATCATCACAGCCCAGGGTACTTTGTAGTTTGGACCCAGGCAGCATTTTATATATTGAACACTTAATCCATTCTGAGTAGAGTTGTAACAGCATTGAGTCTCCGTGTTCTGGCCCTCTGACAAAAAAGCAGAGGAATATTTATTCCAAGGCCAGATTAGGAAAGCAAGGCCAATCAGTAATCAGACTGGACACTTATCATTGGGTCAGGCCAAATCCAAGATATCAATTTAGGATTAGCAGGTTTTCATTCTACAGTGTATCTCATTTGCCATTGTGCCTTTGTGTAATGCCACAAAGTAGCACAGATGGTACAGTATTTGTGATCTTCAGTGTTTCTCATTTTCATCACTGTACAATTCATTCCCCGCAATATCCATCTCACTTAAGGTTCACTAAGGCCCAGTAAAGCACATAGGATGAGGTAGAAATGAGATTCCCGGCTGGTAAAGTGTAAGTCAGCGGAAGGCATACTAGAGAGACCAACTGGCCCCGCGATGGAAAAATCAGCATGAATGTAGAGTGCTTTTGAGGATTCTGGTCATGTGGAAATTCTTGATATCTTGGAGGGAAAGGAAAGAAACCTGAAAAAGGACTGCAGAGAGCATTGCAAGATGGACTGCAAGGGCAGAACAGCTCGTTGTCTAATTCTCATTTGGGAGAAGGAGAATTTCTCTTCGTAATCACCCCAGCCCCGTAGCACTTGTGTAAATATCCTTGCACTCTATCCCTATCCCCTAATCTAGTTTAATGTCTGCCTCCCCGAGTAGACTGTAAACTCCTTGTGGGCCGGGAGGGTGTCTGCCAACTCTGTTATATTGTATTGTCCTAAGCTCTTAGTCCAGTGCTCTGCACACAGTAAGCTCTCAATGAATACTGTTGATTTAACTGATTGACTGAGTAATAATGTCTTAGAGAAGCAGCATGGTACAGTGGAGAGAGCACCGGCCTGAGTGTCAGAAGAACCTGGGTTCGAATCCCAGCTCTGCCACTTGTCTCCTGTGTGACCTTGGGCAAGTCACGTAATTTCTCTGTGCCTCAGTTACATTTGTAAAATGGGAATTAAGACTGTGAGCCCCATGTAGGACGGGGACAGTATCCAACCTCGTTTATATCACCCCCAGCACTTAATAGAGTGTATGGCACATAGTAAGCGCTTAACAGATCCCACAATTACCATTTTTTCCTTTGCCCGCTCCCGTTCCCTAGCCCCACCAATTATCAACCATGTTGGCCACCCCATTCAAAACCAGGGACTTCCTTGGACCTAGCGCTGTGTGGTTTTGAGGAGGGGGGCAGAGCAGGAGGGGAGGGGAAGGGATCGCATTTTTTACCTCTCAAACATCCTTTCAGCACTTAAAATTGGCTTGCCAAAGGGGGCCCCCTCTATTGTCTGAAAATAGGTCTCCCTCCCACCCTCCCCAGCTGTGAAAGGGTAGCAAGATTCACAGACACCCTCAGCAAGCAGGCAGAGCAGGCCTCCAAAATGCAGTCTACAGGCCTGCACCGTTCATTACCGCTTCATCTTGTCGCCTCATTTTGATTATCACCAACCCAGGAGTACCTCACCTGCCTGGCTGCTCGGGTAGCCACACACACACATGCACATTCCACTTTTAAAACTTAGATATGTAGGCCTGAATTATTATTACAACTATAAAAAGCCTTATAATGGCAAATTTGCCACTAAGGTATGCAGAGCAGTTGCCATGAGCAACGCGGGAAACGAGCCCCTGCACCAAAATGGATATTTGAAATTCAACTTTTCGGAGGCCCCAGGAGAAGCAGGGAAATGGCCCTCCTCCTATCCGCTTGGTTTTCTGAATAATATAATGGATCTCTTTAAATCCATTGTGGAGGCATTAAACTAGATCTAAAAAGATTCCAGACAAATGTAATCTGGCCTGGCTACCTTTAATCCATTTTTTCCTCTCCCCCCTTTTCTCCCTGAAGATTTGTCTGTCTTAAAGGAGCCCACCAGCCCGAACTTAATGATTAAGCATTTATCCAGGTTCAGAGCAACACCCCAGTGACAGGGCTGTGCGGATAGCCATCCGGCACCCGGACAGATGTCGAAGAAACGAGAGCTGTTCTTTCTCCTCCCTGCTTCTGTATTAACTCGGCCAAATGCCCAATTTTTCCTCGTCTCTATTGCCGTGACAGTGCATTATGCAACTAGTAACTGTGTGAATGTGTGCTTAGCAGGTTAGCTAACCAATAACCTGGCTGCCGCTTTCAATGTATTTGAGATTTTCTTTGTAAATGGAACCCTGGGAAGGAGCCCCTCCTCTCCTCTCCAAGCTAGAGTTGGCCTCTTGCTTTTCCTGCACTTTTCTCATGTTTATGTACTTTGGTCAACACCTTTGGTGGAATCTTTCATGCCGGCTTCTCCGAGTCATGTTATTGTACCATACCCAGGAGGGGTCATTATGGCGTATTTTGCAAGGAGAAGGAACCTTGGTATGTGTGGGGTTTTTTTTTTTTTCCTCTCTCTCCCTCTCTCTCATTGAACATTTATATTTAAATTATAGTACAGCACTACGGTATATTGATATAACAGCCCCCTCTACAGTCACTGTATTGGAAAGGCCTGTTTCAGCTTTGTGCTCATTGAGAAAATATAATCAAACATAGATTGAGCCTGCTCTGATTAACAGCAATTTTTCACCAAGATTAAAAGATTATATTACATATACTTAAATTTCAGAGACAAAAAAAACCCAAAACACACACGTCCGGATACCTCGGGGTTCGTTCCCAGAAATCAGGAAACGAAACCACTGTACAAACGCTTTCTCTTTGTGCGGGAGACCCTTTCATTATTCGGCAGCATC
Source organism: Tachyglossus aculeatus (assembly GCF_015852505.1). Lineage (NCBI taxonomy): Eukaryota > Metazoa > Chordata > Mammalia > Monotremata > Tachyglossidae > Tachyglossus > Tachyglossus aculeatus. The sequence continues at coordinate 13,623,111 of NC_052091.1, read as the reverse complement.
CCCCGGCCGACTGTGGTCCATCCATGCCGCATCGCCGCCGTGGCGAAGAGAGGGCTCAGCTGCATTTGCGAGGAAAGGAAAAATGCCAAGGAGGGAAGCCATTCCGGTCTTTTCCTGGGTGGACAATGAATTAGATCAGAAGATGATCCTGGGGTTGTTGGCTGGGTCATTTGTACCACCGAGGGAGCCCTGCTTTCTGAGAGAACTCTTTGGGGCTGGAAATTTGTCACCTAAGTCGGGAACTTTGAGTTTTAGAAAACTAAAACAGTCAGGTTATTAATATTTGAAAAATGGCTACTGCGCAGTGCATAGAACATTATTTCCTAGAATTTAATACTGCTATCTAAATTAACATCAAAACGGGCTCCGTAATAAAGATTTATGAGATACCCATCATATGAGAAATCCGATTATGGAAATCTCCTTAGATGTGTGTGTTTAATTGGAACTGTTTTGATGGGTATAAACCAATTAGGAACCCTGTTGTTTTTCCCTGCCCATGTGTCACTTTTCACCCCTTGTCCCCAAAATCAAAGTGATCCAGAACTCTTCTCATCTTCTAAATGGACATGATGGATTTTTTTTAATGGTATTTGTTAGGGGTTAACGATGTGCCAGGAACTGTCCTAAGCACAGGGGTAGATGTGCAATAATCAGGTTGGATGTAGTCCTTGCCTCCTTAATCCCCATTTTTCAGATGAAGAGACTGAGGCACAGAGATGTCAAGTGACTTACCCAAGATCACACAGCAGACATGTGGCAGAGCCAGGATAAGAACCCAGGTGCCTTGGATTCCCAGGCCCATGCTCTATCCACTAAGCCACGCTGCTTCTCCGGTACCAAGGCACTTGTACCTTGTAGTGAATTGTATTCACTTGTAGTGAATTTGTATAAATATACAAAATGAGAGAGATTCCCCTTGCCTTTGGTAGTTGAAAAAAGAAGCTCAATTTGACTGTAAAATCAGAATCTACCTCTCTTCTGAATGGGGGGCCGGGTAGGAGCCTTGTTAGAAAAAGAAGCATTTTTCTATTTTTAAGAAACTTAACTAGACAATGCATTTTGTAAGCTTTCCATCTTTCATTGTGACTGATAAATGCACAGAGTAGACACCACCAGAAATGTGTTTGTGGGGGAAGCTTTCATTATTTCTAGTTTGGAAGTCTCCTCAGAATCATGAGGACGATAATGAATCGAAGTTCGTTGTGGGCAGGGAACATGTCTACCAGCTCTGTTGTTAGTACAGTGTGCTGCACACAGTAAGCGCTCAATAAATATAATTGAATGAATGAATGGTAATCTCTCAAGAGCTTAGTACAGTTCTGTGCACACAGTAAGCATTCAACAAATATCATTGATTAATTGAATAACATGTATTCACCTAGCTAAAAGGGTAATTCCAAATGATTTCTTGGCATTCGGTTCTTATGGTCACTAACTGAGAGAATTTAATCTTCCAGGACTCAGCATTGTTAGCTTGGAGTAATAATCATGATACTAAGACATCTGATCACCTGTTTGTAAAAACGCCAATTTTCAGTCTTCTATCCCAGAAAAATGGCAAAGTGATGGAGGATGTTCTGACAGTGAACAGAAGGTGTTCAGGATCTGAAAGAGCCCATTAGTAATGCTTTAGGCATAAAAACTTTATGTGGTCTTTATAACCACTAATACTTCTCTTTGTATAAGGCCTTATTACTTAAGTATTATGGTGTAAATAAGTCCTAGTGAGATAGAACCAAAAGTTTCTGCGGGCATATTAGCCTAGGACTTTAGTTTTCAGTAACCCTGGATCAGGTTATCAGTTTCCACAGCACTAGTATTTGCACCCTTGATTCACCCTACCCTCAGCCCCACAGCACTTATGCGCGTATCGGTAATTTGTCTATTTTGATTTTGGTCTCTCCCTCTAGACTATAAACTCCTTGTGGGCAGGGAACGTGTCTACCAACTCTGTGGTATTGTACTCTGCCAGTTGCTTAGTACAGTGCTTTGCAAACAGTAAGTGTCAACAAATACGATCGATTGATTGTTAGTCTAGCTCAGGCAGTAAGCGTCATGGGCTTTATTATCACCGTCGAGAAGGTAATTGATGTTTCAGAAGAATGCCCCTGAGCAATGATAGGACCTGCATTGGGGTGGAATCCACTAGAGACTTTAGTTACAAGGATGTCAGTAACTCTGGACAGCCCCTACATCGGTGCCCGGGCACCGCTGACGCCCCGTGAGCTCACCTTTCTGCCACCCTCATTCAATACGTTGGTGAGAGCAAGGCCACAGCAACACACACAGGACAAGAATGTGTAGCTGACACCGGCATCCATCCCTCCTTCCACCTCCCTAGTAGTGGCTCCCTTCTTTGACGTGCTTTGGGACTCTGATTTTAAACTGACATCACCGGGTAACCCAGCGTGATTACTCTTACCCTACTCGGTGGCCAGATTTTTTTTTAATGGTATCCGTTAAGCGTTTACTGTGTGCCAGGCATGGTATCCGTTAAGCATTTACTGTGTGCCAGGCACTGTACTAAGCACCTGGGGAAGATATAAGACATTTAGGTTGGAAACAGTCCCTGTCCCCCAGCGGGGCTCACAGTCTTAATCCCCATTTTACAGATGAGGGAACTGAAGCCCAGAAAAATGAAGTTACGTGCCCAAGGTCGCACATCAGACAAGTGGCCAAGTCAGGATTAGAACCCAGGTCCTCTGACTTCCAGGCTCTTTGCTCTTTTCACCAGGCCACACGCTGCTTCTCACATTGCTCGGCTGTTGTTTGAAAGCAGAAGTTCCAGCCCCGTTCAGTAGGGCAGAAGGGTGAGCGATTTTCACGAGGGACTTTATGACAGTGCTTTAGCCCGTTCCTCATCCAGTTAGCACAGAGCCAATCTCCATTTGTTCCACTTAAAGTCAGCATTGAAAAGAATGTAACTTGCTAACCATATTCGGGTTTTTCTTTTTCTTTTTTTTTCTTCCAGATTTGCAAGAGTAAAGAGAAAGAATCCCAGCAGTATTATCACAGCTTAGCCGTCCGCCAGAGTCTGGCGGTGAATTTTAACATCCAGCAGGACTGTGGCCATTTCCTGGCCGAAGTCCCCACTCGTCTTCTTCCCTGGGCAGACCGTGACACCCCTGGGAAGGCGGGGGAGGACGATGAAGAGGAGGATGATGCGGAGGCAGGGGAAGCCGAGCCGAAGAGCAGGGACGCGCCGTCGGAGGCAGCCGGCTCCAGCGGCCAAGGAGCAGCCAGCAAGCAGCGCAGTCATGTGGTGGTCATCACCCGGGAGGTCCCAGACCACACGGTAGCTGACTTCGTCCGCGAGGGAGCCGCCCAGCACGGGAAGGACGCGGAGGCGTACGAAAGGCAAGTGTGCCTGCTCCTTTTACAGCTCTGCTCGGGCCTGGAGCACCTGAAGCCCTACCACGTGACCCACTGTGACCTGCGGCTGGAAAACCTGCTGCTCGTCCACCCCGGACCTGAGAGAGGCCCCCAGAACGGAGAGCCCAGGGAGCCCGGCCTCCCCGCCACCTCCCTGGGGCCGCCGGTCAACAGGCTGATCGTCAGCAACTTCTCGCAGGCCAAGCAGAAGAGCCACGTGGTCGACCCCGAGGTCCTCCGGGACCAGTCCCGCCTGGCCCCGGAGATCATCACGGCCACGCAGTACAAAAAGTGCGACGAGTTCCAGACGGGCATCCTCATTTACGAAATGCTGCACCTCCCCAACCCTTTCGACGAGAATCCGGAGCTGAAGGAGAAAGAGTACACCCGGGCCGACCTCCCCCGGATCCCCCGCCGCTCCCCCTATTCCCCGGGCCTGGAGCAACTCGCCGGCTGCCTCCTGAACCCCAACCCTTCGGAGCGGATCCTCATTTCCGACGCCAAGGGGATCCTGCAGTGTCTCCTCTGGGGTCCTCGGGAGGATGTGTTCCAGAAACTCTCCGCCTCCTCCAGCGCCGGGCAGAGAAGTGCCGTCCTCCAAAACTGGCTGGACATCAGGCGGACCCTGCTGATGGTCAGGTTTGCCGAGAAGTCCTTGGACAGGGAGTGTGGGATCAACCTTGAAGACTGGCTCTGTGCCCAGTATCTGGCCTTTGCCACCACGGAATCCCTCAGCTGCATTGTGAAAATCCTCCAGCCCCGTTAAAGCCGCCGTCCCGAAGTACCCCCTTCTGCCCATTAGTGTGAGAGCCGAAAAGAAACGAGTTCTCACAGCCACCGTCCCCGAGCACGTGGGAAGCCATTTGGTTGTCTCCAACTTGAAAGATGATGGAGTCCTGTTCAGCCTCAAAATTCCAACTGTTGAAATGAAACTGCAGGAACAAGCAGTTGCCTCCAGCTGAATACCTTCCACTCAAATATTTCTACAAATATATGTATGTATATATACATATATACACACATATATGTGTGTGTGTGTGTGTGTATATGAAAGAAATAAAATACAACCTAAGCGAATAACTCTGTTTAGAGGAGGACAGTGAGCTGCATTTAGATATCCCACTCCTGCTGGATGTACCTTCCACTTCAGCATCAGAGGTTTACTGTATATAGCAGCAAAATGATGTTAACTAACGATGGTAACCAGGAGACAGTTAAAATGTTCGTTGTTATTTCTTTCTCTGAAATATGTATATCTGATTAGTAGTCCTGTAGAACTGTTAGCGTCATCATGATGGTGTGACCGGGGGCTGCGTGGATGTATTGCAGACGTTGGAGAGAAAAATGAAAGGTCCCGTTGGAAACTAGCCTTCAATCCAGGGGTTGAAAGGACCGGAACCCCACCTCATCCTGTTCCTCCACCACTCTCCTCTTCCCAATACAACCAGACATGATCCTTGCAGTTTGAGATTTCAGTCATCGGCCACTTGTAGCCTCTTACGGAGCAGTCTCAAATCGGGGTCCCTGCCGTCTCAGTGGGGAAAGGACATTGTTCAGCGCTGACCTCTTCGTTGCCAGCGGAGTCCCGTGGAGATGGTCATCCTGCTTGTGCAGTTCTCTGGGGGTCGAGGGGAGCGACGGCTGTTTTAAATGACAGCTCTCTGATGGCCGCCGGATATCGAGTTCAGCAGCCACAGCAAGCAGGGCCCCGATTGTGGTTCTGTTTCCCCTTTAGCAATAATCGGATCTTTCCCGTTCTCAGTAGCCAGTGTTAACGAGCACGCCGACCGCTCCAAACAGGGCTCTTGCAGAGGATTGGCGTTCAGCCGAGCTCTGAGAGCTGTTCGCAGGGAAAAGAACTGCTGGCTGGCTCTCGAGGTGATGGCAAGAGGGGAAAGACACCACTTGCTGCAGCTGCTGACCTCCTCCCCTGGATCACTCACCTGGCCTGTATAGTAGACGCCTCTTCCTCGGACAAGTTGCCCAATTGCTCGACATTACCTGCCTCCACGTTCTCCGGTAACTGGTTGCGAAGGCCAAGTTCGGAAGGGAATTTGATTTGTTAAGGGGGTGGCAGAGAGCCTATGGCCTTTTCTAGAGCCTGTGCTTTACTCCTATGGATCTATGTGCAATTCTTGTATGTATTTTTTTAAAGCTGTATATTACAGTGTTTACGTTGCAACTTCACCTGAAGCAAGACCTGAAGAAAACCTCCCCCACTCCCACCCCCTTTACCCTCCCCGCCCCACAGCCCCCCGTCCCCTTCTTCTGGCACATAAACATGCTGAGATGAGTGCTTTTTACTTGGATCGCTATGTGTCTGTCTGTCTTTGCTCCAAACTGTGAGGAATCGGTTTACTTCAGCCTTGAAAACAAAATAGCCACTTTGACTGTGTGCGGATGCTGGGACCAGCGGCCGGGACCCCAGACAGAAGAAGAGTCCAGTGGGCAGGAGGTCGGCAAGATACATTCTGCCCTCCCAGACAGAAAGGGCCCTAAAGTGCCCACAGCGTTTCCTGCAGGGGGGCCTACCCAGCTGAGCCCTGTGGAATGTGGAAATCAGGATGGACTGTGGCAGTATTACAGAGCACATCTGTGGCCTTTAAAAAAATATTTCTAAACTTTTGTGATTTTTTTAATAGCCTTTCGTTTGATCCATCTGTATCAGAGAGGGAATCAGGAAAGGAGAAGGAGAATGTATTTTATTGTGATATTATCTTTTGTAAAGAAAGCAAAATAGCAAAAATAGAGAAGCAAAAAGAGAGTCGGCGTCTGAGAGCCTTGTTGGTGACCTCCGTCAGAATGGCTGGAGGCGGGACCAGAGGGCTTCTGGCCGAGGACGCTTTTTAAGAAACAGTTCAGATTGGCTGTGCTGGGAAGCCTGTACAGAAGCATTGCACTAGTAGTCGACCCTACGCAGCTCATGAGAGTACAGAACCTGAGACTCAGGGGCTACCGGCCCCGAAGCAGAACCTGCTGTCTGAATAGTCTCCCGTTTTCCTCATCACCAGCCCTACTACCCACTGCGCTGAGGGCACTTACTCTTTCTGCATGGTTTGGCTTTGCCTTTCTTTTTTAATGTAGCCCGGGTTTGCAGAACTCTTTGCCTGGCTGTGGCTTGGCAGCACCCAGACCACCAGCCCCTTCACTAGCCCGCTCTTGGAGACCACCAGCCGGCTCGTGGAATCGAGAGGGCATCTCTTACTGTCACTTTCATTTCGACTTGCACATGCACAGTTGCATTTTGAATGTTTTATGAGGTGGCATGTTCAGTGCACCTGGCCCCCAGACTTTTTCCTCTTTGTTCTTTAGATGGGTAATTTTGTTTCCCTTTTTTGTGATGACTTTGATCTAGTATTCATTTTAGCTCTCTAGTATAATCAGCATGGCCACACTTTCACTACCTAGCTCTTTATTGTGCAGCACTGAGGAAACTTAGCACCTCTCCAAGTTAGATGTGTTTATTCCAATCTTGTTTTGTTTAGGTTTTTGTTGTTATTGGAGACAGGTTTTATGAGGGGGCTTCATTTTTGGGTTTGTATATTTTTTTAAGGGACAGAAATGAATGCCAACTGGCTACTTGCAGAAGCCTGAGACTTTCCAGAGATAAGGGGCAGCGTCACCACCAAGTTCTTCTCAGGGCGGTGCCGGTGCGAGTTGAGAAAAAAGGGAGCCAGCACCCTGTCAGAGAACTGCATCCTGTTGGTCCTCACCAAAAGTTATTTCCAGAGGAAAGCAACCCATTGGTGTTCCATTACCTCGTGGCAAATATTGAAAATCTTTTGCAAGTTGTAATGGGGGCCTTGCGTTCATTTGCCCACTGGCACGCACTCTTGGGTTTGAATTTTTAAGCAGAGCACTTTCCGGTTGTCTAAAGCAGTGACTACGGCTCCAAGTCCACAGAATCGCAATCTTTTTTTATCTAATAACACTGGACATGTGCCCATCCATAGCAAGATGGTGGAGAAATGAAGCCGCTCTTTGAAGAGGCCTTCAAGTGGGCCGCTTCTTGAAGCTGAATAGAGTCAAGCCAAAGCTCTCCGATCCTTTTGGAAAGTGGAGAATACTGGGTGGGGAAGCCTGGATCAGAGGCTGAGTGGAGAGGTGAGTACCTTGGCAGACCCAAAGTCTGCTCTTGGAAGAGAATGAGTGGTGATCCCACTATCATTAAATGGGAGGGTTCAAGAGAGTGATAAGTTATTGAGTTGGTTTAAGGAAAAAATACACTTTTTCAAATCTAGGCTTTCTTAGGGTTTAGAAACTAAATAGCTATCCAGAAGTGAGAAGTGCAAACCTGTGAAGCCCAGTCAGCCCTTTGCTGGGGAGATCGCATGGGTTCCTCCAAATCCTGGAATAATCTAGAATTAGGGCCTCGACTCCAGAACATGAAGACTCTCGAGTCAAGCCTGGGAAAACCAAGATTCCTATAGCTTCCACATCCACAGATGTCCAAAGGGTAGCCATGTGAAAAACAAGATGGCTCCTCAAGCTAGACCCTCAAAAATTGAGAATCCAATTTAGCTTCTAAGATCAGGTCTAATGAGTAGGTCCATGTGACTGTGTTGAATCAAGAGATTTCAAACCTAGAAATATTGACAGGTATCTCGCAAATTGTATCCCAAAACCCCATCCTTGTAGAACTACTGTGGTGGGCTTTCTTTGGGCCACTAGACGGTAAAAGGGAACAGATCTCTGGCCCTGAACTGGGAATAATTCTGGGTTGGGAAATGGGCTGTTTGCAGCTCAGGCTGCAAAGAGGCTAACTGGCCTAGCGTCATCCTCGGGGCTGAAATTCTACCAAGCTTTCTCTAGTTTTGCTTCCTTCAGCACACCAGAATCCAAACAAGTGATCTGGAAAGTGTAAGCCCATCTACCAGGAATTTGATGGTGTGGAGATTTGCCTCTGTTATTTAAACGATCCAGATGTCCAGATAAAGAAGTAAAAACATTTAGGAAGATGTTGGCTTCCAACTCCAGCTGCTTTGGGACAATCCAACTCCTCCCCCCAGTAATCTACCTTTCTTCTTTCTTTCCTTCCTTTCTTCCTTCCTTCCTTTTTTTTTCCATTTTTTTCTTTCTTTTCCTTTTCTTTTTCTTTCTCTTCTTTCTTTCTTTCTTTCTCAAGAAATAGCATTTCATTTATGCCCCCCTCAGAGTGGTTAAGAATCGATTCCTGCCCAGCCTATTGATTGCTTCCCAGAAAATGTGGCGACTGGTTTTTACCTGGTTTGGTTTCAGATTTGGATCCTTTAAAAAGTGTCTTGCAGCTTTGAGTCTAAATACTGCTCTTATTGTACGGAGAGCTAAAGAGGACCAAAAAGGATTCCACGTGGGGCTCCCAAAGGAATTTGCATTCACATGTCGCAGTTTTGGATTATACCAAAGAAATGGAGATTTTTCACCATGATGCTAAGGTGGAGCTTCGGCTCAGATGCTTCCAAGAGGGTTATTGCCAGTGCCCTTGGAGGGCAATTAGCTGCATTCAAGTTGATCGGTTCAAAGCAACTTCATGGAGAGAAACTCCCAGGTTCAGAAAAGACTTTGTCTTAAAGCCATTTTGAGAAAAGCACTGAGCAGAATGTACAGTCTGTTTAAATTCTAGGCAAAACAGGAGTGGCCTCGGGGCCTTCGCTCCCTCCCAAGTTTAAGAGTGGCCTGGGAACGTACAGCTTGTGTACGTTGGCGCTGTATGGGGAGGATTTTCAGAGGGAGAAATGGTTGGGATGGGTTTGTGTAAAGAGCCCTTGGGAGATTTCATAATGTAGTCATTTTTATAAACCTTCACACATAGGTGTTTAACCACTCATCATCCCTCATCATTTAATATTTATTAAGTGCCCAGAATATTCAAGGTGCTACCCAGCTGCCCACATTACTTCCAGCAGCTGTTTGAGATTGAACTGAGTTTACTTCGGTAGCTTTTAGAGTGGGAGCAATCTGTACAGGGCATGATATACTCTTCCTTTCCCATCCTGGTGCATTTTGTTTCTCAGAAGAACCTTGTCTAATTCCAGCTCGGCCGCCTCCATCCCACCCTCTGCATTTTTTTTTTTTTTTAGTCCAAGAAGGTTTCAGGGATTCAGAAGAAGTTGGAAATTATTTTATGTAAAAGAAATATATAGACTATAAATATATATATTACTACAAATTTTATTGTACTCCCGAAAATCCACTCTGTCCCTGTCATGGGGTGTACATGTCACGTGTGTTTGTGTGTGTGTGTGTGTGTGTGTGTGTGTGCGCGCACGCATATGCGTGCATTCTTGCACGCGTACGCGCCTGTGTGTGATGAGTTTGGTCAAATATTAAACTGCCCCTAATGTTTCAGGGGAGGACATTTGAAAGAAAAAAATATGCTATTTCAGAAAAATCTATGTCAGGAGGATTCACCTTTACCTGATTCAGAAAGTTTTATGCCAGAACTGGCTTGGTTTTGATTTTTCTCTTGAAATTATGCAGGGCATTTTAGGTGTAAGATCAATAAAGAAAGAATGATTCCTTCCCTTTCCATATTTTTATAACTGGGATTATTTTTCAACCAATCTCTCAAAAATGAAGTTTTTTAATATTTGAACTTTGCCCCGCACTTTTCTGTGTAAGCTTTGTTAGGAAATTTCTTTCCACGCTTTAACCGATGCTTCATATTCTCTAGTTACACATTCTTACGTGTTTATAAATGTATTCACTCATTGCCTCCTATCATCAGGAGGTTTTACACTCTGGTTTGCTGTGGTACTTTGCTGTGTACTCTTGTGGCAGTAATATTACTGTGTAAATAAACAAGTTTTATTACACTGAAAGCCAATTCTGGACTTGCTTCATTTTGTTTTTCACATTTTAATGAAAGTGGGGTCTTGAAGCAGATGGCAGTAAATGATCTTCCAGGACCAGAAAACTAGATGCCCCTTGGCCAATTTCCAAGTTGTTTCTGAGGCAGAAAGCAGTGGCGTCCTCATCAAGGTCAGGCAGAGAGATCTCTTTACTGTTTTTGGCAAAATGGAAATTAATATCGCATCTCCTCCAAGAACCCTTCCCCAGTAAGCCCGCATCTCCCCTACTCCCTTTCCTTTCTGCGTTGTCTTTGTAGTCGGATCTGAACACTGTATTTCATTCCAACCTCAGTATCTGTGTCTTGTCTTTTGCTGGCGAGTCGTTTCCCCCCCATAGCGACGCCATGGACATATCTCTCCCAGAACGCCCCAGATCCATCTGCAGACGTTCGGGTAGTGGATCCGTAGCGTTTTCTTGGTAAAAATATGGAAGTGCTTTACCATTGCCTCCTTCTGTGCAAATATCTATGTACATATCCATGAGTTAGTTTAATGATTGTCTCCCTCTCTTGACTGAAAGCTCTTGGTAAACAAGGAAACGTGTCTACTGACTCTGTTACAGTGTACTCTCCCAAGCCCCTAGTACGGTGCACTGCACGCAGTAAGCGCTCAGTAGAGATGATTGGCTGATTAGACTGATTAATTCAGTCTTGGACTGATTAGACTGATTAATTCAGTCTTCAGTGTCTCCCTTTTGAGTTCTCTATGTGCTACCCCATTCCTTATTCTGTCCTGAAAAGGGATTTGTATCTATACTCCATCTAGTATTTCCCACCCACGCAAATTTTTAAACCTGAATCCTAGTAGAAGAAGATTTAAGGTTATTCAGATGTTTTGAGAAACAGAGTAGCTTAATGGATAAAGCATGGAGCCAGGGGATTTGGATCCTTATCCCGACTGCTGTTTGCCTGCTGTGTGACCTTGGACAAGTCACTTCTCTGTGCCTCAGTTTCCTCACCTGAAAAATAGGATTCAATACCTGTTCTCCCTTCTACCTTGATCGCGACCCCCTTGTGGGACAGGGACTGTATCTGGCCCGATTAACTCTTATCTATTACATCATTTAAAACAGCTCTTGACACATCAATCAATCAGTGGTATTTATTGAACGCTGATTGTGTGCAGAGCACTGTACTAGGTTCTTGGGAGAGTACAATAGAACACAGTTGATAGACACATTCCCTGCTCACAAAGAGCTTGGAATCTAGAGGGGGAGACAGACATGAATATAAATGAGTTAATTATGGATATGTACATAAGTGCTGTGTGGCTGAAGGAGGAGTAAGTAAAGGCTGCAAATCCAAGGCAGGAGTGTTGCAGAAGGGAGTAGGAGACAAAGAAGTGAGGGCCTAGTCAGGGAAGGCTTCTTGGAGGAGATAGGCCTTCGATAAGGATTTGAAGGTGGAGAAATAATAATAATAATGATGGCATTTGTTAAGTGCTTACTATGTACACTGTTCTAAGTGCTGGGCACTGTTCTAAGTACTGGAAATGTTGCCAATTTGTACTTCCCAAGCGCTTAGTACAGTGCTCTGCACACAGTAAGCGCTCAATAAATACGATTGATGATGATGATGGAAAGTGATTGTCAGACACGGAGAGGGATGTTCCAGACCAGAGGCAAGAAATGGGCGAGAGGTCGGTGGCCAGATAGACGACAACGAGGTACAGCGAGTAGGTTGGTAGTAGAGGAGCAAAATATAAAGGCTGGTTGTAGTATAAAATCCGGGAGGTAAGAGAGGTGGGGGTGAGGCGAATGAGTGCTTTAAAGCCAATGGTAAGACGTTTCTGTTTGATGCAAGGGTGAATAGGCAACCACTGGAGGTTAGTAAGCGCTTGAGAAATACCATAAAAAAAAAAAATTCAGATCAGGCCCTGTGTTGGCATGAATTTTCGATGCTTCCCCAAATTGTGCTACTGAGATGTTTTTACTGTTTTAGAGTGTCATCTGGTGGCCGCTGCAAATACGATCTGGCCTTCCGCACACAAGTCGGTTTGGTGTTTGTACTATTTAAAAGGCTTAGCTAGTCAGAGTGACCTGCTGCGATGAAATAAAATGCTTTGCTATTCTGCGTGGCAAAGCAAGAAACCTCTCAGGCATTCATCTGCTACCGAATTCTCATCTCACCTCATCTGTTTCCTCGAAACATATGGCCGAATAGAGAGTCCATATGAAAGCAGATGGGATAAACCACGTCCTCCATGATCATGTAGACACACTTCAGTAACGGTGAGATGAAATAGTCTCGTTTGGTAGGAAAGACTCAATAGTCATCGCTAGTAGCTATAGATGCTAATTTGTTAGGGTGGAACGGATGAAAGTGCCCGCATCAGGAGCCATCTGCAGGGCCGTGTGACAGCAAAAGCCTCTGCCACACGTCCTGCTTCACCCTTTGTGTCCGCTCAGTTCTTCCACTGGTGACTGCTCTGTAATTTGCAGGCATTGTTTTCATGGCACTTTCAGGAGCAGAGGACTTAATGCTGGGCTCTTGGCTCCCTTCCCTTCAGAAGCACACCCCGTGTTCCCAATCGTTTCCAGACATACAGTAGGTATTGGAGGAAGAGGCGCTTTGGTAAAGAGCGGGCTAAATCTTGCTGCCATTGGGGATTTTCTACAGAAAACAATTGCCAGGAGGTTAATCAGACCACCCAGGGCTTCTAATCAGGTCCCATTTTGAGCAGCTCTTGAGGTGGGGAAGAAGGAGGAGTAAGAGAGCCAAGGACTAGCAGACAAAGCTAGTGAGAAGAATTGTGCGGGTGTGCTGCCTCGGGCTGCTCTGGCCCCTCTAAACAAAAATGGCACCGAAGTCTGCATTGTTTGACTGCCTAGACAAAAGCTCCCCCTTCCCGGTCCTCAGGGGAGCCAAGTGGGCTGTGGAGAGAAGGGAAATCAGGCTTCTCTCGTAAGAGAGCAAGTAGGTGATTTGAGGGTCGAGCGCCATGAGGAAATTGAGACTCTGGGATGGGAGTCGACGAGCCTGCCATTTGGCCGTCAAAATGACTGACACGGGGGGAGTGGGAACATATCGGCCTGTTAATTGGCTGTGATTGGTGGAGTTTCAGCCATGGAAGGGTCAATCAGATAGGAGGAAAAAGCCGCATCAGAGCAGAAAGTCCATTCTCCCTGGAGAGCTGCGATGAGGTTCGATAAACTCCAGAGTCCGGCTCTTTGTTCATCTTGTTAAGCAAACAGCTTCCTGGGATGGGAGGTGGCTGGCTGTTGTAGAGCCGCTGGGATTCAGAAGAAAGCATGCTGACCCGCCTACAGCCCCTGCAGTGTTTACCGTGAGAGAGGAGATGCAAGCTTTTTGAGAGAAGGAAACACGGATCTTCTTCCTGTTGCCCTCTCCCAAGCACTTAGGTCAGTACCCAGCACCCAGGTGCTCAATAGATACCATTGACTGGTTGATCAAGATGTCCCCCACTGAGCAGTGACCTAGGAAATTCCATCAGGTAGTCTGGTGCCAGGACAGAGACTGCTCCTGTTCTGTTCAGCAGGTGGCCGCTCTACTAGTAAGAATATTTAAGCTTTACTCTGTGCAGAACACCGCCCTAAGCCCCGTTAAAAGGGGAAATTAGACACAGTCCCCATCTCTCAAGGGGCTCACACTCCAAAATGGGGCTCACTACATTTCCATCTGGGAAAAACTGGAGACCCTTTCCTCCCCTCTGCTCTTTTATCGGACTGGAAAGAGGAAAATCTCCCTCCCCCAACTCCCTCACTCTACTGATCATCACGATTTGGTTACTGTTCAGCGAAGTGCAAGTTCTTGTGATTTCTTTAAACTGCTCGTTAAATGTCTGCCTGTGAGATAGTAATTTTCTTCCTTGAATATCTGGGGCCCGAGACATGATTGGCCATTGACATTTGACCCAGACTTGGGGCGAACTGCTTTGCCATTCTGCCGAAGTCCGACTCCGTCTCAGCAGAGTGATTTCTTTTAACCTCCACTATTGATAGTCTATTAATTTCACACCTGGAATTAACTGGTGGGGGGGGGTGGGGGGCTGGAGGGCCTGAGGAGGCCAGCCTGAAGCTGCTCTAGTTGATTCCTGGGTAATTTTATATTGCAGGGGAGCAGGTGGGAGACACGTTTTTCTCTCCGAGGCCAAGCAACAGATTCCTTCTCTTAAATGAGCAGCTGCATGTATTGCAGACACTCCACTGCTGCCCGAGGAGTTGAGAACCTCAGATGGAAGGAGAGATCACAAGTCAGCAGTTAAAGCTGCTTGGGTCAGTGAATGGGAAAACTTAGAATCTGCTTTTTCACCCCTGGGATGGATATTGTGGTCGTTACAAATTCTCTAACCTGTATGAACTTCGGAGGATGTTCTGACTGCCAGAGGAACACACTTCTGGATCCCTCATTGCCTCCTCCAGCTTCCTGGCTCCTCTTCATGCTCCTTTTCCTCCTCATGATGTTGCCAAAGAGAAAACTGACTGACTTGCCCTGCAGTTTAATAATTATAATAATAATAGTAATAATGGTATTTGTTAAGCACTTACTAAGTGCCAGACACTGTACTAAGTGCTAGGGTGGATACAAGCAAATCAGGTTGGACACAGTCCCTGTCCCACATAGGGCTCACAGGCTCAATCCCCATTTTGCAGACGAAGTAACTGAGGCACAGAAAAGTGGAGTGACTTCCCCAAGACCACACAGCAGACAAATAGCGGAGCCAGGATTAGAACCCATGACCTTCTGCGTCCCAGGCCCGTGCTGTATCTATTAACTAGATCATTTGTCCCTACTCCCCCTCACCCTGACTTTCAATGCCTTGGCCTGTGGAATCTTCCACTTGACCCATCCACGCCTACCCCAATTGCCAAGTGGAAGTTTGGCTCCTAGATTTGACCCCACTGTGGAAAATCAATCAGTCAATCAGAGGTATTTATTAAGTGCTTACTGTGTGTGCAGAGTACTGTATCAAGTGTGGGTGAAGGGAGTGGCTGAGGCCTGTAAGGGGATTGCTGAAAAATAATTCCACCTAACAACAGCTCAATCCCATCCCTCTCCACCTCCCACCAAGCAGGTGTGTTCCCCAACCCTGGAATGAAAGCTTTTTCCCATCCGGCAACCATCCCCAGGCCGGGCCGGAATGCCAAACCTTTCCAGCTCGTTCTCCCTATGGGACTTTAAACTATCAGATAGACATCTTTCCCTCCTGAGCATGGGAACTAGATCTGTTTCCACTTCTCTTATTTGGGGAAATATCATGTGGATTCCAACCTCCTGTTTCCCCTTGATGCAGGCTCATTGTCCTTCCATCTCCACAGGGGAACCCCAGGATTCAATCATCAGTCGTTATAGGCAGGGCTCAAGTCTGCTAATTCTGTCGTATCGTACTCCCCCAACCACTTAGTACAGTGCTCTGCACACAGTAAAGCACTCAATAAATACCATTGATCGATCGATTAATTGATCAATTGATCACTGACTGGTATTTAGACTAGACTGTAAGCTCGTCCTCTAGACTGTAAGCTCCTGGTGGGCCAGGAACATGTCTACCAACTCTGTTGTACTGTACTCTCCCAACCACTTAGTACAGTGCTTTGCACACAGTAAGTGATTCACTGAGCGCTTAGTATGTGCTTGGGAACAGACAAAACAACAGAGCTGGTAGATCTGATCCCTGACCATAAGTATCTTACAGTCTTCAGGGGAGACAGACATTTAAATAAATCATAGACTGTGTAGAGGAGAGTCATGCTTATAATAGCACAGAATGATCTCAGGGTGCTACTCAGAGAGAAGAGGTGGAATTCCTTGGGGTGAGCCTGCTTGTCATTCCGCCCAGGTATACGGAGTTCAGTGGACTCTGCCTCCGTGATTTTGTCTGTTCCTTCCTGCAGTGGGTGGGGAGGGGCGTTAATAGTGTATAAATGCACAGTAGGAAACATGAAGTTCGTTGAACCGACAGGACTTTGCTCTTGGTGGATACACAAGAAACACCAAAAGCAGCACTGGAAGTGGGAAGAGCACAGGTCGGGAATCAGGGGACCTGCGTTCTAATCCCAGGTCTACTAGTTGGCTGCTGTGTGACCTTGGGCATGTCACTTAACTTGTCTGTGCCTCAGTTACCTCATCTGTAAAATGGGGATTAAGACTCTGAGCCCCAGGTGGGACATGGACTCTGTCCATCCTGATTAGCTTGTATCTACCCCAGCACATAGTGCAGTGCAGGCGTTTAGTATGGGCTTACAAATACCGTTAAAAGAAAACTTCCTGTTCTCCCTCTCTCTCCGCCTTAGACTATGAGCCTCATTGTGGGAGTGGGACAGGTACTGAGTTTGATCTGCTTATGTTTTAACTTCCCCGGTGTTTGGCACATTGAAAGTGCTTAACACATACCACAATTATTATTATGATTGTTACAATGGACTTATCCTAGAGCACAATCAGGGGATCATCATCATCATCAATCGTATTTATTGAGCGCTTACTATGTGCAGAGCACTGTACTAAGTGCTTGGGAAGTACAAATCGGCAACCTATAGAGACAGTCCCTACCCAACAGTGGGCTCACAGTCTAAAAGGGGGAGACAGAGAACAAAACCAAACATACTAACAAAATAAAATAGGTAGATCTCAAAGGGCTTTCCTCTCCTTAAGTTCTCTCAATTGTACCATTAAGATCAGAGCTGTTTCTCTTACTACAGACTGTGAACCTGCTCGTGAGGTTTGGAGAAGATAGAGTGTCTGTATTTGGCTCCTCGTAGCAGCACCTGACTGTTTTTCACTGTTCTTCATGATGAGGGGAACTAATGGCCGTCAAGGACTCATAGCTATTGCACAGCAGCAGGGAAAGATCATCAGAGGCCTCTATTGCTCCTCCCTGACCCTAGTCAAAAGTAACACCTTCAAGCCTTTGAAG
This sequence comes from Tachyglossus aculeatus, assembly GCF_015852505.1. Taxonomy (NCBI): domain Eukaryota; kingdom Metazoa; phylum Chordata; class Mammalia; order Monotremata; family Tachyglossidae; genus Tachyglossus; species Tachyglossus aculeatus. The sequence continues at coordinate 13,606,030 of NC_052091.1, read as the reverse complement.
TCTCTGCCCAATCAATAAATCATATTTATTGAGCACTTTGTGTGCACTGGGCACTTTATTAAGCACTTAAGACAGTGCAATATAACAGAGTTGGTAGACAAGTTTCCTGCCCACATTGAGCTTACAGTTTAGAGGGGGAGACAGACATCAATCTGAATAAATAAATAGATAAAGAAATTACAGATGCGTACATAAGTGTGTGGAGCTGAGGAAGCAGTGAATATTGGGTGTAAATCCAAGGGGAAGGGTGACACAGAAGGGAGTGGGAGAAGAGGAAATGAGGGCTTAGTCAGGGAAGGCCTCTTGGAGGGAATATGCTTTTAAGTTGGCTTTGAAGTAGGGGAGAATGATCATCTGTTGGATATGAAGGGGGAGGGAATTCGAGGCCAGAGGCAGGACACGAACGAGAGGGCAGTGGTGAGATAGAGGAGATCTAGGTACACTGAGTAAGTTAGCATTAGAGCAGCAAAGTGTGTGGGCTGGTTTGTAGTAAGAAATCAGGAAAATAAGGTAGGAGGGGCAAGGTGCTTTAAAAATGAAGGTAAAGAGTTTTTGTTTGATGCGGAGCTGGATGGGCAACCGCTGGGGGTTCTTGAGGAGTAGGGAAGTGCCCAAGATTGAAGCTACTGGTTAGTCATTTGGGGTGGAGAGGGAAGCCATGAAGTGCTGAAAGACAGCATGGAGATGGATCGTTGCCATCAGAAAATGCCTCCCAGGTGAGTGATGAGAAGACGGAGGGGCTGAGGCAGAAGTAAGTAGCTGTTATTGCCTCTGGGACTGATCGCTATCCTGTCAGCCACTGAGCGGGGAGATGGATGTGCCAGGCGTTCATTTGGATGATAACTCTGCGGTAATTCATGGTGATTTCCTCTTTCCCTCCCCACCAACAGTTAACATCGTAATTATCAATTTAGCCTTCCCTATAGCACGTTTAGATTACTCCATTTGCCATAAGCAGGCTTGTTGTTGCCAAAATGGGACCATTTGAGTAAATGAATGAGTGCTGTTTGGCTTTGCTGAGCATCCTTGGGGTTTGGCTCCACTCTGCTCTGCGTTGACTGGGCCATGATGTTGCATTAGCTCTAAAGGCATCATCATCCCTGAGCTGTCTCTCACAACCCCACATCTGGTCCTCCCGACCTCCATCCCTCTCCCGCTAAAGCCATCCTGAGGATGGTTGTAAGCTCGCAGTGGGCAGGGAACATGTCTTCCAACTCTGCTGTATTACTGTCCTCTCCCAAATGCTCAGTACAGTGTTCAGCAGACAATAAGCGCTCAATAAATACTATTGATTGATTGATGACTGACTTACCATGTGGAAATTGGCCTCGCTACCTAAAGCTCCCTGTTCAAATATCTCCATCCGAACAGGGGGTAGGGTGAAGTCACTATTTCACAAGAGATGCCGCTTAGCTCGGCCCTTCTGACAGCCGCGCTCAGCTGACGGATGATCTGAGCCCATGGTGACCCCAAAGCTTCAGCTTGTCAATAGTCGGTCAGTCTGTGAGTGTCCATTTAGCTCCCTCAGGGCTCCCGAGGCTGTTCTAGGCTTTGGAAGAGGAATCTCGTCCCACACCACCTGTCTTCCTCCATCTCCCCAAAACTATCTCTGTTTACCATAGTCAAGCATCTTTACTATTAGGGCTGCTGGAGCATTCTAGCAGCCCCGGGCAAATTGGCATTTTGTGGGCCATCAACAGAGCGGAACTATTGCTACAACTCGTAGTGCTGCTGCCTGAGGGCCCCCGCCCTCCTGCCAGGAGTCTGGAAGACACTGGTTCTGAGGCCCGACACGACCCCGGGCTCAGTCCAGGCTCGGTGATGTGAGGAGGGGGATTCCTTCGTCAGGGGGTGACATCACTGCTCCTGGAGCTGGGCTCGGAGACAAGGCGAGAAGCTGGGCTGCTTGCCGCGAGAAGTGAGGCTCAGAAACAATGGCCCCTTCAAATTGGCAGCCAAACTGTCTGCTAAACAGCCCTGTGTACCATGGCTCGCACTTCCCCCAGACAAAACCCCACAGTCATCTGGTCCCCATCTAGAGCAGGATCTGCTGGAAGCGAACGTGCAGTGAGCAGCTTCCTAAACAGGAAGCTGCCCTGATGAATAACAGGTGGATCTGGGTCCCGGCTACAGACATTTGGCTGCCCTGACGGGGGCTCCGAAAAGGGAGCCCCTGCTCCCCATGTGACTCTGTCATTCCCACTGGCCACACGCACAATGTTAAGTAATGACATCAAATGCAAGGTTTTGTTGACACAGGTGTCTCTTCAGTTGCTCCTCAAACCCAGGCAGCTTGATGCTGAGATGCCAAGTTATGTCCTGCTAATGGATCACTTTTGTCACCCTGCCATATTTGAAAGTAGTTGCAGAGCCGCTATTTTGGAGGAGGGCCATGCAACGGTACAGCCATCTTTGGAAGGAGCCATGTAGCCACCATCTTTGAGAAACAGCTCAACCTAATGGAAAGAGCACGGTCCTGGGACTCAGAGGTCCAGTGTACTAATCACGGCTCTGCCACTTGCCCACTGTGTGGCTTCTCTTTGTCCCAATTTCCTCCCCTGTAAAATTATGATGAAATACCTGGTCACCTTCCCACTTAGACTGTGAGGCCCCTGTGAGACAAGGACTGTGGCTGAACTGATTATCTTGCATTTATCCCAGAGCTTACTGTAGTACTCAACACCATAATAAACACATTATTATTATCATTATTTACTATTGTTATTATATTTGTTATTAAAGAGCTGTTCGACAGCCACCTTTGAGAGGAGCCACATGGCCTCCATCTTTGGAAAATCCCTTGTGGCTACTCAGGTAGCCAAAATGACCCAGGTAGGTGCAACCTCGATAATGGCTACTCAGTCCCTGAGCAAGTAACAGCACATGGTACTTTCATTCATTTTACTACCCATGGGTCTCCGGAGGAAGAACAGGCTGGCAAGTGGGTTTGCACTTATTTGCAATACTAGCAATTGTGGTGTTTGGTAAGAACTTACTAGGTGTCAAGCATTGTTCTAAGGTTAGGGGAAGATACAAGGTAATCAGATTGGAAACAGTTCCTGGCCCACACAGCGCTCACAGTATATTATAGGAAGGAGAACAGGTACCGAATCCCCATTTTATAGATGAGGTAACTGAGGCACAGAGAAGTTAAGTGACTTGCCCAAGGTCACAACGGAGGCACGCGACAGAGCTGGGATTAGAATCCAGGTCCTCTGACGCCCAGGCCCTGCGCTCTGTCCACTAGGCCATGCTGCTCCTTATGAGGCTGTTGCTCTGAGGCAATTCTAGCGATTTAGGCTCAAGGTGCTACTTAAAGTCAAAGATCCAGAGTTGCCTTCTAAATCTGAAATCTTTCATCTCCCAGTGGCGGATTAGAAAGATCCTGGTGCACATGTCAAGAATGTAATTTCTGCTCCCCTCACTAAGCTGTGTCTTAGCATAATAAATGCTCCTGTCTGATGTGCTTTATTTTTTGGAAAGTCATTAAACTACTTTTGTGGAAACATTTTAATTGAATTAGATTGTTTTCTGATTGTAATAAATGTTAATTAATTGAGTGGGTTGGTGTGTCCTTGTATCTAGTGGCTTCTTTCATTTTAATTAGAAGGTGAATGTAAAATGATTCCTTTTTTTGCCATGAGACGGTGGCTTAAATTTATCTTTTGTGTTAATAAAGTGATCAAGCAAGTGAACAGAGCAGATTATTTCTTATATATTAAATTTAATAGCCTGCTCTGTGAAAGCAATAAGGAAAGGAGGAACCAATCTTGGCGTCCTATAGTTGTGACCTAATTCTCCCTTTCATTTCCCTAATGAGATTTCTCTGGTTCTCGGGAAAAAAAAGTTGAGGTTCAGGCTGAACCCGGCCCTTTGTCTCCAGGGCAAATAGGTCGACTCAAGAAGAAAGGAAATACCCCAGAGAGTCCCGCTCCCCATGCCACCCAGGCAACCCCCGCCCTTTCCCGGGGCACTCCAGAGGTTTTAGAAACTCTGGCAGACGGCTCCGGAGGCAGACCGGTGGCTGACGGAGTTCTTCATTAGCAGGCCGGCCTGGGGGAACCTCTGACAGCCTGCAGAAAAGCATCGCTTCCATCGCTTCCCCTCTGTGCCTATGTCAGAGCAATCGACTTGGCCCGAATGGTGCCCGGGATTAAAGGCAGATGGCCCCGACAGTTGGTATGGAGACAAGGCTGCAGAACCTGGTAAAATCCAGCACTGAAGGTCCTAGTGACCTTGCTTAGCCAGGAGTGATGGTAGTTCGTTCACTCATTCATTCAATCGTATCTACCCAGCACTGACGGTGTGCAGAACACTTTACTAAGCACTGGGAGAGAATTAGACAAGGTTCCTGTCCCTCATGGGGCCCACGATCTCAGAGTTTACCTGGGGAGAAGGGATTGGAGACGGACCCTGTGGGAGTGAGGAAACATTAAAACACAACACGGGCGAAAGAGATGAAGTAGGTTCAAAGTCTCAGCCGTGGTGGAGGAGTCTGAGAGTGTGTGAGAACGGCTTTTATCGCCAGCCTGGCATGCACGAAGCATGCCGAGAGCGGGGACTCTATGCGGTGGTGGTTACATGATGCTTTTCTCAGGCATAACACATCCCCGACCTGGGTCTCAGTTGCTTCGGCTGTAAAATGAGCATCGCAATCTCTGTGTGTCTCCCGCCCGATCCCGATTTCTATTTCACCGGTATGAGATCATGTCCATGAAATGCCCAGAGCCCAGTGGAAGAAAGGCCCCGGAGAAGTTCCTAGCAGAGTTGTGAGGACAGAGGAAATAGGATCATCCTTTGAGACTTCCAGGAGGCCTGGGTGGAATGATAATAATAATAATAATTATGGTATTTGTTAAGCGCTTACTATGTGCCAGGCTCTGTAGTGGATACAAGCAAATCGGGTTTGACACAATCCCTGTCCCACGTGGGTCTCACAGTCTCAATCCCCATTTTACAGATGAGGCAGCTGAGGCCCAGAGAACTAAAGTGGCTTGCCCATGGTCACACAGCAGACAATAATAACAATAACAATGGTATTTATTAAGGGCCTACTATGTGTCAGGCACTGTACTAATCACTGGGGTGGATACAAGCAAATCGGGTTGGACACAATCCCTGTCCCAAGTGAGGCTCGCAGTCTCAACCCCCATTTTACAGATGAGGTAACTGAGACCCAGAGAAGTGAAGTGACTTGTGAAGTGAAGGTCACACAGCAGACAACTAAGTTGGCTGAGCCAGGATTAGAACCCATGACCCAGGTCCTTCTGATTCCCAAGTCCACGCTCTATCTGCTACACTCTTCCCTGCTTTGCTCCTGATCTTTCTCTGCAGCCTCAAGTCAGTGTCACTCATGGTTTAAAGTACATTTCTCTGCTCTGCGCCTTCCTCTATGTGTCTACCCGCATGGTCCTCTTCTGCCCGGATCATCAGGTCCGTACCCCCACCGTACCTCGTTCTCGCCTGTCCCGCCATCGACCCCCGGCCCACGTCATCCCCCGGGCCTGGAATGCCCTCCCTCTGCCCATCCGCCAAGCTAGCTCTCTTCCTCCCTTCAAGGCCCTACTGAGAACTCACCTCCTCCAGGAGGCCTTCCCAGACTGAGCCCCTTCCTTCCTCTCCCCCTCGTTCCCCTCTCCATCCCCCTGCATCTTACCTCCTTCCCACCCCCACAGCACCTGTATATATGTATATATGTTTGTACATATTTGCTACTCAATTTATTTTACTTGTACATATCTATTCTATTTTATTTTGTTAGTATGTTTGGTTTTGTTCTCTGTCTCCCCCTTTTAGACTGTGAGCCCACTGTTGGGTAGGGACTGTCTCTATATGTTGCCAACTTGTACTTCCCAAGCGCTTAGTACAGTGCTCTGCACACAGTAAGCACTCAATAAATACGATTGATGATGATGACGATGATCAGGTCCTGGAGGACAGGCTTGTATCTGGTTAGCTGACTGTCCCAGGACTGGTAGATGAGGTTGTACCGGGCTTCTTGCTAAACCAAGATGCCCAGATCTTCTCCATGAGAATAAATTTACCAGGTCTTGAAATTAGCCCACTCTCTGGTGCTCTCCTGCCTAAGTGTGGTCAGGAGGACCCAGCCCTGATGGGAGAGGGAAGGGGACAGCCCCTGTCCGTCACTGCCCGCACCAACCCGAGAATCATGAAATCTGGCTACAGTTTGGCTTTCCTAACCTGCCCTCTCCCACTCCTCCTCCTCCTCCTCCTCTTCCTTCGGCGGCCTCTGCCTCTGGCCAGCTGCCTCTCGCTATAAAGATGGAAAACCACTCCAAGCCAACACCGGCGGGCTACCTGAGAGACCCGGGGAGGCACCGGCAAGCCGCCTCAGGAAGGGCAACCTGTCATTCAACCGCTTCGAGAGCGTTGCCAGGGGAACAGCTCATCGGTGATGCTGCCCGGCGCTCCACACGGCTGTTGCTAGGAGCATTTCAACCGCGTTTGAACTCAAGACGAGCCTATTACCCACTGCTGCGCATCCTAATTTGGGATTTCTGAGTGAGGGACTCACGTGGGGGGCAGGGGCTGTCTGGGGTGGACAGTCCAGGGAGAGAAGCCCAGGAAGAGGAGAGATTTGTGGAGGGCCTGCTAGACTGCGGATGTCTTATTATTATTATTACTTGTTTATCTTTGTACGTATTTATTATTCTCTTTATTTTATTAATGATGTGTATGTATCTATAATTCTATTAATCTATTTTGATGCTATTGATGTCTGTCTACTTGTTTTGTTTGGTTGTCTGTCTCCCCCTTCTAAACTGTGAGCCCGTTGTTGGGTAAGGATTGTCTCTATCTGTTGCTGAATTGTACTTTCCAAGCGTTTAGTACAGGGCTGTGCACACAGTAAGCACTCAATACATATGATTGAATGAATGAATGAACATCAGACATATTCCCGGCCCACAACAGGCTCACAACAAGCTCAAGTTAGAGTGTAAGCTCCTTTTGGAGAGGGAATGTCTTGGGTTTCTGCAGTGCTCTCCCAAGTGCTTAGAATACTGCATTGTACCTAATGGGTGCTCAATAAGTACCACTACTACTACTATTCACTCATTCATTTGTTCGTTCATTCAATTGTATTTATTTAATCAAAAGCACTGTACTAAATGCTTGGGAGAGTACAACATAATAAACAGACACATTCCCTGGTCACAACGAGCTTACAGTCTAGAGTGGGGTGACAGACATTAATATAAATAAATGAATTAGAGATATGTACATAGGTGCTGTGGGGCTGGGAATGGGGGGTAAATAAAGGGAGCAAGTCAGGGTGATGAAGAAGGGAGCTTGAGAAGAGGAAAGAGGGGCTTAGTCAGGGAAAGCCCCTTGGAGGAGATGTGCCTTCAATGAGTCTTTGAAAGAGGGGAGAGTCATTGTCTGTCAGATTTGAGGAGGGAGGGCATTCCAGGCCAAGGACAGCATGGGGACAAGGGGTTAGTTGCAAGATAGACAAGATTGAGACACAGGGAGAAGGTTAGCATTGAAGGAGGAGTACTACTGCTACTAGTACTATTACTACCACCACCACTAGGATGGTGTAGCCTGCTAGTTCTGGCTTAGATGGATCTAAAGTGAACAAGGGTATTTTACCAGTCTTTGGACTGTCCATCCAAGGCAGGGCTTGGGAACAGAGGGCAGGCCACTTGGACTCTGCCCAACTCAGGAGGAAGGTGGCAAGGGTCAGTCCTTCCTCCATCCATCTATCTCTCCATCCTTCCCCTCCATCCTTCCATCTTCCCTTCCCTCCATCTCTCCACCCATACAATTTCCAAAGTCTTCCACGTCAGCCACGGGCCTGTGGTCATTGAGGACAAGTTCATCCAAGCAATAGGGCCCCCCCACCCGCCCGGGGTATGAGGAAGAGGAGGAAGAGGGTGATGGTCCCAGCCTAATCTCATCTACTGAGGTTTGTCAGGCAGAAACTCAGCTCTTTCTAAAAAGGCAGAAGGGGGAGGGGCAGGCCTGGCCCAGCCCCTGGAGAAATCTCAGAGTAGGTTGGCCAGGATGCTGCCCCAGAGAGAACAGCACTGCCATTATTCTGATTATAAAGCTCCCGCTGGAAATTTTCCCGACATCTATCGACTCTTCCCTGGGATGTTTAGAAACAGGTTTCTTATCATGTTCCAATCACTCAGCTCATTTTCTTTCTCAGCCAGAAATAACCCTGTTGGATAAGCTGGTTCAGCCTGATCTGTCAGGGAGCTCATCTCTCTCCTTTCCCAGCCTTATGGGCCACTTCCCTTGACATCTGCCTGCAGAAAGGTTTCCTGTTAACTATCTTCCTCAATCAATACGGCCTCTCAAATGAAGAAGAAAGTGAGTAATTAAGAATATCTCCTTGCCTTCAGGGCCTCCCTTTAGCCAGAGTTCTCTCTCCTTCCCTCCTCCCCTCTTGGGAAGCAGTGTGGCCTAGTGAAAAGAGCACCAGCCTGGGAGTCAGAGCACCTATGTTCTAACCCCGGCTCTGCCATCGTCTGCTGTGTGACCTTGTATCAGTCACTTCACTTCTCTGTGCCTCAGTTCCCCTCTCAGCAAAATGGGGATTCAGTACCTGTTCTCCTTCCTACTTCCACTGTGAGCCCCATGTGGGACCTGATTATCCTGTATCGATCCCAGTGCTTAGTACAGTGCTTGGCATATAGGAAGTTATTAAAAGACACCACAATTACTATTACTATTATCATTACTCATGGATCCAGGCACATGGCAGACCGTAAGCTCGTTTTGGGCAGGGAACATGTCTGCTAATTCTGTTGTATTCTCCCAAGCGCTTTGTACTGTGCTATTTATTGATTGATTGAACACAGATACTGGCCTTCTTCCCTTCTTCCCCAAGATGGATGGATGGATTTTGTGTGTGTGTGTGGTGTGTGTGTGGGGTGTGTGTGTGTGCGTGTGTGTTTGTGTGTGTGTGTGTGTCCACTGACCTCCTAGCAGGCAATCAGCCCCCTGGGTGCTTCTGCCCACTCAGAAACAGTTGATTTCAGTGGTCCAGGGTGCAGTGGCCCTAAGACGTGAAGGTTGAAATGCAAGTAACATAAAAGGACACAATCTTCAGGGTGAAACCAAATGTAACTTTTGCCAGGGTGAAATATTGGAAAACAGAAATCTTGACAGCCTGGGTTAGTTTTATGCCTTCTCCGGTCCATGTCCCCCACTAGATTGCAACCTCTTTGAGGGCAGGGGGTGTGCCTACTAACTCTTCCAAGCACTTAAGTACAGAGCGCTACACATAGTAAAAGCTCAGTAAACACCAATGTTAGATTACGTTCAGGCAGCCAGTGTTCCGGCTCTCTTCAGCAGACCCCAAATCCACTCCCTCCATATTAGCATTTATTCACTGAAATTTATTAGGAACTTACTGTGTGTGGAGCACTGTACTAATTGCTGGGAGAGAATGCACAGGTGGGAATTAGGTCCCTGTCCCTCGGGGGACTCCCAATCTAACCAATCAATCATTCTTATTGAGTGCTTACTGCATGCAGAGCACTGTACTAAGCGCTAGGAAGACAGAATGTGAGAAGCACCTAAGGTTTGGGATTCCCAGTGCAGGGACACAACAGGGAGTTCTTAGTACAGGGAGTTCTTAGCGCTTAGTACAGTGCTCTGCACACAGTAAGCGCTCAATAAATACGATTGATTGATTGATTCTGGGCTCCCCTCCAAATTCTGAGATGCTTTAGAAGGAAATGGTGGGCAGGGATGGAAGATGCAATCGGGGATAATTCAATTACCATGCAGGCCCCAGTGCAAAAAGGCACAGACCCGGTAATCGTAAAACCTGGATTCTCATCCCGGCTCTGCCACTTGTCTGCTGTGGGACTTTGGGCAAGTCATTTTGCTTCTCTGTGCCTCAGTTTCCTCATTTGCAAAATGGGCATTTACTGCCCGTTCTCCTGTTCTTACTGAAACGGTGAGCTCCAGGTGGGATGGGAACTGTGAGCAACCAAACTGATAATGACGGTATTTGTTAAGCGTTTACTATGTGCCCAGCACCGCTTGTATCTACTCCAGCACTTGGTACAGTGCTTGGCACAATGAAAGCACTTAACAAACACCTCAATTATAATGAATAAATCCACAATTGATAATGACAATAATAGCAGTAATAATAATAACAGGCAGGAGAGGATGTCCTGCTGCTTTTCTGGCAGCTCTGGATTCTTCTCCTTCCTACTTAGACGGAGCCCCAAGTAGGGCCTGAGGCTGTGAGCCCACTGTTGGGTAGGGACCGTCTCTAAATGTTGCCAACTTGTACTTCCCAAGCGCTTAGTACAGTGCTCTGCACATAGTAAGCGCTCAATAAATACGATTGATTGATCTTGTATCTACCCCAGTGCTTAGTACAGCGCTTGGCACACACTATGTGTTTAACAAATACTACAGTCACCATCATTACGATCCTCTCCCCTTCTGCCACCAGTAACAAGAGGCTGTCATTAAAAGTTAGTACTTATAAATCAAGAGAACCATTAAAAATAATTTCACCCGGAGAGTAATTTGTTATGTGATGAAGGCCAAGCTTTCCACTTGCCACAGAGCATGTGTTAATAACATCGTGACCGCAGAGGGCTACCTCATTATAAAAATCATATATTTATCTCTTTTGAAATATCAGGTCATCAGTCACTGGGAATACAAACACCCCGGGTTCAGGGGAGGCATCAATTTTGCCTCAGGAGCTCTCTGCTTGTCACCAGGACCTCAGAAGAGGCGGAGGAAAGGGGAATGGGTTGGATCCACCTGAATGCCCACCCTGAAACTGGGCAGAGCGGCGGGGGTTAGGGCCGGTGGCATTCTTGGTAGTGGGTAGAGGGAGGTGGAGGTGAAGCCCAATTGCACACTGCCTCTGCCCACCCCTACTCCCTACACATCCCTCAACCAATCAATCAATTGTATTTATTGAGCCCTTACTGTGTGCAGAGCACTGTAATAATACTAATAATAACAGTATTTGTTAAGCGCTTACTATGTGTCAGGCACTGTGCTACATTCTATGCCAGTGTTTTGCCAAATAAGCACTCAAAACAAATGTTTAATAAATCAATCAATCAATCAATCGTATTTATTGAGCGCTTACTATGTGCAGAGCACTGTACTAAGCGCTTGGGAAGTACAAATTGGCAACACATAGAGACAGTCCCTACCCAACAGTGGGCTCACAGTCTAAAAGGGGGAGACAGAGAACAGAACCAATCAATCAATCAATCAATCGTATTTATTGAGCGCTTACTATGTGCAAAGGACTGTTCTAAGCGCTGGGAAGGTTACAAGCTGGTCGGGTTATCCCAAGGGGGCTCACAATCTTAATCCCCTTTTTACAGATGAGGGAACTGAGGCCCAGAGAAGTGAAGTGATTTGCCCAAAGTCACACAGCTGACAACCGGTGGAGCCGGGGTTTGAACCCATGACCTCTGACTCCAAAGCCCGGGCTCTTTCCACTGAGCCATGCTGCTTCTCTATTATTGAGCGCTTACTGTGTGCAGAACACTGTGCTAAGCGCTTGGGAAGTACAAGTCGGCAACACATGCAGTCCCTACCCAACAGCGGGCTCACAGTCTAGAAGATAATAATAATAATGGCATTTGTTAAGCACTTAGTATGTGCAAAGCACTGTTCTAAGTGCTGGGGAGTTTACAAGGTGATCAGGTTGTCCCGCGGGGGGCTCACAGTTTTAATCCCCATTTTACAGATGAGGGAACTGAGGTACAAAGAAGTGACTCACCCAAAGTCACACACCTGACAATTGGCAGAGCTGGGATTCGAACCCATGGCCCCTGACTCCAAAGCCCGTGCTCTTTCCCCTGAGCCACGCTGCTTCTTGTATGCTGGGTGACCCTGGGCAAGTTACTTGACTTCCCTGGGCCTCAGTTACCTCATCTGTAAAATGGGGATTAAGGCTGAGAGCCCCATGTCTTAAGTCCCTGTGTCCAACCTGATTAGCTTGTAACTACTGCAGCTCTTAGTACTGTGCCTGGCACATAGTGAGTGCTTAATAAATACCATTTTAAATAAAAACCAGGAAAGAGGAAACAGTATCACCTAATGATGGGCTTGGCCCTGGAAGTCAGAAGGATCTGGGTTCCTAACCCAGCTCCGCCACTTGTCTGCTGTATGACCTTGGGCGAGGCACTTACAGCATGGCTTCGTGGAAAGAGCCCAGGCTTGGGAGTCAGAGGTCGTGGGTTCTAATTCCGCTTCTGCCCTTTGCCAGCTGTGTGACCTTGGGCAAGTAACTTAACGTCTCTGGGCCTCAGTTCCCTCATCTGTAAAATGGGGGTGAAGTCTATGAGCCCTACGTGGGACACCCTGATTACCTTTTTCTACCCCAGCGCTTAGAATAGTGCTCCAAAGCCCGTGCTCTTTCCACTTAGCCATGCTGCTTCTCTAAATACATGTCAGAAGAGGGATTTGAACCCACATCTCCATAGGAAATTGCGGCCAGAACGCAGTTCCTTATAACACTCAGCATGCTACTGATGCCTGTCTACTTTTCTTTCGTCGTCTGTTTCCCCACTTCTAGACTTTGAGCCCGTTGTTGGGTAGGGATTGCCTCTATCTGCTGCCAAATTGTACTTTCCAAGAGCTTAGTACAGTGCTCTGCACACAGTAAGCGCTCAAATATAATATAATATATTTTATATATTATATTATGTTATATTGTCATATTACATATTATATCATATATTATATTATATTTTATCATATATTATATCATATCATATCATATTATATCATTATATTATATTATATCATATCATATTATATTATATCATATTATTATATATGGCATATTTTTATAATGTATTTTGTATGGTATATATTATATTTATAATATAATATAAATATAATTGAATGAATGAATGTGACATGGATGATCTCAGGGACCATAAATGGAGTCTGGTGGAGGTAAGTAACCCGTGTTCTCCCTGCCCTCACGTGCTGTCAAACATGAAGATTGATTCCGCACATCCCTGGCCTCGGCTCCAGGAATGAAACTGACTTTGCAGGCCCGGATTACCAGGCTCAAATGCAACAAAAATCACCAGGTACCTGAAAAATGAGCAGGTATTTCTGTGGCCATTAAGCAGCAGGCAGGCACGATCCAGTTCATTGCCTGTTCTGGGGGCTTGCTGGGCAGCTTTCCACAATAATAATAATAATAATAATAATAATAATAATGGCATTTATTAAGCGCTTACTACGTGCAAAGCATTGTTCTAAGCGCTGGGGAATTTACAAGGTGACCAGGTTGTCCCACGTGGGGCTCACCGTCTTAGTCCCCATTTTACAGAGGAGGTAACCGAGGCCCAGAGAAGTGAAGTGACTTGCCCAAAGTCACACAGCTGACAGGTGGCAGATCTGGGATTTGAACTGATGACCTCTGACTTCAAAGCCCGGGCTCTTTCCGGTGAGCCACGCTGCTTCCCAACTTCCCAAGCGCTTAGTACAGTGCTCTGCCCACAGTAAGCGCTCCATAAATACGGCGGAATGAATGAATGAATGAAGCCCTGTTCTAAGCGCTGGGGGGTTACAAGGTGATCAGGTTGCCCCACGCGGGGCTCACAGACTTCATCCCCATTTTACAGTTGGAACTGAGGCCCAGAGAACTGAAGTGACTTGCCCAAATCAATCAATCGTATTCACTGAGCGCTTACTGTGTGCAGAGCACTGTACTAAGCGCTTGGGAAGTACAAGCATATTTGTACGAAATGGCCTACTAGCTTGACATGCTATGGGTGGCTTTTCTGTGGATTATGTTTTTTTTAATGGTATTTGTTAAGTGCCTATTACTTGCCAGGCACTGTACCAAGTGCTTGGGTAGCTACAGATGAATCAGGTTGCACACAGTCCGTGCCCCACGTGAGGCTCACAGTCTTCATCCCCATTTTACAGATGAGGTAACTGAGGCATAGAGAAGTTAAAAAATGATGGCATTTTTTAAGCGCTGACATAGAAGCAGTGTGGCTCAGTGGAAAGAACATGGGCTTTAGAGTCAGAGGTCATGGGTTCAAATCCCAGCTCCACCAATTGTCAGCTGTGTGACTTTGGGCAAGTCACTTACCTTTTAGACTGTGAGCCCACTGTTGGGTAGGGACTGTCTCTATATGTTGCCAACTTGTACTTCCCAAGCGCTTAATACAGTGCTCTGCACACAGTAAGCACTCAATAAATACGATTGATTGATTGATTGATTGATTGATTGACTTACCTTCTCTGGGCCTCAGTTACCTCATTTGTAAAATGGGGATGAAGACTGTGAGCCCCCCGTGGGACAACCTGATCCCCTTGTATCCTCCCCAGCGCTTAGAACAGTGCTTTGCACATAGTAAGCGCTTCACAAATGACATCATTATTATTATTATTAGCAAAATAGATAAATAGAATTATAGATCTATACACATCATTAATAAAATAAATAGAACAAATATAAATATACACAATATATATAATATATATATATATATATATATATATATATATATAAAATATAAAGATACACAAGTGCTGTGGGGCGGGGAGGGGGGGTAGAGCAGAGCGAGGGCATAGGGGCAATAGGGAGGGGAGGAGGAGCAGAGGGAAAGGGGGGCCCAGTCTGGGAGGGCCTCCTGGAGGAGGTGAGCTCTCAGTAGGGCTTTGAAGGGGGGAAGGGAGCTAATTTGGCAGATGTGAGGAGGGAGGGCATTCCAGGCCAGAGGTAGGACATGGGCCGGGAGTCAACAGCGGGACAGGCGAGAACGAGGCCCAGTGAGGAGGTTAGCGGCAGAGGAGCGGAGGGTAAGGGCTGGGCTGGAGAAGGAGAGAAAGGAGCTGAGGTAGGAGGGGGCGAGGTGATGGAGAGTTTTGAAGCTGACAGTGAGGAGTTTTCACTTCATATGAAGGTTGATAGGCAACCACTGGAGATTTTTGAGGAGGGGAGTGCCACGCCCAGAGCATTTCTGTAGAAAGATAATCCGGGCAGCAGAGTGAAGTGTAGACTGAAGTGGGGAGAGACAGGAGGCTGCTTGCAGGGTCACATGATGATGTCAGGCATCTTGTTTGGCAGAAATTTGAACCCAGATCTCTTGACACCCCATCCTGGGCTCTTTCCACTAGGGAAAGCAATCACGGCAGGTCTCCTGGAGGAGATGTGATCGTCGCCCTAAAGATGGGGAACAAATATCACTATTATTATTATTATTTGTATGCAGATTGAAAGGGGACAGAGTATCAGCTCATTGTTGGCAGGGATTGTTTTTCCTTATTGCAGTATTGGACTTTCCAAGCACTTAGTACAGTGCTCTGCACACAATAAGTGCTCAGTCAGAGGACCTGGGTTCCAATCCTGGCTCTGCCACTTGTCCGCGCTGTGTGACCTTGGGTGAGTCACTTAGTTTCTTTATACCTCAGTTCCTTCATCTGCAAAATGGGGATTCAATACCTGTTCTCCCTCCTACATAGACTGTGAGTGCCATTTGAGACTTATGAGATTATCTTCTATCTACCCCAGTGCTTATTGCAGTGCCTGGCACATGTTTTTCTTTATTGCAGTATTGTACTTTCCAAGCACTTAGTACAATGCTCTGCACGCAATAAGTGCTCAGTCAGAAGACCTGGGTTCCAATCCTGCCTCTGCCACTTGTCTGCGCTGTGTGACCTTGGGTGAGTCACTTAGTTTCTTTATACCTCAGTTCCTTCATCTGCAAAATGGGGATTCAATACCTGTTCTCCCTCCTACATAGACTGTGAGTGCCATTTGAGACTTGATTATCTTATATCTTATTATTATATCTTATTATCTTATATCTACCCCAGTGCTTATTGCAGTGCCTGGCACATAGACTGTGAGCCTATAGACTGTTGGGTAGGGACTGTCTCTATATGTTACCAACTTGTACTTCCCAAGCGCTTAGTACAGTGCTCTGCACACAGTAAGCGCTCAATAAATACGATTGATGATGAAGGGCCTATCGAACACCAGGATCATTACAAGATAATCAGATAGGATATAGTCCCTGTTCCACAAGGGACACGTGAGTGAAGGGGGAAGGGGAAAAGGCATTTTTATCCTCATTTTACAGATGAGGAAACTCAGGTACAGACCACTGAAGTGACTTGTCCAAAGTCACACAGCAGGCAAGTGGTAGAGCCGGAATGAGAACCCACGTCTTCTGATTCTGGGTCCTGTGGTCTACCCGTTAGGCTATGTTGTAGAAAACAATCAATCAATCAATCAATCGTATTTATTGAGCGCTTACTGTGTGCAGAGCACTGGACTAAGCGCTTGGGAAGTACAAGTTGGCAACACATAGAGACAGTCCCTACCCAACAGTGGGCTCACAGTCTAAAAGGGGGAGACAGAGAACAAAACCAAACATACTAACAAAATAAAATAAATAGAATAGATATGTACAAGTAAAATAAATAAATAGAGTAATAAATATGTACAGACATATATACAGGTGCTGTGGGGAAGGGAAGGAGGTAAGATGGGGGGATGGAGAGGGGGGTGAGGGGGAGAGGAAGGAAGGGGCTCAGTCTGGGAAGGCCTCCTGGAGGAGGCGAGCTCTCAGTAGGGCCTTGAAGGGAGGAAGAAAGCTAGCTTGGCGGATGGGCAGAGGGAGGGCATTCCTGGCTGCCATTTAGCAGAAACCCACCCAATTTGTCCTGAGCGTAGAGTGTTTCTGCGGAGCACCCTACTTCTCCCAGAGGCTGCAGGGCCATTTGTGTTCCCCTCCCAGACAGCACATTCAAGCACAGAACTCAAATGCAGGGAGCCGTGGTGGAGGGAGACACGGCTCTAAAAGTTAAAATCACAAACAGAAAGGTGTTTCACGCCCACGAACCTGGGCCCCCACCCTGCTGCAAGCAGGTCTGACCGGTCGAATGGCTAGTGGATCCGAGGACCTTCAGTTACACTGCTAACCGGGACCTGATAAATCAGTGCCAGGATACTGTGATCAACTCTCTAAGGGGAGTGGGAACTTCAGATCTGTGCAGAAATTCCATAGCCACAACGCCCAAGCCTAAGGGTTTGGGTTGGGAGTCAGACTCCTGGCTTAATCTCGTCCATCTCTCCGCTGTGCTCTGCACATAGTAAGTGCTCAATAAATACGATTGATGATGATGATGTCCTGCCTCTGGCCTGGAATGCCCTCCGTCCTCATATCACACACACGACGACTCTCCCACTCTTCAAAGCCTTACCGAAGACACCGCTCCTCCAATAGGCCTTTCCAATTAAGCCCTCCTTTCTTCTTCTCCCACTCTCTTCTTCATCAACCCGACTTGCTCCCTTTATTTTTCCCCCCTTCCAGCCCCACAGCACTTACGTACATATTTGTAATTTTATTTCTTTATATTGTCTGTCTCCCCCACCAAGCCCCACAGCACTTACGTACATATTTGTAATTTTCTTTCTTTATATTGTCCGTCTCCCCCTCTACACTGTAAGCTTATTGTGGACAGGGAATGGGTCCGTTTATTGTGGTGTTGTACTCTTCCAAGCGCTTAGTGCAGTGCTCTGAACACAGCAAGTGTTCAATAAATACAATCGACGTGAGCTCATCGTGGTCAAGAAGCGCCTGTTTGTTGTTTCACTGTGCTCTCCCAAGCACTTTGTACAGTGCTGTGCACACAGTAAGTGCTTAATAAATACAATTGAATGAATAAATGAATGGACTGACTGACTGACTGACTGGGCCTCAATGCCTTCCCATCTCCAGTCAATCAATCAATGGTATTTATAACAATGACGGAATTTGCTCAGCGCTTACTACGTGCCAGACACTGTACTAAGCGCTGTCCCTGTCCCACGTGGGGCTCACAGTCTCAATCCCCATTTTACAGATGGGGTAACAGGCACAGAGAAGTAAAATGACTTGCCCAAGCTCACACAGCAGACAAGTGGCAGAGTCAGAATTAGAACCCATGACCTTCTGACTCCCAAGCCGGTACCCTATCCACTATGCCATGCTGCTGAGCGCTTACTGTGTACAGAGCACTACTGTACTAAGTGCTTACCCACCAACTTTCCCAGCTGCGGGCCTCAGTTTCTCTCCCTTCTCCCTCCCCTCCTCTAGACCGTGAACTTGTTCTGGGCAGGGATTGTCACTTTTTATGGCTGCATTATACTCTCATTCAGTCAGTCCATTCAATCGTATTTATTGCACGCTCACTTTGTGCAGAGCGCTTAGTACAGTGATCTGCACACAGTAAGCATTTAATAAATGTGATTGAAGGGATGAATGAATGAATGGATGAGTGATTGGATGGAGGGGTGGATGGTGAGCCCGTTGTTGGGTAGGGACCGTCTCTACATGTTGCCGATTTGTACTACCCAAGCGCTTAGTACAGTGCTGTCCACACAGTAAGCGCTCAATAAATTCAATTGAATGAATGAATGAATGCTCTGCACACAGTAAGTGCTCAATAAATACAATTGAATGAATGAATGCTCCCTCTTTTAGACTGTGAGCCCACTGTTGGGTAGGGACTGTCTCTATATGTTGCCAATTTGTACTTCCCAAGCGCTTAGTACAGTGCTCTGCACATAGTAAGCGCTCAATAAATACGATTGATGATGATGATGATGATGCTCACAGTAAACGTTCAATAAATGATTGAATGAATGAATGAATGATGAATGGATAGATGGATGGTTGGGTGGATGGATGGTTGGAGACTGTGAACCCATCTTCTAGACTGTGAGCCCATTGTTGGGTAGGGACCGTCTCTATATGTTGCCAACATATTTCCCAAGTGCTTAGTCCAGTGCTCTGCACACAGAAAGCGCTCAATAAATACGATTGAATGAATGAATAAATACAATTGAATGAATGAATAAATACGATTGAATGAATGGATGGATGGATGGATGGATGGATGGATGGATGGATGGATGAATAGGTGTCTACATGTTTTGTTTTGTTTTGTTGTCTGTCTCCCCCTTCTAGACTGTGAGCCCACTGTTGGGTAGGGACCGTCTACTATATGTTGCCAACTTGGACTTCCCAAGCGCTTAGTACAGTGCTCTGCACACAGTAAGTGCTCAATAAATACGATCGAATGAATGAATGTTTTGTTTTGTTGTCTGTCTCCCCCTTCTAGACTGTGAGCCCACTGTTGGGTCGGGACCGTCTACTATATGTTGCCAACTTGGACTTCCCAAGCGCTTAGTCCAGTGCTCTGCACACAGTAAGTGCTCAATAAATACAATAGAATGAATGAATGTTTTGTTTTGTTGTCTGTCTCCCCCTTCTAGACTGTGAGCCCACTGTTGGGTAGGGACCGTCTACTATATGTTGCCAACTTGGACTTCCCAAGCGCTTAGTCCAGTGCTCTGCACACAGTAAGTGCTCAATAAATACGATCGAATGAATGAATGTTTTGTTTTGTTGGATGTCTCCCCCTTCTAGACTGTGAGCCCACTGTTGGGTAGGGACCGTCTACTATATGTTGCCAACTTGGACTTCCCAAGCGCTTAGTCCAGTGCTCTGCACACAGTAAGTGCTCAATAAATACGATCGAATGAATGAATGTTTTGTTTTGTTGGATGTCTCCCCCTTCTAGACTGTGAGCCCACTGTTGGGTAGGGACCGTCTACTATATGTTGCCAACTTCGACTTCCCAAGCGCTTAGTACAGTGCTCTGCACACAGTAAGCGCTCAATAAATACAATAGAATGAATGAATGTTTTGTTTTGTTCCCTGTCTCCCCCTTCTTGACTGTGAGCCCACTGTTGGGTCGGGACCGTCCCTAGATGTTGCCAACTTGGACTTCCCAAGCGCTTAGTGCAGTGCTCTGCACACAGTAAGCGCTCAATAAATACAATAGAATGAATGAATGTTTTGTTTTGTTGTCTGTCTCCCCCTTCTTGACTGTGAGCCCACTGTTGGGTAGGGACCGTCTACTATATGTTGCCAACTTGGACTTCCCAAGCGCTTAGTACAGTGCTCTGCACACAGTAAGCGCTCAATAAATACGACTGATTGAATGAGTGGAGGGATGAATGAATGAGGAACTGGATAAGTAGTTCCGGGGGGCGCAGGGAGCCGGTGGCGCGGCCCGGCGCGGAGGTGGACGGGGTTCTCCAAGAGGGGGAGCGCGGCCTCGTTGAGGCGCGCCGAAGCCGCTGCGGGCGCCGCCATCTTGCTCGGGTCACGTGACGGGGGCGGTGATTGACAGAGACGAGACGACGACGAGGAGGAGGAGGAGCCGCCGCCGCCGCCGCCATTGCCGTTTCACCCCGCGCAGCTCGTCAGGGCCTTGTCGCCGCCGCCGCCATGGGCCAGTGCGGCATCACCTCGTCCAAGACGGTGCTGGTGTTCCTCAACCTCATCTTCTGGGTGAGCGGGGGCCCGGAGGACCACCATCCTCCCCCTTTTAGACTGTGAGCCCACTGTTGGGTAGGGACTGTCTCTAGATGTTGCCAATTTGTACTTCCCAAGCGCTTAGTACAGTGCTCTGCACATAGTAAGCGCTCAATAAATACGCTTGATGATGATGAAGTCACTTCTGGCCCTACTGAGAGCTCACCTCCTCCAGGAGGCCTTCCCAGACCGAGCCCCTTCCTTCCTCTCCCCCTCGTCCCCCCTTCTTCCCCCCGTCTTACCTCCTTCCCTTCCCCACAGCACCTGTATATATGCTTGTACATATTTATTACTCTATTTTACTTGTACATATCTATTCTATTTATTTTTTTTTGTTAGTATGTTTGGTTCTGTTCTCTGTCTCCCCCTGTTAGACTGTGAGCCCACTGTTGGGTAGGGACTGTCTCTAGATGTTGCCAATTTGTACTTCCCAAGCGCTTAGTACAGTGCTCTGCACATAGTAAGCGCTCAATAAATACGCTTGATGATGATGAAGTCACTTCTGGCCCTACTGAGAGCTCACCTCCTCCAGGAGGCCTTCCCAGACCGAGCCCCTTCCTTCCTCTCCCCCTCGTCCCCCCCCTCCACCCCCCCATCTTACCTCCTTCCCTTCCCCACAGCACCTGTATATATGCTTGTACATATTTATTACTCTATTTTACTTGTACATATCTATTCTATTTATTTTATTTTGTTAGTATGTTTGGTTCTGTTCTCTGTCGCCCCCTGTTAGACTGTGAGCCCACTGTTGGGTAGGGACTGTCTCTAGATGTTGCCAATTTGTACTTCCCAAGCGCTTAGTACAGTGCTCTGCACATAGTAAGCGCTCAATAAATACGATTGATGATGATGATGATATCTATTCTATTTTATTTTGTTAGTATGTTTGGTTTTGTCTCTGTCTCCCCCTTTTAGACCGTGAGCCCACTGTTGGGTAGGGACCATCTCTCTCTGTTGCCAGCTTGGACTCCCCAAGCGCTTAGTACAGTGCCCTGCTCATAGTAAGCGCTCAATAAATACGATGGAATGGGTTCGAGTCGCGGCTCTGCCCCATATCTGCAGTGTGACCTTGGACAAGTCACTTCTGGCCCTACTGAGAGCTCACCTCCTCCAGGAGGCCTTCCCAGACTGAGCCCCTTCCTTCCTCTCCCCCTCGTCCCGCTCTCCATCCCCCCATCTTACCTCCTTCCCTTCCCCACAGCACCTGTATATATGTATATATGCTTGTACATAGTTATTACTCTATTTTACTTGTACATATCTATTCTATTTATTTTATTTTGTTAGTATGTTTGGTTTTGTTCTCTGTCTCCCTCTTTTAGACTGTGAGCCCACTGTTGGGTAGGGACCGTCTCTCTGTGTTGCCAACTTGGACTCCCTAAGTGCTTAGTCCAGTGCCCTGCACACAGTAAGCGCTCAATAAATACGATGGAATGGGTTCGAGTCCCAGCTCCGCCACATATCTGCTGTGTGACCTTGGACAAGTCACTTCTCTGAGCCCCAGTTACCTTATCATTTGGAAAATGGGGATTAAAACTGTGACCCACCGTGGGACAACCTGATCACCTTGTATCCTCCCCAGCGCTTAGAACAGTGTTTTGCCCATAGTAAGCGCTTAACAAATACCATCATTATTATTTGTTAAGCCCTTACTATGTGCAAAGAAGCAGCGTGGCCCAGTGGAAAGAGCACGGGCTTTGGAGTCAGAAGTCAGGGGTTCTAGACTGTGAGCCCACTGTTGGGTAGGGACCGTCTCTATATGTTGCCAGCTTGAACTCCCCAAGCACTTAGTACAGTGCTCTGCACACAGCAAGCGCTCAATACATACGATTGATTGACTAATAATAACGACGGCATTGATTAAGCGCCCACTATGTGCAAAGAAGCAGCGTGGCCCAGTGGAAAGAGCACAGGCTTTGGAGTCATAGGTCAGGGGTTCTAGACTGTGAGCCCACTGTTGGGTAGGGACTGTCTCTCTATGTTGCCAACTTGGACTTCCCAAGCGCTTAGTACAGCGCTCTGCACACAGTAAGCGCTCAATAAATACGATTGAATGGGTTTGAATCCCAGCTCCGCCACATATCTGCTGTGTGACCTTGGACAAGTCACTTCTCTGAGCCCCAGTTCCTTCATCTGTAAAATGGGGATTAAAAGTGTGAGCCCCCCGTGGGACAACATGATCACCTTGTATCCCCCCCCCCAGCACTCAGAACAGTGTTTTGCACATAGTAAGCGCTTAACAAATACCATCATTATTATTTATTAAGCGCTTACTATGTGCAAAGAAGCGGCGTGGCCCAGTGAAAAGAGCACGGGCTTTGGAGTCAGAGGTCATGGGTTCGAATCCCGGCTCCGCCACATGTCTGCTATGTGACCTTGGGCGAGTCACTTCACTTCTGAGCCTCAGTGACCTCAACTGTAAAATGGGGATTACGACTGTGAGCCCCACGTGGGACAACCTGATCACGTTGTATCCCCCCCAGCGCTTAGAACAGTGCTTTGCACATAGTAAGCGCTTAACAAATGTCATCGTTATTATTATTATTGTTATTAAAGCACCGTTCTAAGCGCTGGGAAGGTTACAAGGCGATCAGGTTGTGCCACGAGGGCTCACAGTCTTAATCCTCATTTTACAGATGAGGTCACTGCGGCCCAGAGAAGTGAAGTGACTTGCCCAAAGTCACACAGCTGAGGGCGGCGACAAACCCCAAGCAAAGCCTCCTTGGTGGTTTCCTGTCCCCTAGACAGATCCTCACCCAGCACTTAGAACAGTGCTTTGTGCATAGTAAGTGCTTAGCAAATGCCATCATTATTAGAGAAGTATTGTGGCGCAGTGGAAAGAGCCCGGACTTGGGAATCAGAGGTCATGGGTTCAAATCCCGCCCTCGCCAATTGTCAGCTGTGTGACTTCGGGCAAGTCACTTCACTTCCCTGGGCCTCAGTGACCTCATCTGCAAAATGGGGATTAAGACTGTGAGCCCCCCCGTGGGACAACCTGATCACCTTGTAATCTCCCCAGCGTTCGAACAGTTCTTTGCACATAGTAAACACTTATGCCTTCATTATTGTTAAGAACAGTTTTCGGAAAGCCCCTAGTCAGGAGGGGCTCCACTTTTCATGCCAGGCCAATTGATGGTGATGGTAATAATAATAACTACAACGAATTCATTCAATCATATTTATTGAGCGCTTACTGTGTGCAGAGCACTGTACTGAGTGTTTGGAAAGTACAGTTCGGCAACATATAGAGACATTCCCTACCCAACAATGGCCTAAAAGGGGGAGACAGGGGACAAAACCAAACAAGTAGATGGGTGTTAATGCTGTCAGAGTAAATAGAATTATAGCTATATATACATCATTAATTAGAGTAATAGCTATGTACAAATAAAATACTAGTAAATAGGTAAAAATATATACAAGTGCTGTGGGGAGGGAAAGGGGATAGGGTAGAGGGGGGGAATGGAGGGAGGAGGAGAGGAGAAACGGGGTGGGGGGGTTAGATGGGGGATACCATAAATTAGCAACAGCCCCTGGGGCTTGTAGTACAGCTATTTATTGTATCCCTTTTTTACAGATGAAACTGGGGCATGGAATAGTTAATAAGGGTAATTAGGTGTTTAAGCACTCAATACAGTGCTCTGCACACAGTAAGAGCTCAGTAAATACGACTGAATGAATACTAGGTGGCAGGCACTGTACTAAGCGCTGGGGTGGATACACGCGAATCAGGTTGGACGCAGTCCTTGTCCCACGTGGGGCTCCCAGGCTCAATCCTCATTTTACAGATGAGGAAACTGAGGCGCAGAGAAGTGAAATGACTTGCCCAAGGTCACACAGAAGCATGGGGGAGTCAGGATGAGAAGCAGGTCCTTCTGACTTGCCCAAGGTCACACAGCAGTTGGAATTAGAACCCAGGTCTCCTGACTCCCAGTGATGTGCTATTTCCACCAGATCCCCGTGGCCTTAAAGGTTGTGACGGCCTTCTTGTGACATCCGGATTGTATTGCGATTCTTGGGGAAAAAATTCTGCAAAGACAGAGCAAAACGAACGTTGTCATGGTTTTAGTTCTAGATTGTTGAGGATTTGGAAAATATTTGTCTCAGAGAGTGGTTAAAAAAAATGCAGTCTAAAACGCTGCTATCTTGTACACGATTTGTATATCCAAATACCCACTATCTGAAGTGAGGAAAAGGGCAGACTATAAATGCAGGCTTTGGCAAAGCAGCGTGAGGCATTGCGAACCTGGTTCCTTCATAGAACAAATATTAAGTCCTGTGATTCATAGGCCGATCGGGTTGTGAAATTTGTCAACTAGGAAAGGGTTGAAGAGAGTTGAAGTAGGAAAAACCTGGAAAAGCAGTAAATTTCCACCCTTGCTCCAAGGATTCCGTGTTCTGATGCGCTTTCCAGAGGTTCTGGTCATAAAACTGTAAATTAATGGCGAAAACCTGGCAACAGTGGACCATTTATTCTTTGGCTTTAGAAGAAAGGATGAACCGAATGATACACGAAGCACTGTCTGCTTGCAAAAATTTTTTCAGATGTAGCATTCTGTAAGCAGTAGAGGTGACTCTGTACTTCAGATGCCCTCTCGAAGTGATGCCAAGATTAAGATGATACCGACATAGGAAAACAGCTCTTATCTCGGTTAGTAGGGTGGTAAAGCTCTTAATAATCTGTGTTTAGGAAGTTGAACAGCCTGATGCAAATGTGAAACTTGCCATCACGTGGGTCAATCAACAAAACCAAGGTGATCTAGGCATGGTATTAGATGGTTAGTTTAGAGAATAGCTGTTACAGCTGGGTAGACTGGAGTTGGATTACAGTAATGCAGAATTTAGTGTACAGTAGTAGACTGCTCAAAGGATCTGAAGAGATCTGTTTTGCAGAATAGATGACACTGCCAATCTATGTGTGTATGCTTATATCATCTTAATTTCCAGTATTAAAGCCTGTACTAGCATCTGAATACCGACTTGCCCTGCCCCGATTCGTTTTCATTGAAAACCAAAAAGCTGCCATTCCTTGCCACATGGAAATAGAGATAAGATTTAAAACGGGATATTTTTCTGAAATGTGTATTCTTGTCCTTCAGCAAAGGCAGATTTACATCTAATTGCACAGAACCACAACTTGTTATCAGATAAGAAACACTTATCTGAAGATAAGCTCTTAATTGCTTTGGCAACATTTAAGCCACCCCTTTTTATGCCTCACACACTGGTTCATTTAACACTTTTTTGTAAACTGATTTGTAAATAATTTTTGTGTCTATCTTTTATAAGATTACAGAGTAATTTTTAAAAATACTTCACCTTTTCTGAGACGTAGGTTTTTGAGCATGCATTAAACCTTAGTTTTTCCTGTAGATTGTAACTATAGGACGAGTTTGTTTCCAGTATTCATCTTTGATTATTTGCCTGACTCATTTGGAGCAGCAATAATCTTTGATATTGTGTGGTCAGAGTGGCACAATTAATGAAACAAAGAGGGGAAAACTTTTTAAAGTCCCTTTTCTCAAAAACACATTGTCACCCATAGTATATATTACCTCAAGAGATAGTAAAAGCACTTGTCCTGGAAGGCATTGAGAATTAAGTGAAAGACGACTTTTTCGAGAAACAAGATGATTTGACCCAAGCCAAGTAAACTGATTTAATGGACCTTATATCTCATGCCAGGATTTAAAATGGCAAATAGCTTTCCTGAGAAGTTGTGGTTGGGAAGTTTAGCAGTCAATCAGTGCTATTTTTTGAATGGTTACTGAGTGAAAAGCACTGTACTGAGCATTTGGGGAAGTATAGTGGTTCCTTTCTCTACCTTTGCTCTGAACTGCACCTATGTGGTGATTCTTATCTCTCCATTCCCAACAGCAAATCTAGCAGTAAATGCCTCTTTTCAGAAAAAGTAATTTCAAAAGAACAAGGAGGCTTGTTATCAGTGGGAATAAAAGCCTTTTGTGATTTGGCTCCTGAGAATCAAGTCAAAGAACCCAAGGTTGATATTCTTTACCATCTTAATTAGCCAATACCAGGGATGTTCACTATAGGAAATAACTCAAAACATACACAGTGCTCCGGTAACGTGGATAGACAAAATCACGAGTTACCCACAACCCTCATCTTGTTTAACCAATAGTTTCAACTTCCTCCGCCACCTAACCTTTTACCAGAGCTGCCCACAGAAGAACAAAATGGATTCATTTTGTATTTATTACTCTGTTTATTTATTTTACTTGTACATATCTATTTATTTTATTTTGTTTTATTTTGTTAATATGTTTTCTTTTCTCTGTCTCCCCCTTCTAGACTGTGAGCCCACTGTTGGGTAGGGACCGTCTCTATATGTTGCCAACTTGTACTTCCCAAGCGCTTAGTACAGTGCGCTGCACACAGTAAGCGCTCAATAAATACAATTGATTGATTGATTCATTTGAGTTTCACATTCTCTCCCTTTCCGCCCTCTGCTGAAGGTGGTAAGGAGCAGTCAGAAGTTCCATGGCCAGGCAACAGGAAAGGGGCATAAATTACAAATTGGATGGCCCTCATCTGCCCCTGAAGAAGCACTTGGGAAAGTACCGTACCAAGGAGTTGGTAGACACATTCCCTGCCCACAAGGAGCTTTCAGGTCTAGCGGGATGAGGAAGTTAGTTCACAGTAGCACAGCCTAAATAAAGACAGCTGCTGGAGAAACTCACTATCCTGCCCCTGGGGTCCACGTTCTTCAAGTGTGATGAGAGAAAGAAAACTCACTAGAGGAGAGTTATGTAGAGGAAAAATATTAAATTTTGGCTTCCAAAATAAACCCAAAGCTCAAATGGGGCTCTCGGATCCAGGACTCCTCTTTTACGGTTGATGTGGGAGAAGCCGCCCTAGATAACTTTTTGCTTGCCTGGTGGATTATCGGACTCCCCCTCTAGGCAGTAAGCTCCTGGTGGGCAGGAACTGTGACTCTTGTATTTTATATTGTGCTCTCATGAGGAGCAGCATGGCTCATGGAAAGAGCATGGGCTTTGGAGTCAGAGGTCATGGGTTCAAATCCCGGCTCCACCATTTGTCAGCTGTGTAACTTTGGGCAGGTCACTTGACTTCTCTGTGCCTGTTACCTCATGTGTAAAGTGGGGATTAAGACTGTCAGCCTCATATGGGACAACCTGATCACCTTGTATCCCCCCAGCGCTTAGAACAGTGCTTTGCACATAGTAAGCGCCTAACAAATACCATTATTATTATTATTATTATTCCCTGGACCCACTGAGTCCCTCCCACCAGGTAAGGGGAATCAAGGAGGGCTGATAATAGCAGGGAGGGACAGAGAGGTTCTGGTGGCTAGCCTAGGCTCCCCAAAGAAAACCCAGACCCCACCCTTCAGGCAGGTGTAGAAAGAGCCCCCAGCATCAGATTGGACACAGTCCATGTCCCACGTGGGGCTCACAGCCTTAATCCCCATTTCACAGATGAGGTAACTGAGGTACAGAAAAGTGAAGTGACTTGTCCAAGGTCACACAGCAGGGAAGTGGCAGAGCCAGGATTAAAACCCAGGTCCTTCTGACTCCCATGCCTGGGCTCTATCCACTATGCCATGCTGCTTCTCAAAATCAGTAGTTAAGAACAAAAAGTCCACTCATGAGGTATCTCAGGCATTTCCTCTGGGTTCCTAACTGCTGATGTTAGTGTCGTCTATGCTACAAAGTTGTGCAGGGTGGAGTAACGTATATTTTTCACAAAATAAAATGGACTGACTTTGTTTATAAAGGCATAGAATGGTGGCATTTCTGAGGAGTTGGCTAGAGGACTCCAAATGGTGCTAGGACAGATCATCCAAAAACATCTGAAAAATGAGTCATAACCAACTCCATTCCAGAACTGTGAAAGGAGTAAAATGGGCAGGATCACAGACATTTAAAATGCTCTGGTTAGAGGTGCTAATTTTATACCATTATTTGAGATTTAATATGGGCAAATTATAATTTCAAAAATTGTAGCTGAGGATGATTAAAATTGGAGAGATTGGGGTCTTTGTTTTTCCTTGAAAAGTGATCAGGAGCATCAGTTATGAAAATGGTGGTCATGTCAGTGAGATGAGATTGAAGGTCCTGAGCTGCAATACTAGGGTAAATAGTATAATAAACTAAATAGTGTTTTAAACAAAAACCTAACTAATACTATTGCTGAACTGTTGATATCGTTTGTTGTTCTAGTATCTTATAACCAAAATGAATGTTGTTTGAGAAGTTTAAATGACTTAGGTAATCCCTACATTAATTGAAGGTAATACAGCTATAGGAAAGCATTTATTGTACTGACTTGATGAGGAAAAGCAAGTGGTAACTAGCTCAATCTTAAAATATAATTCCATCTTTTTGTGTTCTCTCTTTTGTCCAACTTATTCCTTTGGGAAATCAGTTTGAGTATGGATAGAAGGGGGTTAAAGTTTTATTTATGTTTTGCTAAGTCTGAAAAGATTTCTGAGTGACTATCCCAGAAAAAGCATATGCTCCTGGAGGTTTGCTATCAGTTGCTCAATGGTATTGAGTGCTTACCTTGTGCAGAACGTTGTACTAAGTGCTCAGGAGAGAACACTACAACAGAGTTCACAGACATTTTTCCTGCTCACAACGAGGTTACAGTCGAGCCGTCCCTCAAGGTTCAGTTCTGAGTCCCCTTCTACTCTCCCTTTATACCCACTCTCTTGGAGAACTCATTCGCTCCCATGGCTTGTTACCACCTCTGTGGTTGATTCCCAAATCTTCGTCTCCAACCGTGATCTCCCTCCTTCTCTGCAACCTTGTATTTCCTATTTCCTTGAAGATACGTCTACTTGGATGTCCCGCCCGTCACCTCAAACTTAACATGTCCAGAACAGAACTCTTTATCTTCCCACCCAAACCCTGTCCTCCCCATGTCACTGTAGGCAGCATCACCTTCCTTCCTTTCATTCATTCAATAGTATTTATTGAGCGCTTACTGTGTGCAGAGCCTTTTACTGTCTCACAAGCCGGTAACCTTTCCCTTATCCTCGACTTATCTCTATCATTCAGCCCACGCATTCAATCTGTCAGTAAGTCCTGTCGGTCCAACTTCCACAACATGGCTAAAATCGCCCTTTCCTCTCCATCTGTACTGTTACTACGTTGATCCAACCACTTACTCTATCCCACCTTGATTACTGAATCAGCCTCTTTGCTGATCTCTCTACCTCCTGTCTCTCCCCCTCTCCAGTCCTTTCTTCACCCTGCTGCCGGGGTTATTTTTCAGCAAAAAGGTTCAGGCCATATTTCCCCACTCCTCAAAAACCTCCAGTGGTTGCCCATCCACCTCCGCATCAAACAAAAACTCCGTACCGTCGGTTTTAAAGCATTCAGTCCTCTTTCCCCCTCCTATCTTGCATTCCGATTTTTCCTACCCCTTGGCTCCTCTGCCTGCCTACCCGCTGTACCTCAGTATTGTCTAGCCCATCACCAACGTCTCCCTCATATCCTGCCTCTGGCCTGGAATGCCCTCCGTCTTTGCATCCAACAATTACTCTCCCCACCTTCAAAACCGTATTGAAGGCACATCTTCAAGAGGCCTTTCCTATCTAAGCCCTCATTTCCCCTTCTCCCACCCCCTGCCAACTGAATTTATTGAACTCTTACTGTGTGCAGAGCACTATACTAAGCACTTGGGAGAGTACAGTATAATAGGCACATTTCCCGAGCACAACGAACATACAGTCTAGAGGGGAAGACAGACATTAATATGAATAAATAAATTACAGGTATGTACATAAGTGGAGTGGGGAGTGAATAAAGGGAGCAAGTCAGGGTGACACAGAAGGAAGCAGGGAAAAAAAGGAAAAGAGGGCTTATTCTGGGAAAGCCTCTTGGACTTGGGTTTACTGCCTTTATTCACCCCTTCCCCAGCCCCACAGCACTCATGTATCCATAATTTATTGCTTTATATTAATGTCTGTCTCCCCCTCCAGACTATTAGCTCATTGTGGGCAAGGAATGTGTTTATTAACTCTGTACTCTCAAGCGCTTAGTACATTGCCCTGCGCACACTGTACTCAATAAATATGACTGATTGATCAAGAGCTGTTAACGTGATAGCAGCTCTCGTCATTCTCGAGTTGAGGCTTGTGAAAGGAGGAAGTAAAGTAACAGTTCTGTCCATTAGGTAGACATCTAGATTCCTCTTCTTCATTTTGACGGCCCTCCATTTCCCCCATTTTCTTGCCCATTCAAAAGGCAGAGTAATTTTAAGTATGCAGTTTTCAGCAGTGGCAGAAGTGCCCCTAGGCTAAAGACAGACTCTGTTAATAGTGACTAAAGCAGTTCAGCTGTTTCCAAGTTCTGTAGGATTTTATCCTCCCTCCATTTTCCCTTCCTTTTCTTCCTCCTCCTCCTCTCCCCCCTCCCTCTAACACTGTGTTTACAGCTGCTGGGTTGGCAAAACCCAAGGCCTTTGTTACAGTGATTGTTAGATCCCGGTAATGTTTAAAGTTTGTCCAGGCTTACCTCGAGGCTTTTAATTTCTGTAGTTTTAATGACTTCAGATTTCCCGAAACTGGGAGATGCATAGTGTGGCTGAACTTTTCTTCTATCCAGTAAACATAAATTTGTGCTCTGTACCATGAAGTAAATTACAGTTTGTGGCCCCAGGCCTATCACCATGCCATTTAAGGGTATCAGTGATGTCACTGGAAATTGCTGCCTGTTAAATTGCTGTGTGACGAGTTCTGCTTTGCACTAACTGGCTTTTGACTAGTTTGAACCAAAATGCAAGAAAAAGGAACTTCCCTGAAAAGTTGGACAGGTTTATGAATATTGCAGTGCCTGATATTAGCCTTCCTTTGCATTTGTCTGCTGATTTTGTTTCTTTGCCATGCCTTTAAATGTCATATATTAGACAAGTGCCATCATTTCAATAGCAGATCCTCACATTCATCATTACTGGGTAACACACAACTGTGCAATTCCCATGTTGCAAAAATCCCTTCAGGCTGATCACTCGTGACTTTATGTTTTAAATGTGAATGTCACTGCTTGGGATTCTGTACTTAAAAGTAAATGCCAGTCCATAAATGATATTAGAAGCACTGCGCATTTTTTCCTCCCATTTATAAAACATAATTCTCCAAATTACCAGATGGATTAAATTTCATATTTTGCTCCAAATTTAAAGCTTATTTTCCTTTTCAGGAGGAGGCAAAGTTTGATGGGTGTCTTATTAGTTCTAACTTTGGAGATTTCTTTCTTTTACTGATGCATCACAGTATGACTTAAATGTAACCCTTTATCTTTTGAGAAGTACAGTTTGATTAAATTTGGGTAAGAATGGGACAGTGATCTCCAGGACAGTACAGTGAAGCAATTTTAAACCCACAAAGAGCTATCAACTCCATCCCCTCTAGGTGTTTTACTCTAACCCCTGAATACAATGCCAATAAACATGTGCTTTAAAACTTTGAGCAGTATACTACTTAATTGGGAGATGCACTTATCCCCCACCTACATTTTTTTAGTCTGCATTTTACAGTGGATTTAAAATGCAAGTCAAAAGTAGGTTCCCACAGCAACCCTAACTTCTCTCCTTGTTAGGATAGACCGTACATCCATATATAGTCCTTAATGCTTGGAGCACCATATGTGGGAAAGATAAAAACAAATGTGCAATGCTGGCCGGGTTCTGGTTGCTGTGGGAACAAGAGCTTTGAATTGCTTGACTCCTACATTTAATTTCTTGAGCCTACTGCTAATTAGCATGTAAAAAGTAGTTCTCCCGAAGATCTTGAAACATTTAGTCTGAATTCACCCTGATCCCCTGATCTGAGAGAGTTACCTGATAAAGAAGCTGGTTTGTGATTGACAGTCTGAAATAGGACTCAAGTTTAAAATACTGAAAGTATTGCCCGGAAAATGCTCCCGTTGTTGTTAATGTTAAGGCTTTTTCCAAAGCTTGGTGAGGTGGGGTAGCCGTACATTAAATCTTCTCTCAATGGAGTAGCCACAACTGCTACAAATAATGATAATCATGGTATTAAACCCATACCATGTGCCAAGCACTGTACTAAGTGCTAGGGTAGGTACAAGATGGTCAATTTCTACATGGGGCTCGCAGTCTAAGTAGGAGGGAGAACAGGTGTTGAATCCCCATTTTGAAGATGAGGGAACTGAGGCACAGAGAAGTGAAGTGAATTGTTCCTGATCACAAAGCAGACAAGTAGCAGAGCTGGGATTAGAGCCCAGATACTCCAACTTCCAGGCCTGTGCTCTTTCCATTAGGCCATTCTGCTTCTCTGTTCATACAGATGTTTCTAGCATGTTTACGAAATAGGCTGTGTGTAAACACTGGGACTTGACTAGCCTAAATCCCAGATGCAGAGATTTGGAAAGTCTCACTTAGCTGTGAAATCCACACCTGAATAGTGCAAGTAAAAAAGTAGACTTGGCAGGTTAAAAAGGAAAAGAAATGAGCAAAGTATGAAGCTTGGATGCAGTTGAGGGGGGTGGAAGTCAAGGGAATAGTTTGCCAAATCTGTTGTACTTGAAAAGAAGTCTCTTCGCCCCCACCCCCAATAACTGTGGTATTTATTAATTCCTTACACTCAGTCAAATCAATAGTATTTATTGAGCACTGACTTTAAGCAGAGCACTGTACTAAGCACTTGGGAAAGTGTAACACAACAGAGCTGGTATGGGCCAAGCCCTGTACAAAGCAGTTGGGATAGATGCAGTTATTCTGAGTGGATACAGTCTAAGTGGGAGGAAGGACAGATAAAATGACTTAATCCCCAATTTACAGATGAGGAAAATGAAGCCTAGAGAATTTAAGAGACTGCCCAAGGCCATACAACAGGCAAGAGGCAGAGCTGGGATTAAAATCCAGTCTCTTAATTCCCAGTCCTGTGCCCTTTCCACTAGATAAGGGAGGGGATAGTTCTTGAATCACATGTGTGCATGGAAGATTTATACAGCCTCCATATATCTAAATATTTGTAGTGCTCTGTCTATGGTGATTACTAAATAAATACCGATGATTTATATGAGCAGGGTATGAGTGGCAGCCTAGAATTAGTCTTCTGTGTCCCAAACTGCATTGCAGCTCAGACATGAGTGCTGTTTCCTGCTGAGCTGATCAGTCATTGATATTTATTGAGCCTTTATTGTGTGCAGAGCTCTGTCCTAAGCTCTTAGGTGACAAAGCTGACCTTCATCTGGGAGGTACCACAGTTCTTTGTTCAGTCTCTTTAAGAGATTCTCAAGGCTGTACAGCTGTGAACTCATTAGTTCAAATTGTGTAGCACTTTGACACTGCATCAGATTACTCACACCTACTAAGTAACAATGAATTATCAGCTTTTATGAGAGAGAGCTAAGGGACGCAGTAGTAGCAAGAAGGAAAATGACACCCCAAAATGGAGCATGACCTGGATTCTAGAAATGGACAAAGGACTGTGCTATGATGTTAGAAGTTAAGCTTCTCTAGTCTCAAGGGATCCGGTTGATTGGGAAATAGTTTGAAAAGCCACTAGTCCAGAAATATTTCATTTTGATGTTTGCTGATTATCTGGTAACATGGACTAGTTGAGGTTTTTGACATGTGTTGGGCACTCAAATTTCCACGATTGATATTGTTGCAACCCCACTGTTGAAGCAACATGGCTTAGGAGAAAGAATGTGGGCCTGGGGGTCGAAGTCCTGGGTTCTGATCCCAGCTTCACCACCTGTCTGCTGTGGGACTTGGGGCAAGTCACTTTGCCTCTCTGGACCTCAGTTACCTCATCTTTAAAACGGAGATTAAGATGATGAGCCCAAGGTGGGACAGGGACTGTGTCCAACCCGATTATCCTGTATCTACCCCAGTGCTTGATACAGTGCCTAGCACATAGTGTTTAATAAATGCCATTTAAGGAAAAATTAGATCCCTGTTGTAACACAGACTTTGTTTTCAAGATCATCAATAATATCAGTACTTTAACATTATCAGAGATTAAGATAGCGTGGCCTCTACTTGTCACATCTTTGTGACTCCACCTCTCTCGGTCCAGTCTCTGTTTGACAACTACCATATATGTGCAGCACTCAAGAAGCAGTGAGTTACTAAACATGGTTTTCATCAGAATAAGCAAAAGTCACGGAGAGCTCACTCTTGCTGAAGTAGACATGCTGATGTAAAACGTAGTTCTTTCCTTCGAGGAAATTTCAGTCTGTCTGTAGGAGGTGAGTGAAAAAGTAAAGTGCAAGTTCCTCTGAGGGGAGGAGGAAATCTTTTCTCATTTATAGAAAAGCAGGAAAAAGAAACATCCTTTGTAGGCAGAAGGGCCGTGGTGATTATTTCAATAGCCTGTGACAGTAGACTCAAACAAAATTACAATATTGATGTCTTCAGGATATGAATAGAATGAAAAATTTTGTGACTTGTGTATTGATTATACAAGTAACAACCTTGGAAAGAATTTCCCAGAACTAGTCTTCCATATCCCTAATTTATTCATATTAATATCCAACTCCCACTCTAGACTAAGCTCTTATGGGTAGGGAACATGTCTTCCGACTCTATTGTTTTGGACTCTCCCAGGCCCCCAGTACAGTGCTTTGCACACAGTCAGCACTCAATAAATATCATTGATTGATTGATTATGGTTTCCACAGTGTTGACCCACCAGGGAGAGACTTGGCATGAAACAGGGCAGTTTACAAATCACTTGAATCACATCCTCTAGACTGTAAGCTCCTTGTGGGCAGGGAATGTGGCAGTTGATTATGTTGTACTCTCCCAGTTGCTGACCACAGTGCCCTGCACCCAGTAAGCATTCAATAAATACGATTGAATGAATTAATCTTCCCTTTGGCCTGGAAGTCTGTCCCCCTTCATGTCCACTAGACCCACCTTCATAGTCTTCCTTAAAATCCCATCTCCAAGAGGCCTTCCTCAACTAAGCCCTTCTTTCCTCTACTCCCTCTCCCTTCTTTGTCACCCATTCACTTGGATCTGTACCCTTTGTTCACTCAATATTCACCTCACCCTCAGCCCCACGGCACTTATGTACTCATTTGTAATTTAACATCTGTCTCCCCCTAAGTTCGTGGTCGGGGGATATGTCTACCAACTCATTTACTCTCTCAAGTGCTCTGCTAACAGTAAGGGCTCAATAAATATCATTGATTAAACCCAGCGCTGTCACTGGCCTCCTGTGTGGCTTTGGACAAGACAGGTCTCTGTGCCTCAGTGCCCTTAACTGGAAAGTTGCCATCAGATACGTGCTCTCTATACCCCTTAAACTCTGCACCTTGTGTGAGACAGGGACTTTGCCTGATCAAGTTATAGGTATATCTACCCCGGCCCGAAGCACAATGCTTGGCACAAAGTAAGCATTTAATAAATACCAAAATTATCTTTACTGACCTCAAGGGTGTCTCAGGGATGCAGAATGTTGGAAACTTGTTTTGATTTTTTACTTCCAGCTTGTCATGAGGCTTTTTTGGCTAAGCCTAACAGTCCTGAAAAATCACTCTGTGGATAGAAACGTAATGACAAACTCTCCCCTCCCCCACCTCCCCTCCATGAAATTCACAAGAAAGATCATAGTGAAAGTACTGTTGGCAAAATTGAATGAATTTTGTGTACAAAACGTATCACCGTCTTCTTTCTCTCCACTCCCTGCATCCCAGGCAGCCACTCCTCTCCTTTGGCCTAGGTCACTTTTACCACTGGAGTAACAGTGTTGCCTTTATGTGGCCAGGGAATGTTTCTGTTACACTGTACTCTTACAAGGCCTTAATACAGTGCTCAGTACAGTGCTCGGCACAGAGTCAGCACTCAATTAATACAATTGATTGATTTGACACCTCTCCTTCGGAGCCAGGCTGTCGAACGGACCTGGAGAAAGCTTGTCTAGACCATCAGCATCATCTACCCTGCAAGGGGGGGAGAGCTTAGCAGTGCTGCTGAGGGCCCTTTGTGGAAGTTTGGAAATGCAGCTCCTTACGAAGTTCCCTACTGTCCCTTCTGACTGAAGAAAGCAAAGTCTTTGTTGCTGTATCCTCAGGAGTGCTGATGGGAGCACACCGCAGTTGTGATCCAATTAGGTACCCTAACAGTCGCAGTTATTTGAAAAACTTTACCCAGCCGTCAAGTAAATTTTCATCCTCCCCGGGAATTTTCCCATCACTCAGTGTGACTTGGTGACATATTCCCATGAATAATGTAGAGTCTGAAGAACTGTAGCAACAACTCAGAGGGGCCCGTCACTCTTGGCAGCTTTACATCTCTGCCTTTCTGTCATCACGGCCCTTTTATTCAGACTGAGCCTCTGAGACGCTTCACTGCAAGACACGATTGTGTGTTTGGGAGGCGGGTGGGGAGGAAGGAGCCGAAAGTTTTCAGCATGTCTTCATAACCCAACTTTACCGTACAGAATGCTTGATGAATCCATCATGAGATCCACAGTTGGTGAGCTGGCAGAAGAAATCACTTTCTGGGGAAAAACAGAAGCAGCATGGCCTAGTGGAAAGAGCATAGGTCTGGGAGTTGGAAGATGGGGGTTCTGGTCCCAGCTCTGCCACTTGCCTGCCGTTGTGACCTTGAGCAAGTCACTTCATTTCTCTGGGCCTCAACTGTAAAATGGGGATTCAATACCTATTCTCCTTCCCAGCCCCAAAGCACTTAATGTACACATCTGTAATTTATTTATATTAATGTCTGACTAGACTGTAAACTGGTTGTGGGCAGGGAATGTATCTGTTTATGGTGTGCTGTCCCAAGTGCTTAGTACAGTGCTCTGCACACAGTAAGCGCTCAATAAATATGAGTGACCAACAGACTACTTAGATTGTGTGCCCCAAATGGGCCAGGGACTGTGTCCAACCTGGTTACCCCAGCACTTAGAACAATGCTTGATACATACCAAGCGCTTAACAAATACTCGAGTAATGTGGTATTATTATTAATAAAATTAAGCTGAAGACCACCTCACTGTGAACCCGTAACTCTCACAAGGAAAGAGACCCTTTAACAGCCTTTCTCACTGACGATTTTTGTTTGTCTTGCAGGCGGCAGCAGGGATCCTGTGCTATGTGGGAGCCTATGTCTTCATTACTTACGATGACTATGATCATTTCTTTGAAGACGTGTACACGCTCATTCCCGCCGTTGTGATCATAGCTGTAGGCACGCTTCTTTTCATCATCGGACTTATTGGATGCTGTGCCA
Source organism: Tachyglossus aculeatus (assembly GCF_015852505.1). Classification (NCBI taxonomy): domain Eukaryota; kingdom Metazoa; phylum Chordata; class Mammalia; order Monotremata; family Tachyglossidae; genus Tachyglossus; species Tachyglossus aculeatus. The sequence goes on along the minus strand of NC_052091.1, from coordinate 13,568,453 downwards.
CCATCCGAGAAAGCCGTTGTGGACTCGCAACGGTGAGTTGGCATCTGGCTGAGGGTGGGTCAGAGGAATATCTGTGAATGATACTTTAGAAGGATAAATCTTCCCTTCTCCTGTATTCTTTTTACAGGGACCTTGCTAGCTTCTGGGTTCAAAGGAACACGAAACAGTTTTGAAATATGATCATTGTCTCACTTCATATTTTAGGTGCCTCCTTTTAGTTTGTGTGCTCTGATTGTTCTCCCTTTCTCATTGCAGTTTGTGATCATCCTCCTCTTGGTTTTTGTCACAGAAGTCGTCGTCGTGGTTTTGGGTTACATTTACCGAGCAAAGGTGGGTCCACTAAACCTGCAATTTCCACCATCTTTTTCCAGAGGCAGGTTGTGGGTGGGAGGTCGGTGGCAAGATAGATGAGATTGAGGAGACCCGTAACTCAGAGGGCTCTCTTCAAAGCCCTCCTGAAATTACATCTCTAGGAGGCCTTCCCCAATTAATTTATAATCTCCATTCCACATATCCTTCAACTCCCATGTCAGCTCTTTTGAGCCACTTAAACATTTAGGGGGATTAGTTCCCACCAGGCTTCTGCTAGCAGCCTGCCTTTTGTTTCGGTATCATAATCACCGAATGAATTCATTTGAAATTTATAAGGGACTAATTTGTAAATGCTTAAAAATTACCTTTCCAAGTAAACATATTCCAGTAGTGAACTTTAAATATTTGCAATTAGTGCCCTCTGCGTTGTGAGTGAACTACAATTTGCTTGAAGGCATTCCTGTGCAAGATGAAGCAGCATGGCGTAGTGGCTAGAGCATGGACATGGGAGTTCGAAGGTCATGGATTCTAATCCTGGCTCTGCCACTCGTTTGCTGTGTGACCTAGGACAAGTCACTTCACTTTTCTGGGCCTCAGTGACCACATCTGGAAAATGGGGATCAAGACTGTGAGCCCCATGTGAGGCGGGGGCTGTGTACAACTCATTTGGAGTGCGTCCACCAAAGCGCTTAATACAGTGCCTGGCATATAGTAAGCACTTAACAAATCCCATAATTATTATTATTATTATGTTGTGCCTAATTAATTGGCTGCAATATGACACTGTTCCCCTATTCTTCCATTCCATTTTTTTTTTTTTACAGGACTTATGTACATATTTGTATTGTGAGCCCGTTGTTGGGTAGGGACCATCTCTATATGTTGCCAACTTGTACTTCCTAAGCGCTTAGTACAGTGCTCTGCACACAGTAAGCACTCAATAAATACGATTGAATGAATGAATACAGTCCTAGTCAAATAATTTATATGAAAGTAGAAACAGGCTTACTCTCCTCGCCCCACTTCGTGCTTTCTACTATCTTAAATGCTGTTTGAAAATTCTTATTGTGGAAGTTATTTGCCTGTTGACATTTGTGTTATTTTGTTTGTTTTTTTTGGTTGCTTTTCTTTTTCCCAGCCCCCTGATTCTGCATGGAAAATTGGCGGGATTTTGAGTGGTCCGATTTTCTTAAACTGATGGAGGACTGTCTTTGCTGCATCCTCCAAAAGCGATTTGCTTTTGGTTTCCTGGGGAAATTTGGCTTGGTCACTGTGGGTTAAAGGTTATCTGTTTGAGAAGGCAAAAACATATGAACTCCATTTTAAATTCTTGCCAATTTAGGAGATTAAAACACTACTTTTGTTTGGAACGTGCGTAGTTAAATTTTCAGGTTCTCAAAACAATTATGCCGAGAGACATGAAGGTAAAATTTATATAAGGATCAAAAAGATTAAGCTTCTTTCTGAGGCCTCTTTAGTCCTGAAAATGCACTTGCTGGCATGAAACTTAAGGATTTAAACTGCTTTAATTTTAGAATTATCAGCTTGTGTTTGGAACCAGGGATGAGGGCGTTCTTTATAGACCCATTCTAGTTTCCTAATATCTTCATTACAGCCTCGAGTACGTAACACGATAGGCAGCTTAATATTAAAACCTCCACAGCAGTCGGTCAGCCTGAAACTAATTTAGTTGTTTGCTGACCTTGGAGGAATGTTCTAATGTAGAATTAAGAATGTGGTCAGAGTTCAATAAAAGTTAGCACGCAATAAAATAGCAAAGGATCAAAAGACTTTTTGTAGCCCTAAGAGGCAATTTTTTTTTCCCTGAGGGTATTTTAAATATACTTAGTTCTTCCACATTGTACGTTCTCAACAGCTATGCTTTGGCTAGAACATCAGGAATTAGGGATTGCTCATGCATCCAACACCCGTGAACCTGTTTGAATATTGCATATGGTGGTGGAGAAGGGAACAGTTTGGGCTACAGAATAAGAGCGGGCACAGTATTTCCTCCTCCCACCCGATGATTACTCCTCTGAGCTGATGGAGGGATGTTCATTAGTCAGAAACCCCTGACAGAAGTTTGACCCACTGACAGTCATGTGTGTTAAACTAGTGACTCTGCTGCCTTCAGGAGAGCAGAAATGTTCTTGTCTTCTAGACTGTAAGCTCTTTTGTGAGCAGGCATCACTTCTACCAACTCTTCCAAGTGCTTGGTTCAGTGTTCTGCCCTCAGTAAATACCACTGGTGGATTGATGGGCATAGGTACAAATATAAAACAAAGGAATTTGACCCCAGTTTATATGGCCCCCATTTTCTTAGTGCAGATCATTTCATTTAAAACATTTAATTCTTGGGCAGAACAGTAGCCCTGATCCCTCCTTGTCATTCCGCTCTTCCAGTCTTATAAAATACCCAGAATAGCTCATCTAGCCTGTCTTGTCTTATGCTGTCGAGTTGTCCCCGACCCATAGCGGCACCATGGACACATCTCTCCCAGAACACCCCACCTCCATCTGCAATTGTTCTGGTTGTTCATCCGTAGAGTTTTCTTGGTAAAAATACGAAAGTGGTTCACCATTGCCTCCTTCCACGCGGTAAACTTGAGTCTCCATCCTCGAGTCCCTCCCATGCTGCTGCTGCCCAGCACAGGGAAGTTTTAACTTGTAGCAGATTGCTTTCCACTCTCTAGCCACTGCCGAAGATAGGAATGGAAAAGGTATGCCTCTGCTTGACTCTCCCTCCCATAGACTGGTAGAGTACTGGAAACTTTCCAGGTGTGACCCTGAGAGGGGCTCTGTCCTGTCTAGTGATGCATATAAATGGATTCAGAGTTGTTTCTTGAATTGCCACGTGGGTGGAGTCAGCAGGAAGGTGCAAAGACTCATCCTCTTTCATCCTCCACACTTACAATTCAGCTTTCAGATAAAATTTCCCATGCTGGGGTTGACTCTACATACTCAGTTTCTCTCCCTCAAGGCTTCGACTGAGCCAACCCCCCCAAAGGAGGATCCAGGAACGTGGCCTTGCATCCGCATTTTGGATCGCACGTCTCTCTGCATTCTCTTTTTGAGCTACAAGAAAGGGAAAAGAAAGTGAGCCCTCGGGAAACGAGCCAAGATAACTCTGTCTTAAAAAACGAAGGTAGTCGGTTTACAAAATGGGGCATCCCTCCTGAGACTGCTTCTGCGCAGCTCCTTCTGTCAGGAGCTGGCTGTGCTACACTAAGAAGAAACGCACGGATGACACTTTTAATCTATACATTCATCTGCTGCTGATACAGATGTCTATAAGTTATATTAATCAGAAGCCTCAAAAGAAGTGGGGTTTTTTTTTTCTTTCAATTCTTGCAAAGTATTACATTAAAGCACTTCGGCAACCAGGATGAAGAAGCTGTTCCACAGGGACAGAAACTGCTGGCCGCTTTTCATCCCCGTTTGATTAGAGACCAAAAAATTTGCTTCTGTTTTTCCTTAGGTGGAAAACGAGGTTGATCGCAGTATCGAGAAGGTGTACAAGGCCTATAATGGAACCTCTCCTGACGCTGCCAGTCGCGCTATCGATTATGTGCAGAGGCAGGTGAGCATGTGGCAGCCAAGATGGTTTTAAGCAGAGGTGTGGAGAGCTTTTATTTGTCTGCCAGCTTCAGATTGACTCTCCATTGTGTGGGCACTAGTCCCCGCAGCCAATCCTTTCTGAACTGAAGGGTAACGTCTAGTGCGGAGGTAGTCTTCATGGATTGCCTGGATAATAAATTACAGAAGGCTGTGTGGCGGGATGGAGACTGTAAGCTCGTTGTGGGCGGGGAACGTATCTGCCAACTCTGTTTTAGTGTACTCCCCCAAGCGCTTAATACAGTGCCCAGCGCACAGGAAGCGTTCAGTAAATAGTCGTGGCCGAGTGGTTAAGGCGATGGACTAGAAATCCATTGGCGTTTCCCCGCGCAGGTTCGAATCCTGCCGACTACGTGTCTCCTTTCCAATTTGTACTTCCCAAGCGCTTAGTACAGTGCTCTGCACATAGTAAGCGCTCAATAAATACGATTGATTGATTGATTGATTGATGAGCGGCTTAAATAGCAAGAATCCCCAAAGGTTTGTCGCACTCCGGCTGCCTGCCCAGTTTTCATTATTTAAAAGTGCCCAATGGTAAATTTTGCTTTTCTGAAATCTGAACTATCAGACTGTCAGAGTCTAGTGAGAGAGAAAATGCAGTGTAGTGTCTTTTTTTCTTGTGTTTTGGACTCCCCTCCCTCCCCCTCCAGCTGCGTTGTTGTGGGATTCATAATTATTCTGACTGGGAGAATACAGACTGGTTCAAAGAAACCAAAAATCAGAGTGTGCCCCTCAGCTGCTGCAAAGCGACTGTCAGCAACTGCAACGGAAGCCTTGCCCGCCCCTCCGACCTCTACTCCGAGGTAAGTCAGCTGTGTCCATGACCGCATGCTCCAAACCTGGCTCTTGATCCATGCCAGGGAGGGGGAATTGGGACAGGGGCCCCTAGTTTCATTGAGTCAATAATAACTGTGGTATTAAAAGTGCATATTATGTGCCAAGCGCTATTCAGAGCCCTGAAATAGGAGACAACCAGGTCAGACCCAGCCCATGTCCCTCACTGATCCGTTATTTGTGTCATTCATTAAGGATCCTACTTTCCCATTATACTATTTGGTTTAAGTGGTATTTTCTTGTTATAAAATGGTGACTCAGCTGCTAAGCCTGTCTGTAGCCACTTTTTAAAAAAAATATTCTACTTTAAGACTAGGTGGGAGTGATGCTTCCTTATTTCCTTTGGGTAGTCCTGATTCTTGACCTAATTCTTGTTTCAGGGATGTGAAGCTTTAGTTGTAAAGAAGCTACAAGACATCATGATGTATGTTATCTGGGCAGCATTGGCGTTTGCTGCCATTCAGGTAAGCCAAAAAGATGAGTAAACGTGCAATTTCCGATCGTCTTTATACTGCCGACCACAACTCGGAATAAAAAACGACCCTCCCCATTTTATTTAAAGGTTAAAACAGACGTCCATCCTTTGCCACTTTATTTAAGCTTTGAATATTATGATTATTAACGAAATGCCCACCGGTCATTCCATAGGTCCTGAGCGTCTGTATAAGTGTTTCTACACACAAACTATAAATGATGCAAATTAATTCGTTACGGTGCCTCTCTACAAAGTACCGTAGAATGTGTACAGTACTGGTGCTATAGCAAAGAGCAAATATGCAGTGCTAGATTTCTCCCCACCCCACCCTAGTTAGGTTAGGCTGGCAGCCAACATGGTTTGTGACATTACCAGGCCCACGCAGCAGTGCCACATCACCATCTGGACTTCAAAGCAAAAGGTCGACTCTCCCCACCCATTCCAACACAATAGTAGTATCACTTTCCTCCCCACCTCCTATTCGTTTACCAGAATCCTTCGGGTAGGGAGTCCTATAACGTGCGGCAGGTTGGTAATGAAGGATGTGATTAAGCCTCCAAAATTGCTCATCAATATGGATTGAATGATTTCCTCCAGAAAGCCCCTGAGTAGCTTTATGTTGCATCTTCAACTCATCTTTCTGGCTGGTCACCAAGTTACCGGGAGGCAGGAGAGACCGTTAAGACGATTTAGCGCCGGCAACTAACTCTGGGCCCAGGTCACCAAAACTCAGTTATTTCAGACCCAGGCCAGGTACTGCCTTCACATAAAGGGACTCTTTGAACTTCTACCTTTTGTGTACTTGTGAGAAGCTGAATCGGCAACTAAAAATGGTCCTTATTATCTATCGTGGAATGTTCTTTGATTAGTCTTTTGATGGCTGCCGGATACTTGATCCCTCGCAGAAGTTACTGTCTGAAAAGCATTGATTTTGGAACACTGGGGTTGCAGGTGTCTTTTCATGGTTTTGGTCAGTCAGCCCCCTCCTTTTTCAAAGGATGTGACACTTTGTCTAAAGACTTGAAATAGGATCATGTTTGCTAAGCACTTATGCCAGGAACTGTACTAAACGCTGAGATAGATGGAAGCTAATCAAGTTGGACACGGTCCATGTCCCATGTGGGGCTCGCAGTCTTAATCCCCACTTTGCAGATGAGGCACAGAGAAGCGAGTGACTTGCCCAAGGGCACACAGCAAACAAACTGCAGAGCCAGGACTAAATCCCAGTTCCCCTGATTCCCAGGCCTGTGCTCTTTCCTCCCCAAGCGCTTAGTACAGTGCTCTGCACACAGTAAGCGCTCAATAAATACGATTGAATGAATGAATTAGGCCACGCTGCTATCTATTATCCCATCAACTACAGACCTTACATTTTCCTCCAGTCCATTCACAGCCATTACTTTTTAATTGGAAAGGTAGCGTCTGATTTCGAGTCATGTGTTCAGAATTTTCCTTTGCTTGGAAGAGGGTCATATTTAGAGTTCTTTATTTCTGTTTATCCGTCAGTGCTTTTAAGTGATCACATGAACTCCTTTTCTGCTCTGTGGGTACCTTTTCCATTTCCAGTTCCAGCGGGTTGGGAGCGGAAACCTAGGACACCAGATAACTGAAATCCCCGCCAGAGTGGGGCTGGGATGAGGAGGGGTGGGGCAGCGGTGTCCCGCAGTGTGTTTTAATTGGCTGCTCTCTGGGGGAGATAAAATAAAAATATTTATTTTATTTTGTTAGTATGTTTGGTTTTGTTCTCTGTCTTCCCCTTTTAGACTGTGAGCCCACTGTTGGGTAGGGACTGTCTCTATATGTTGCCAATTTGTACTTCCCAAGCGCTTAGTACAGTGCTCTGCACATAGTAAGCGCTCAATAAATACGATTGATGATGATGATGATGAGACTCCGGCAGCCTGGCAACTTGGCTTTCCCGGGAGTCTTTGCTCTTCTCCTTTCCTCCAGTTCCTCCTCTTCCTGAATTCCTGGTCCCTGGCGCTGCCTCGTGTTAGCCGGAGGAGATGTATGGCCTTCTGGATAGAGCACAGGCCTGGAAGCCGGAAGGTCATGGGTTCTAATCCCGGCTCTGCCGTGTGTCTGCTACCTTGGCCTCGGTTCCCTCACCTGTAAAATGGGAATTGAGACTGAGGGCCCCATGTCGGGCAAGGACTGGGTCCAGCTGGATTCGCTTGTACCCCCTCTGGTGCTTAGTACAGTGCTTGGCACATAGTAAGTGCTTAACACATACCACAGTGTCCCATCCTCCACCTGGGGAATATGGGGCAGTTGTTCCTGGCTGTGTCCTGTTTGCACTTTAAGTATGGGGGGCTCTGGGGAGTAATTGCAGGATGCCAGCCAGCTAGTTGTCACCGAGTAACCGGTTACTTTTGTGACAACAGCTGCAAGCCCAGAAATGATTAGTTATCAAGTGAGATGATCAAATATGAAACTGAAAAACCACAAATGGGAACTTCTGATATGCCCTAAGACTCCTGGAATGCTCCATTTATTGCTCTTCAAGCCGGTTTCAAGCCTGGAGGGTGTATTTTTAAGTCAGTGTGTGGGTGTTTTGGGGGGTTTTTTTGTTTGTTTTTTTTTAATTGCGCTTGGCAAGTGATTTGTTTAATTACTAGCGCAAATGTACGGTTCTTAAATTGCCTAGTTTTTGTTTGCATATTTTAGCAGAAGCTGGTGTACTTAATGAGGAACGCCTCTGGTAACAAGAAGGTGGATTGTTTACTTTGGTATTTAAACAAGACTTTGTAACGAGTCTCAAAACCTAGTTGCCTTTGAATTAGTCTCTACTCTGCCGAACATTTCCTCAGTGGAAAATCCGTGTAGCAGTGATAGAGTGTCCCGCGGGAGAATTGGGTCTGACTAGTCTAAGGTTCCTGTCAGGTGACAATGGGGATGTCAAGGAGAGGGAAAAGCAGGGAGAAGTGTGGTAGGAGAGAAGGAATTCTCTCCCTTCCCAGATTTGAGCAGCTTGATTTTTTTTTTTTTTTACATGCAACCCTAGAACTAGATGAATATCAAACCTGATTGAAGGGCCTCTTAACTATAATAACGCTAGTGAAGATGAAGTCTGTAGTAACTGATTTTTCTCATTAGCGATGTCCTTTATCGTAAACTTGCTGACCAAATGTTTGGGAGTGGCTTTTATTTTTTTTTACCGCTTTTGTGCCTTTCCATAACATGTTTGAAGTAAAGCACTTTGCTTTTACGAGTTTGTCTGAAGCATACCCCGTATATTTTAAATGAATTTGGCTCATCAGTAAAGGCTTCGATTTATGAAAATAATGGAAAATAGACTAAAGCTAAGCACCAAGCATTCCAAATTGATAGTTTCCCCTTATGAAGCATCTGGTACTTATCTTTTTGGGTAACAACTGAAAGGATGTTTCTGGGCCAAACCAGAGTAGGGTGATAGACAATAAACCGACTCTCTTGCCTTAGTAAATATAAACTAGAGCTAAAGCATTTTCCAGGGCAGTGATAGCTAAAGGACTCTCTGAGCCAACATATTGACCCCATTGTGACACCTCTACTTCCCCTCCCCCCAACTATTTCTTGATGACCCTCATTTGTTTAATACCCCTCAAATCCCCTCTAATGGCTTTAAATAATTCAAACCTGATGCAGTTGGTTTGTCATCTGACAGTTAATTGCATTTTTTTTTTAAAAACCTTTGGAGTAAGACATTGGTTCACTTATGTTGCAGTCCCCTTTTGTTCCTGGAGTATCCAGTTCTATAGTAGATCAGGACAGGACCTGTTGTCCTGCTCAGGCAAAGGAGTGAAAGTTGATCTGATGGGTTTCCCACAGCATTAATGGAATTTCTTTTGTTTCTCCCTGGTATAGTGTTCCTCGGGGTGTCATTTGAATCTGTGTACATTGTCACTTCTGCTATTTCCTAGTTCTGAGGCATCAAAGCTCAGGCATTCCCCATTTAGAGGGAGGATTTCTCTGAAGCATTTTGACATTTCCTTGGGAGTGTACAAGCTGGACAACTCAGGCCTGGACAGGACCAAAACATGATGGGATTTCAGGAGTAAAGCAGTCTTGGCCACTTCAGTTGTCATTTTAAAGCTCTCTAAAACTATTAATTGCAGGTGAATTGGGTGTTGTAACTTCAGAAGAGTTTCACGGAATGGGAATAAAGAGTTTAGCTACAAACAAACCACGAGTTACAATTTCAGAAAATTGTGGGACTCTGGTCTTGTTTTTAAAACAAACAAGTTAATCTGCGCTTCAAGAAACTCTAACATTCACTGAAACCTTGTTCTTTCAAAGCTGACGTATCTTAATGTAGTTATTTTTTTCCCATTCATTCAGTCGTATCGAGCGCTTACTGTGTGCAGAGCACTGTACTAAGCGCTTGGGAAGTACAAATCGAGGAAGTGGAGCACCCTCTTCCTGATCGTGGAAGCACTCTTACCACTACACTTGGTCTATTTTGCATCCTTCCTAGATGTGACTGAAAACGAAACTATTCTCATTCCTACTTAGACTGTGATGTGGGACAGGGACCGTGTCCTACCTAATTAACTTGTATCCACCCCAGCACTTAGAAGAGTGTTTGACACACAGTAAGTGTTTAACATATACCATAAAAGCAAACAAACCCAAAGACCACAGAGTTGGGGACCAAGGCCCTGGAGTTATTTTTCTCTGACAGCGCCTGCCGACTTGCTTGAAGCCGAGAGAGAGATCAATGGCTTGAGATCAGAGCAAGGCTCCCAGGGATTTTCTCTTTTGGGGAACCCTGATAAAGAACCTCTGAGTACCTGGACAGAAACCAAAAGCTCCCTTCTCCCAGGTGGTCTGTGGGGACTGGGAAACCTGAAAAGAGACAGGTCCCCAAAATGTGACAAAATATTCCACTCTGTTGACCTGTCTTTTAAAGTCTGCTTTCCTGGAGCTTTTGTAGTGAATTTAGGAATTTGGCGTCATTTGAAAGGAACTTCAAGACTCCCCTACCAGCAGATGACTTCTGCAGTCGAGCCACGTGTGACTCCTGTCTGTCTTCTCTCTGATAGCTGCTGGGCATGCTGTGCGCCTGTATAGTGTTGTGCAGGAGGACTAGAGATCCCGCGTACGAACTTCTGATCACCGGAGGAACCTACGCTTAGAAGGCTGTGCCAGCCCCTTGAGCGCCGGATCCCGTGTCCGTTCCTCGGAAGGTGAATGGGGCGGGCCTCTGGCCTTAGCCCTGCTCCTCTCCCCCCCCACCCCACCCCGGTCCGCGCAGTAGACGCAGCCGAAGCACACTTTGCACAGTCGAGGGCAGCCGTGACGTGCACTGGTGACGGCGAGGCAACTAGCTCTCTGTGCCCCCACAAACGTACCTTGGACACCATTTTCCCCCACCGCTTTGGCCAACTGTCCATGTAGTCGAGGAGGTCTTGAGTGGGCGAGTTAAGCGTTCTAACAAGAGGACCGTGGCTTGGGGCGGCTAGGGTGAATGCCCACGTCGACGTCCGCTGAACGCACGCAGACCAATTCCGGACTCCTAAATCTTCTTCAACTAGGTGGGATTCTTGGCCAAAGCATTTTTGGAGGGAGGGAAAAAAGGACTCCAGCTATCGATTTAATTTGGCAAGAGCTGAACATTAAGTTTTGCCCCTCACCAGTATCCGTTTTGAAATGCCTATTGTAGCAAAGCCCAGTCAGTGGAAATTATACAAGACGACTAAGAGTAAAATTAGAATCGGACCGAGTGCATCCTTGATCATCTCAAAAGACTGATCTTCCAAACTTTCATGTTTTTTAAAATACAAGCTGGCTTTTCAGGAGTATAATGTATGCACTACTGTTCTATAACAAATTACCTTTTGGGGTTTTTTTTTTTGGTTCTGTTTTATGTTTTGAGTCATTGTAGGACTCAGATTTGGTTTGAAAATAATGTAGCCTTGTAGAATAGTCAAATACCATAGTATGTGAAGGTGATCTCAGTTGTAAATAGTAAATCTGATGAAATAAAGTCTGTATATCCTCCCTCCAAAACGAGGTCTTTGTTCTAGGCTTCAGGATTTGGGGGCTCTAACTCTTGCTGAGAGGCGCGGGCAGCAAGCCAGTCCTACATGCCCACCGGGGATCGAGCGGGCTCGTCTCCGTCTCCTGGGGCTGTGTTATGCCAATTCTGTTGCACTTGCTGTGCAACAGAAAGTGCCCAGCTGAAGGGCCAGTATTGTCTGTTCTTCCTTTCTTTCTTCCTCTGAACGTGAGCTGGTGTCTGGGAGTCATTTCAGGAATAATTTTGATCAAATTCACCCAAGTACCTAATCCAGTGTAGTCTTTTCACTTGGATATAACTCTGGCCTGTGGCTGGAAGAAAGAGCAAAAAATGTTAATGCTCAAAACTCCCCCTGAAGTCCAGCCACTAGCCACTCCACGGCCTGTGCAAATGACGAGCGGTTTTCCAGGCAACTCTGCCGTAGCACACACTTCCACTCCACATTTTGGCTAGGATGTCGTGTGGGAATTAGGGCACGTATGTCCGACAACGAAAAGCACCTGGACTGATCACTCCTCTTCTAGCTGGCTGTGGACCTTGGGGGTAAGTCTAGTGGAAGGTGCAGTTATTTTGTTGGTTTCTTTTTTAAAAAAAAACAATTATTAAGCATTTACTTAGGCACTGTGTTCTAAGATAGATAAAATAATCAGGTTGGACACAGTCCATGTCCCCACATGGGGCTCACAGTCTTAATCCGCATTTTCCAGATGAGGTAATTAAGGCACAGAGAAGTGAAGTGACCTGCTCAAGATCACACAGCAGGCCATTGGTTGAGCCGGCATTAGAAACCCAGGTTCTCTGACTCCATGCTCTTTCCATGAGGCCACACAGCTTCTCTCATGTTATGAATGCCTCCAGGTTTTATCTTTGTTGAGTGGGATTCCCAGCTGGAGGATTCATCGTGCCGGGTTCTTGGAGTGACATGATGCAAGGGGAAATGAGAAGCAGCATGGCCTAATGGACAGAGCACAGACTTGGGAGTCAAAGGACCTGAGTTCTAATCCCAGCTCCACCTGTTGTCACCTTGGGCAAGGCACTTAACTTTTCCGTGCTTCAGTTCCTTCATCTGTAAAATCGGGATTAAATCTTTCTCCCTCCTACTTACACTGTGAATTCCATGTGGATGGGACTCTGGCCAACCCAGTTATCTTTTATCTACCCCAGTATGCTGCTTGGCACTTAGTCATGCAGTGTGGCTTAGTGGAAAAAGCACAGGCTTGGGAGGCAGAGGACCTGGGTTCAAATCCCGGCTCTGCCACTTACGTGCTGTGTGACCTTGGGCAAGCCACTTACTTTCTCTGTGCCTCAGGTACCTCATTTGTAAAATGGGGACTAAGACTGTGAGCCCCAAGTGGGACAACCTGATTACTTTGTATCTACCCCAGTGTTTAGAACAGTCGTTGGCACATAGTAAGTGCATAACAAATACCATAATAAATAGTAGTCACTATAATGAAAATATATAATATATATTATATAATCAATAATAATGAAAATAGTGACTGAATCAGCTGAAATGAGGGTCAGGAGACAATAGGGAAGCCCCGGGGATCCCACCCAGGGGCAGCCTGGGGAACACCCCAAACCAGAGGTGAGAGCTGCCTTTCAGCCCTTGACGGCTTGAGGTTTGGGGTGATTTTGCTTGCGTTTCTTAGTTATTTTGTGGGTTCTCTTACAGAGTAATGCCTCCCCACCCTCTCCTCTTTTTTCAGTCAAGCTCTAACACTACCTTTTCCCAATCCGTGGATGGGAATGTAATACCATGTGCTTCTTCTCCCTCTTCTGAAACCCCAGAGGGCAGAAAGTTGGTGTTGGTGTTTCACTCTCTGTCCTTTAAGTCTGTCATTTCAGCTGAGAAAATTCAGGACTTAAAAGTCAAGAGTCATCCTGAGGAATCATAAAAGTAAATGCAGGATTCTACTTCCACCTCTGCCTTGTGACCTCTAGCCTCTAAGGGGCCTAGGTTTGAGAGGGAGCCAGGAGCTTCTCCGAAGACTGGCACTGCCAAGTCCGGGAGGAAACGCAAATGGGATTGAGAATGAATTAATCTGGTGTGTTCTGCTGTTGGGACAGGACATGGGAAAGGGCTAGTGACCTCGGCCCCTCCCTCTGACGGTCATCACCCACCATCCAACTTGTACTTCCCAAGCGCTTAGTACAGTGCTCTGCACACAATAAGCACTCAATAAATATGATTGAATGAGTGAATGAATCCTGGTGCCCCACCCAGGTTCCCCCCCTGCTGGAACAGAGGGCATATTTACTATTCTATTTATTTTGTTAATGATGTGCAATTAGCTTTAATTCTATTTGTTCTGACGACTTGACACCTGTCCATGTGTTTTGTTTTGTTGTCTGTCTCCCCCTTCTAGATTGTGAGCCCGTTGTTGGGTAGGGACTGTCTCTATATGTTGCCAACTCGTAGTTCCCAAGTGCATAGTACAGTGCTCTGCACACAGTAAGTGCTCGATAAATACGATTGAATGAATGAATGAATGAATATGACCCAAGAGTAGAAACATCATAATTATATGAATGGCATTTATTAAGCCCATACTGTTTGCCTAGCACTGTGCTAAGCGCTAGGGTTGATGCAAGATGCACAGGCGTCTCGCAGGGAAATCAGGTATCTTCATTTTCCAGATAATAATAATAATAATAATGGCATTTGTTAAGCACTTACTATGTGCAAAGCACTGTTCTAAGCGCTGGGGAGGAAATAAGGTGATCAGGTTGCCCCACATGGGGCTCACAGACTTCATCCCCATTTTTACAGATGAGGTCACTGAGGCCCAGAGAAGTGAAGTGACTTTCCCAAAGTCACACAGCTGACAATTGGCGGAGCTGGGATTTGAACCCGTGACCTCTGACTCCCAAGCCCGGGCTCTTTCCACTGAGCCACGCTGCTGAGGCCCAGAGAGGCCGAGTGACTTGCCCTAAATTTGTAAGATTTTGCGGACTTGTCGAAATGAACTGCGAAGGAGGGAGAGGGACCAAAGCAACTAGAAGCTACTTGCACAGGTTAGCTTTAATGTTTGTCTTCTGTTTCTGTGTTTGGTCCTCTCTGTAGATTATAAGCTTTTTGTGGACAGGGATGGTCTCCAATCAATCAGTCGATTGCTTTTTATTGAGCACATACTGTGTGTGGTGCATTGTACTAGGTGCTTGAGACAGTACAATACGGCAGAGGTGGTAGAATTGTCAACAAAGCTCTTCTTTGCATACTCCCCAGCACAAAATAGGCATTCAACGTTTCCGTGGTAAATAAACAAGCCACCAGTGGGGACCCGGAGAACGGATTTATTGTGGATCTCCAGGGCTGGTTCTAGCTGAGGATGCCAGGACTTTCTGCATCCCTGATGCTGCTGCTCGCTTGACAAACCTTTTCTAAGTCAGAGTCTGGGCACCGTGTCAACGAACCCTGTCGGGAAGTCCGGGGCCGCTTCGTAGGAGAGTTGGGTGGCAAATGAAATTGTACCAGTCCAACTGTCACCCAGAACGCTTTTGCATTGAAAACCATCCACGGCACCTGTGAATATATGAATATTCAGTTGGCTAGCCAGTCATTTCTCCTGCTCTTTCATCGGGCTCACTCCCTTGTGCTCTCTATTTAGCTCCCCTTGGTACAGGGGTAGATGCCACTGAGGATGGAACTCGTCCTTGGGTTCAAGCGAGATCAAAAAGCCCAGTGTGAGACCTATGGTCCCGGCCCCATTTTGTGCACACAAAGACTCTCCCTTGCTGTGCGGTTGTGTGTGTTGTTGGCAGCGCCTGGTGCTGTTTTTACTTATAATAATGATAATGGTATTTGTTAAGCACTTACTGTGTGTCAGGCAGTGTACTAAGCGCTGGGTAGATACAAGCAAATCGGGTTGGACACAGTCCCTGCTGTCCCATTTGGGGCTCACAGTCTCAATCCCCATTTTACAGAGGAGGTAACTGAGGCACAGGGAAGTGAAGTGACTTGCCCAAGGTCATGCAGCAGTAAATTCCCCCAGGGCTCCTACGTGCTTTCAGATTCCTCGGGGAGCATCCTGGAACCCGGGCAATTTTCATTGGGCCTGGAAATGATTTTAAGGAAAAGTGTCCTCAGAAGCCCCCTCTGACTTTCTGAGTATCTCCCCCATCTTTCTCCCCATCTCTCTCATCTTTCCCCATCCTCCCTGCTCTTTTGCCTCTTCTTTTCTTCTTCTCCCCGCCTCTCGTCCTCCTTTTTCCCTCTCTCCCATTTATTTCCTCTTTCCACCCTCCCTGCCCTCCCTTCTTCCCATCCCTCTTTTCTCAACTCTCCAGCCTCTTCCCACTTTCCCCACCCCAAGGGCTGTTCCGGGAAAATCTATGAAAATGCTCTCTTTAGACTCTGGCTCTTGACTTAAATTTACTTTAATGTATTTTGATGGAAATTTGTAAACTACTTCCTTTGATTTGAATCTGAGCCCTGGCTCTTTGGTGAATTGTGAATCTAGGGCCCCAGGGGAAGCCAGGAAAGAGGTGGTGGCGGGGGAGGATTGGGGGTTGGAGATGGGAATGGGGGAAGGTGGGTGGAAGGGGCTCTCTGGCCTTGGGGTCAAAGCTCGGAGGTGGCCAGTTACTTGCAGAAGGAGCTTGGGACTGGGAGAACAGTCTCGTGGATATGCAGCTTGGTTTGGCAGGGACAAGAGATTGGAAACATCAGATAAAAAATAAAATAGTTGGTCAATACTTGGTTTTCTGTGCTAATGGGACCAGGGAGAGAGAATCGCTTCAACTCCCTCCCCTTCGAGGCCCTCAGGGGAGCTGTCTGGTTTGAGTTTTCCTTCCTTTCCTTTTCCATAATGTGGAAGGCCTTAAATGAGAATCAGAGGGCACGGATTCTCCATTCCACAAACTGGATTCTCAGCCTGATGACAATTGATGGCGTTATATTTTGGGGGTGAAGGTGGATCACTTTCGATCCAGCTGGCGGGACTTTCAACGGGAGGCAACAAAGGCAGCTCTTGTCGGGGATGGTCCTGGGTTGATTCTCTGCAAGCATGTCAAAAGTTTGTTGCCCAATTTTCCTTGTAAAATCTGCCAAATTTTCCGTGTAAAATCCTTTCTCTGGAGGCTACAGTGCCATCTGGGCAAAGTTAGGGCTGTTTTACTGCAAAAGCCAACCTGATAGAGCCCCAACCTCTCCTTTGGGGAAAGGGGAAGAAATTTTCTGGGGTCTCACAGGTGGGAAGAATAACGCTGAGCCTTTGCCTAGCCAAGTCTCCTTGGGATTTGCACCAGGTGGCTCTGTGGGGCTGGAAAAGAACTGGAGCAGGAATGGGATAGATGGTTGAATGTTAGACTGTAGGTATTCGTGTGTAGGCGCCTTGGAGGTGGCAAACCAGGCTGATGCTTCTGTAGTGCCTTGCCCAAGGGCTTAGTGAAGTCCATTGCTCTCAGTAGCATTCCACTAGCTGCAGGAGTAGATTAAAGTTGTAGGCTGCCCTGGGATATTTTAGAAAAAGACGCAAATATTCCAGAATTGGGAATGGCCTAAAGTTTCCCCTCTTCACCGTAAGCTCATTATGGGCAGGGAATGTGTCATCCTCTCCCAAGCCCATTGTAGAGTGCCCTGCATCATCATCATCAATCGTATTTATTGAGCGCTTACTATGTGCAGAGCACTGTACTAAGCGCTTGGGAAGTACAAATTGGCAACATATGCACACAGTAAGTGCTCAATTAATGTGATTGATTGATGGATCGATTGAAACCTGTATGCTCTTCCTCCCGCTCCCAGCTGCCCTTCCTCCTCTGAACTGACGAATGTGCAGCACTTGCTTAGTTTGTGTCCCACAGCCTTCCGAGACTTGGGACACTGATATCCTGGGATTCTAAAGGATTTTAATCTCAATAGTTCTTTCTCTTTTCTCTTGACTGACAGGAGGATCGGGGAAGCCCAGCTATGGAGGCAGCATGGCTAAGTGGAAAGAGCGCAGGGCTGGAAGTCCAGGAGAACCGACTCCTAATCCTGTGTGACCTTGGGTCACTCACTTAACGTCTCTGGGTCTCATCTGTAAAATGGGATTGAGATAAGATTGTAGGCCCATTTGGGACAGGGACTGTGTCCATATTGATCACCTCGCATCTCCCCCAGCATTTAACATGATGGTATTTAAGTGCTTTCTATGTGCTTGGCACCGTACTAAGCGCGGGGAGAATACAAACAAATCGAGTTGGACGCAGTCCCTATGTCATTGGGGTTCACAGTCTCTATTCCCATTTTACAGATGAGTCACAGAGAAGTGAACTGACTTGCCCTAGGCCTCACAGCAGACAACTGGTGGAGGCAGGATTAGAACCCGTGACCTTCTGACTCCACAGGCCTGTGCTCTAGCCACTAAGCCATCCTGCTTCTCAACCACTTAAATATGTGGTTAATAAATGCTATTATGATTACAATATGTCTCAATGTCATTAACTGTAATCAGTTGGTCAGCCCTGTTAAAAAAATCCTTCAGAATAAGTGTTCTATGGGAGCTGAGAGGAGGCAGGCAAGATATTTATATGTCAGTTTAAATGATGTTGGCCTCAGTGGTGAGCCGGAAAATGAGCCAGGCTAGCATTGAATTTGTGCAAAGTGCTAGCAAACTAAGGTGGTGGCTGGGGGACGGAGGTGGGGGGACATTCACTCATTAAGAGGTGGGCCAGGAAAAGGAGACAAGCAGTGGGTGTGAAAACCACACAACTAAAAAAAACTACACTACATTACAATTTCATGCACAGTGTAGTGTCTTGGATCGCTGCCATCGGCAGTTTGATGAGTGATGAGCAATGAAGAGAGATCCATTTGTCCTTCTTCCTCAAGGTTGTAGTTATAGTTTAATACTGTGCCTTGTTCCTGACTGAGGAGGTCAGCAACTGGAGGGGCAGTGAGGATTTGATTGTGTGGATAATAAACTATTGAAGACTGCTTGGCAGAATCCAGAGGGTAAGTTTGTGGTCGGGTAATGTGTTACAACTCTGTTATATTGTACTCCCCCAAGTGCTTAGTACAGTGTCCTCCTCACGGTGAGCACTCAATAGAGACTGTTGATGGATTGACAGACATCGCCGTCGGCTCAGGGAGAAGGGGGTGTTGCCTCCACAGGTGATCAGGACTATAACCTCCATGCGGAGACAGGATGGTGTGGCCGCTCTCTTTCGGAGGGGACCATTCCTCCTTCTTGGGTGTCCTGACTACCTCATCGCGGGGCTCGAGCCAAGCGGCCCCATTGGACCTTTTCCAAATACATGGATGTTCAGTTAGGTGGAGGGTTGGGTTATGATGAGTGGTAACCCGCTGGTCTCGGTCTCCCCTATGGGCAGAATCAGAGAAATGGGTTTCCGCGGCAGTTGGGGGATATAGGTATCGGTTGGATATCAGGAAGCGTCCCAGGCAGAAGGGGAAAGAGCAGGTCAGTGCCTTCCTTTTACCCTCTTGGGAGCCCAGCCATTCAGCTGGATTGGTTGGGAGTCCTCAAAGAGGCTTTGAAGCTTAAATTCCAAACCCCCCAAAATTACACTGGGCAGTTGGGACGACTAAAAAACGGGGATGGGCAGCAAGGGGCTTGGACTTTCAACCTACCCCCTCTATACGTCTCTGGCTGCTGGAAGAGAAACAGGCAATCCATCAGTGGTATTTATTGAGCGCTTCCTGTGTGCAGTGCACTGTTCTAAGCGCTTAGGAGAATACAATACATCGGAGTCGGTAGACACGTTCCCTGCCCACAGCGAGCTCACACTCCGCAGCCATGAGGCAACTGGTCATTCGGAATCCCGGCGCAGCTTGGCAGGAGCTGCTGACTCCCTTCTGAAACGGAGAAGGATCAAGCGGGGAGAGAGGAGCCGGGGTCCCTCTTACCCCGACTCATCCAGGCCAAGGGAATTGGCACACCCATAGGCTCGGGGAGATACGTTTCGTGCGTGCTCAACCTGGAGATGGGTAAAAAGGTCGGGCAGGTTGGCGTTATACACCCATCTACGTAACATCCTGTTCGGCACCAGTCATTATAGAGGCTTAAAGAAATGAAGGAAGATGTCCTGTGATGCCAGGGCCCTGGCTCTAAACGGCCAGAGTGTTACGGGTAGCAGTCACCAATTTATAAAATAAAGTGTTAGCCCAGCAGAGCCCCCTTCCCCACCCATCCGTCGCCCCCTTCCAAACCATTCCCTTGCCCAGGGATCCGCCCCTGACCCTCCCCACCCCTGGGTGGCCTGGTCAAGGAAATGTAAACATTGTGGTGGCTGAAACTTAAGGAGGACGAGCCACAAGCAGCTCAGGTGAGGACTCAGCGTGAGCAGGTGGCGGAGACGTGCCGGACCCTGCCCGGGGAGAGATCCGGTGGCCAGACCTCCACCTCCTCCTCACTCAGAGTTTCTCCAGGTAGGAGCCGGGGACGAAGCCTCGCTGGCCGTTCCTCTCTACCGTCCACCAGCCATCCTCCCCTTCCAGGATGACTGCCAGGATGTCTCCCACGCTGATGTCCAGCTCTTCGGAGTTCTAAAGGAGATCCCGGGGAAGAGAGAGGGGAAAGGGTCAGGGACTGCACCGCCTGCCCCGGAGCCCCAGAAGTTTTTCCTGGCCTTGCGGATACAGAGTTGCTTCCTAGCTGATGACCCGGTGAAACCACAGGCCGGGGCTTAGCTCCTGACCCTCCCTGCCAGGTTCTGGACACAGCCCCCACCTCGCTCCCACCTTGGCTCAGATCACAACTCCTCGCAGCGTGGCCTATTCATTCATTCATTCAATCGTATTTATTGAGCGCTTACTGTGTGCAGAGCACTGTACTAAGTGCTTGGGAAGTACAAGTTGGCAACATGTAGAGACGGTCCCTACCGAACAGTGGGCTCAGTCCTGGGAGTCAGAAGGACCTGGGTTCCAATCCCGGCTCTGCCACTTGTCTGCTGTGTGACCTTGGGAAAGTCACTTAGACTTCTCTGGGCCTCAGAAAAATGTATAATGGGGATTAAGATTGTGCGACCTATGCGGGCTAGGCACTGTGTCCAATCTGATTAACTTGTATCTCTACTCCAGTGCTTAGAACAGTGCTTGGCACATAGTAAGTGCTTAAGTACTATTGTTATTATTATTATTATTCTCCCACAGAGCATGTTTTCACTATGTGCTATAGGTAGGACGCAGTAGGGAGAGTTAGGAAATGTTCTTCCAACAATTTGTGCCCGTTGGGTTGGAATGCTATGCGATGTTGAGAGAAACAGTTTTGCACATGCACGCAGCATCGGTAAATGGGTCACATACTCCAATGCGACTTTGCCTTATGTTTCCCTAGATCTTCGGCAGGTGAGCCCCCGTTCTGTTCAGTGGATGGCCACAAGTGCACCAATAGACCAATCCCCAAACTCTGCGGCGTGAATTTGGCAGAACATACCTCCTCTCCCAGCCCCCTGCCTTCAATGTCTCCCCTCAACATCCACCCCAGAGACCCTGGTCCCCACTCATCGGTAAAATCCTCGGAAAGATTCAGAGGCTGGAACGTCTGAGGCTGCGTTTATTTACCCCCATGGGGCTGCCCAGCTGCTCCGCCACTGTTACCTGTGCTGTGTAGTCATAGATGACTCTGTAGTCCTGGCTTGTGGCATCCGCATTCGACTCTTTGACCACGATCGCTGCATACACCCCGTCGTTGCGCTCTGGGGGACACAAAGAATCCGTCAATCGGATTTATTGAGTGCTTGGTGCAGAGCACTGGACTAAGCACTTGGGAGAGGACAAGAGAAACAGACTCATACCTGGTAGAGAGGTCCCGCCCTGCTCAGAAAAACCCTCAGCTTCAAATGCCAGCAGAGCCATGCCCTGAGCTTACCCGGGTTCCCTCTGTATGCGAGGAGGCTGAGAGGGCTGGGTCCTCCCCAAAACCTCCCCATCCTTGTTGTCATCCTCCCTCTGGCCCAGCCTCAGACTGCAAACAGACAGTGAACAAAGAGCACAGAGTCCATGCCAGGCCTGACCCGTTTCAGATCACCACAGGGCTCTGGGCTGCGTGCTCATAAAAGGAAATTTACCAGCAGGAGGGGCGATGGGGGTGACATTCTCATTTTTGGAATTTCCGTGCAGCAATCCCGAAAACCTACCGAGACAGGGAGAGAAAAGAGTGAGCATCAGGAAAGTCTGAGACTTATTTCCCTCCTGAGCCCACTGGGCAATGGGGCAGGCCCCCTTTAGGGCTCATGGGTGAGATTAGGCTCCTGCCAGGATAGGAGGAGGCCTGCCTGAGCCTCTAAGTCAGGGCAGGGGCTCACTGTCTCATTTTTCTTCCCACAGGAGGATTGCTGTGGCAGAGATTCCCTTTAGCTTCCTTTGGCCTCTGGTTAAAATGATCCTCAGCTTAGCTACATTGACCGTTCTTTGGCCTCTCCCTCTGGTTTTGGGCCTTTCCCCTCTTCGTCCCTAGGGTTATAAATCGTGTGTGTGTGTGTGTGTGGAGAGAGAGACAGACAGAAGGGTGGGGGGAATTAGGATCACAAAGGCTCATTCAATATTCTGTTCAGCACCTTGGTGAAGTGCTCATTCTCTTTCTGAGTTCTAGGATCAGGGTGATGGCTTTTTATTTTGAATTTACAGAGCTTGGAAAAGGTGTGGGGCTTTGCCTGGGGAGGTGGAGGAGGGACAAATGGCGGAAAAGGGAAGGAAGGAAGAGGGGAGGGGAAAGAGGAGAACAAGAGGAAGCCAAAAGTCCTAAAGAAGAAAACCTCTTCTCATCTGCAGCCCTGCTGGTTTGCTCGGCACACAGTAAGCGCTCAATAAATACAGTTGAATGAATGGTTCTATCTGGGCACAGGTTGGAGATGGGCACGAACAGCTCCCACCTCACCCGCACCCTAAGGCCTCATGAAGCATCACCCTCCCTGCATCTACTCGATGGCCTGGGGATTCAACCAG
Source organism: Tachyglossus aculeatus (assembly GCF_015852505.1). Lineage (NCBI taxonomy): Eukaryota > Metazoa > Chordata > Mammalia > Monotremata > Tachyglossidae > Tachyglossus > Tachyglossus aculeatus. The sequence goes on along the minus strand of NC_052091.1, from coordinate 13,546,322 downwards.
CGGGGGGATGAGGTGGGCTTAGAGCTCTGGCACCGCCACAGTGGTGGCACTGCCACTCTTGGGACAGGATCCGCCTGCCAGGAAACAGTGGCTGCCATCCCTTCAGGTGCAGCCCAACTCCATCGTCTCAGTCACGGAGCCCGGTCCGACCAGACATCTTCCATGTGGCCCTGCCAGGTTTGTGCTGCTACCGCCGTGGCTCTGGAATTCTGACCCCCATCCCATTCCTGGAGAACAGTCCAGAACATCTGAGCAGATAGGGAAGGGGCAAGACAGCTCTTCCCATGAGGCCCTACAGTGAGGTCAAAAGGAACGGCTTGAGCCAGCCCTCACTTGAACCCAACCTCCGTCATCCCGTGAGGGTGGCAATGCCTCTGTGGTGTCCTTTTCATTCATTCATTCATTCATTCAATCGCATTTATTGAGCATTTATAGAGAAGCAGCGTGGCTCAGTGGAAAGAGCCCGGGCTTTGGAGTCAGGTCATGGGTTCAAATCCTGGCTCCGCCACTTGTTGGCTGTGTGACTTTGGGCAAGTCACGTAACTTCTCTGTGCCTCAGTTACCTCATCTGGAAAATGGGGATTAAGACTGTGAGCCCCCTATGGGATAACCTGATCACCTGGTAACCACCCCAGCGCTTAGAACAGTGATTTGCACATAGTAAGTGCTTAATGCCATCATTATGATTATTATTATTGAGCACTTATTGTGTGCAGAGGACTGTACTAAGCAGTTAGGAGAGTACAATAGAACAATAAGCAGATGCATTCCCTGCCCACAACAAGCTTACAGTCTAGTTTAAAGTCATCTTTCTCCTTCTGCCAGCAAGAGCGAAGAGATGGAGCCAAGGCCTCGCCCCAACCTGTCAGATCCCTGGACCACCCGGGGAGGATCTGGCCGGGATGGGGCGAGTGAGTGAATGACTCCACCTCTGCTCCCTTTCCAGCTTCCAGGGATGAAGCAGGCTACCTAGGACTGCCCACCGCTCCCCAAAAGCTGTGGAGACACAGCTCAAGGTTTGCCCACTGGTCCCTTTGCCCTCATTGAGTCCGACCCCTCTATCTAGGATACATACTGGCTCTCATGACAATTCTAGAAGAGGGTTTGGGGAATGGTGGAGGAGAGAAGATTCATGGAGGGTTGGGGTGGGGCTCTGACAGAGGCCATCAAAGTGAAGGGACCCTGCTCTTAGGGCCCAGAAAGTGGGGAACTAAAGGGCACGACAGGTATTTCCGCTGAAAATGACTTCAAGGGCCCTTCAGAGCACTTTTCTTTCTGGCCGCTGCAGTGACCGTTAGTGGGTTTTATTTTATTTTATGGCATTTGATAAGTGTTTACTCTGTGCTAGGCTTCATACTAAGTGCTGGGATAGATACAAGCTAATCAGGTTGGACACAGTCCATGTCCCATATGGGGCTCACGATCTTAATCCCCATTTTACCGAAAAACTGAGGCACAGAGAAGTTAAGTGACTTGCCCAAAGTCACACAGCGGACAAGTGGTGGAGCCGGGATTAGAAACCAGGTCCTTCTGACACCCAGGCCCGGGCTCTATCCACTAAGTCATGCTGCTTCTCATCTTCAGAAAGGCTGGCCTTTCCTCGTCTTGGTGTTTGCCACCGTTTCATGTGGATAAATGGCTTTCTGAGACTGAAGACTGAGCTCTTTGTCCATTCACAGTAGCTGCTCCGAGGCTCATTGCACGCCACGCTCGGTGTCTTTAGTGAAAGTTCCTTGTGGGCAGGGATCGTCTCTGCCTATTCTTTTGTATTATACCCTCCAAAGCACTTAATACAGTGTGCTGCACACCGTAAGCACTCGGTAAATACTACTGATCAACTGATTGACTTCTCCCATTAGTAAGAGTATTCAACCTCTGAGAAATTGCCTCTTGGAGTATCCCCCAGGAGCTGTAAGGGGAGGGGAGTTGGATTTGTCAGTGTTGCGGATGTACGCATGGTCATTGCCCGTTTGATACCCGGAGCAGTTGCAAGATGCTTGTCGTCCCAATCAGACATCCAGGGAAGACGTCCGGGGATGAGGGAACACGGTCAGGAAACAAGGAAGACCTGGAGGTGACTACAACTGGTAAGGTCTATTTGTCCATTCTCATTTTTATTCCTTACCTTGCACCAGACCCTTGGGTCATTTTCCCCTCCCCAACCTCCCCACTCCCCGACTCCTGCCCATGGCATGCTGTCCCAAAGACAGCAAAGCAGGTGTGATCAGACTTGTTGAGAGTAGCATGACCTCCGGGAAGCAGGTGGACAAAACCCCCTGATGACCCTGACGCACCCCTTCAGACAACGTAGCAGAATTTTAGGGAATGGGGTGGCTCTTAGCAAAGGCATCAAGCAGGCCAAGAGGCAGAGGGGTTAAGTAGCAGCCATCTTTGCTAACAGCATCAGCTAACACTGCAGGCTCGTTGTGGGCAGGGAATGTGTCTGTTGTATGAGTGTGTTATACTCTCCTAAGTGTTTAGTACAGTTCCCTGCACACAGTAAATGTTCAATAAATATAATTGATTGATTTATTGCAGGCAATGGCAGTGACACGTGAGTGAGCCCGTTGTTGGGTAGGGACCGTCTCTATATGTTGCCAATTTGTACTTTCCAAGCGCTTAGTACAGTAAGTATGGAGCACACAGTAAGCGCTCAATAAATACAATTGAATGAATTGAATGAATGTGGGAAAGATTTATGGGACACATCTGTTTTGCCACACATACGTAGAAGCATCTTGGATGGATGTTCAGGATGGCCATGTCTTTGTGTACATATATGATACTACTGATGCCTGTCTTTTGAGGCTATTGATGCCTGTCTGTTTTCTTTTGTTGTCTGTCTCCCCCTTCTAGACTGTGAGTCCATTGTTGGGTAGGGATTGTCCCTATCTGTTGCCGAATTGTACTTTCCAAGCGCTTAGTACAGTGCTCTGCACACAGTAAGGGCTCACTAAATATAATTGAATGAATATATATACACATCATTCATGGCTCCCTCTCCCTGGGAACAATAACCATTTTTAGGCAAAAGCCTACACAAGTTAAATTTGGCAATTTAGGCTGATTCTTTTGAGCGAAACATGTTTTGTTCAACCTTCCTGCTAGGTAATCTCCCAGTTTTTAGGGAAGTTGTTGTCTTGGATAAGGTTGGATTTTCCCTCCCATTTTCTTACAGCTATTAGTGACTCTGGTTCCGACGTTTGTCTTTCCCACCTCCCGAGCCCCAGTTGACCCATCTGCCCAGGTTGTTTTGATGTCACTCAATGGAATTCTTTTTCCCCATTAATCCAACTCAGAGGAAGAGTGCTTGATTGCAAAACACAAATAAGGCTGATAAGGAAAGCTGTTTTGACACATGTACCTGATTTAGGAGGTTGGAGGGTGTTTAAAACAGGGAAAGCACCTGCAATGCCCATTTTCAGATAGGTTAGTTCTGAGCTGGCAGTGGGAGGGGCTGAGTTTACTCTTATTCTAACAGCAGCTAGTGTGAGAGGAGAGTTTAGCTTCCTAATATATCACTAAGTGCACACGGATATGTTCAGGTATTGTGCATCGGGGCTTTGTTCTCTCAAAGAATAGCACAGGACATCTCTGCAGAACCCTTGGTGGGGTTTTGAAGCTTCAAGAAGCAGCCCTCCATAGTGGATAGAGCACTGGGCTGGGAGTCAGAAGATCATGGGTTCTAATCCCGGCTCCACCACTTGTCTGCTGGGTGACCTTGGGTAAGTCACTTCACTTCTCTGTGACTCAGTTACCTCATCTGTAAAATGGGAATTGAGCCCGTGAGCCCCACGTGGGACAGGGACTGTGTCCAATCTAATTTGCTTGTATCTACCCCAGCACTTAGTACAGTGATTGGCACATAGTAAGTGCTTAACGAATACCACAATTATTATTATTATTAGTGGAAGGAGGACTGGGAGTAAGGAGGCCTGGGTTCCATGTGACTTGGGTAGGTCACAACCTCTCAGAACCTCAGATTCCGTCTCCGTAAAATGTGCATTAAATACTTCTCCCTCCTCCTTAAGCTGTGATCCCCGTGTTGAGTCCTTCCTGTGTCTGATTTGATTAGAACTCAGTCTATCCCAGCACTTCGCACAGTGCTTGGCACCTGGTAAGCGCTTAACAAGTACCACAATTATAACTCAAGGGAGAGTTACTCATATTCTTCCTCCTCCACCACCCCGGTCTGGATCGCAAAGTGGGCTGTCGCATCTTGGGCACAAGCGTGCATTGTGAGGCTGTGAATGATGACACACATCTATGGGCAGCAGAGAAATTCCATATTCACTTGGGAAAGGAAAGGCAGCAGGTAGGGTCATTCTCGGCACCGAAAGCGGAAGCATCACCCAGCTCCCAGCCACAGCCTTAGCTCAGGCTCACTCTAGGAGTGTCCCCATCAAGAGGGGATAACCTGAGAGAACAGACTGTTTTCCATTAAGAACATCTAATGGGCTTCCACTGAGCCTCAAGCAGCCTTGGAATTAGGGGACCATTATTAGACTACTGGGAAAAGTCACTGGGTCCTGGCAAGGACCCCTAAGAAAAGGGTAATCAACCAGTTCTAAGGCCACTGCAAGGCAAATCTGGCTTAGTACAGCACTCTGCACACAGTAAGTGCTCAATGAATACGATTGAATTAATGAATGGCTGCATTGCCAGGGGAGAGAACCCTGATCGGGAGACCTGTTAGTCCATTTCCATCTCCCACTTCTTTGATTTGGGAGTTGGCATTCAGCTATCAGCATCTTCTATATGGCTGCTTCCGGGTGGTTTTGATAGAGGAGGACTGGTAAATGGCTGACTTTAACAATTGTGTGCATTTAAAGCTTCGCCAAAGAACAGGGTGTACGGTAGATGTAGAAAAGCAGCATGGCCTAGTGGATAGAGCCCAGGCCTGAGAGTCAGAAGGACTTGGGTTCTAATTCTGGCTCTGCCACTCGTCTGGTATGTGACCTTGGTCACTTGACTTCTCTGTGCCTCAGTTCCTTCATCTATAAAACAGGCATTAAGACTTTGAGTCCTACGTGGGACAGGGACTGTGTCCAACCTGGTTATCTTGTATCTACCCCAGCACTTAGAACAGTGCCTGGCCCATAGTAAGTGCTTAACAAATATTATTATTACTATGGCTCCAGGTTTCTTTCCAATCATCCGAAGTTGAATGAGATACACAGTGTCCCATAGTTAGAAAATTAGAAAATAGATGGTCATGAAAGCAGTTTCCAGCACTAAATTGCTTTGTCTCTGGTTTAGGTGGTTTTGGGGGGTTTTTATTAATGGCCTGGAAGAGGACGGTAATGAAGTGTGCAGGATAGGGATATGAGCCCAACCTGAAGAATGTAGTTGTTGGGAAGAGGAGAAGAAATAGGAAATGGTAAAATCACAGTCGAAGAGTAGATGGAGCCGAGAGAGCAAACTGGAGAAAGCATTCCAAAACATTGAAGGACAGAAACCAGAGGTTAGGAATTGCTTCCACTGTGAGAAATGGGGAGGAAATGTGGACGAGGCAAGCAGTTTACTGGCAGCACAAACCCCTGGATAACTGAAACTTCCCCCCATGGGGTGGCAGGTCACCAAACAAGAAACAGAGCAGGGGGTTAGCTTGCATTGGATAAAGCATGTTTCAGTGAGGCCCTAAGAGGAGGGCTGAGTTGAGAGAAAACAGAAGCACAAATGACCTGTGTCATTTAGATTCCTTTTTAAGTATGCATTGAAAAATAGACTTGCAAAAGCTTCTTTCTGGTGCAGTGGCGAAGAAATAGCAGTTTTTCTTTCCTTCCCGATCCCCACATCCAAACACAGCTGCTCTGGCACGTGCCCACGCCTGGTGCAGAGACACTCCTGAGAGCCTGGGGTGGGGACGGGTGACCATAATACAACATCATAACTGCTGCTGGACTCCTTCCTGGTGGCCCCCTCTAGCAGAGGGGGCCCAGGGCACGAAGGCTCATCGTTCTCACCTCTTCATCATCCCACAAGCGGCATAGCTGCTGGGGCTGCTGGGGCCTTCAGTGGGCTCTCGATCATAGTAATTCTCATAAGGAATGGGAGCTGTAGGGGAACAGAGCCAAAATGTCAAGCGGTTCAGAGGACAGAATGACGGCCTTTGCATCTTGATCCCACCCTCTGCCAGGTTACCGTGGAGGAGTTTGGAGCACTTCCCTGGGCAGAGCTGGCTTCAGACATCTGGCTACTCCAAGGTGGGGTGAAAATTTGTCTCCACTTCTCCCCATTCCACATTACACCATTATGCTATGCTGAAGGCGCACGTAGCTTAATAGATATCTGGGAAGGAGGGCTCTAACCTCCCCTCTCCACATCCACTCCAGAGAAGCAGTGTGGCTTAGCGGATAGAGAACAGGCCTGGGAGTGAGAGGATCAGGGTTCTAATCCCAGCACCACCACATGTCTGCTGTGTGACCATGGGCAAGTCACTGAATTTCTCTGTGCCTCAGTTGCCTCATCTGTAATATGGGTATAAGAGTGTGAACCCCATGTGGGAGAGGAACTGTGCCCCACATTTTCATTCATTCATTCAATCGTATTGAGCGCTTACTGTGTGCACAGCACTGTACTAAGCACTTGGGAAGTACAAGTTGGAAACATATTAACTTGATTATAATACCGGATGAACTTGTATCTACCCCAGTGCTTGGCACATAGTAAGCACTTAACAAATACCATAATCATTATTATTATTATTGCCTTTGTATCTGGGGTCTTGTTCACATAGGCCCTGCTTCACTGGGCTGGGCCTGTCACGTTTTCAACCCCCGCTATCTCTTTTCAGGATGCACCCTGAGGTGGCTGCTTCACTTGCTTAATGCCTGGGGTCGGTCCTGTCTCCTGGGATCTGTGGGGGGAAAAGGACTTTCCATGCTTTTCCAGGTGGAGGGCAGTGGAGCAACAGCATCCATGGCCCATTCCTAGCTCCATCCACCAGTGGGGCCATCCAGGAGTCACTAATCCCCAGAAGCTTCACCTCTGAAAGCCCCATTGAGAGACTTGAAATTCTGGAAAGTTGCCTGACTTCTCCCAGCTTGTGAGATTTCTCCTGGCCAGGGTTTCTGAAGGGCTCAGGATTGGTGATTTTATTTGTTTTGGAAGTCGATTGTTTACTAATGAGCAGTGGTATACGGGTCCCAGCGTGCAAATCTCCACAGTTGTTCATGCCGCTATTTTATCTTTTGTCGGAAGAGAGCACTGCCCACTTCATAATGCTTTTCGTTCTTTCCTATTCTGAATGACCCTCTACACCATTCCAGATACCTGGAATGGCCTCCCCACTTTCATTCTCTCAGGTACTTTCTTCTCTGCTTTCACAATTTACCCCCAAATCCACCTCTTTTAGGAAATACAGCCTGATTAAATAGAGTATAATGAGACCATCTCCTCCTCCTCCCAAAATCTATCTGACCACACCTATATGTAGCCTCCCATTCCAATTTCCAATGAAATAAAATTCAAAATCCATTCTACAAAGTTTCCCTTAAGTAGGGAAACTTACAATTTTACAACTTGCGACTACAGATTATAAATCCCTAGGGCACAGTGTCTGGCTGGAAGTTCTAACTGTTCTGTAGGCATCAAAAAGCAGTGTGGCATAGTGGATAGAGCAAGGGCCTGGGAGACAGAAGGGCCTGGGTTCTAATCCCAGCTCTGCCATTTGTCTGCTGTGCGACCTTGGGCAAGTTCCTTAACTTTTCTGTGCTCAGTTCCCTCATCTGTAAAATAGTGACTAAGACTGTGAGTCCCATGTGGGACAGGGACTGTGTCCAAACTGATTATCTAGTATCTATCCCAGAGCTTAGTAAAGTGCCTGGCACATAGTGAGAGTTTAACCAATATCACAATTACTATTATTATTATTACAATAGCTGAATTGATTGAACATATAAATACAATTGATTGACTGACATCTGCTCAAGTTGCTAGACAAAACCCACATGCCCCTGATTAGACCAATTTGGGGACCCATCCTGTTCTAGAAAGGTGAGATCCTATCACACACAACTGTCCACCTCTGGAGAGTGAATGCAGTTTGGGGCAGACCTGCTTTCTCAAAGATGGAGAGATATGGGCAAGTGGCAGAGATGGGATGAGAACCCAGGTCTTCTAACTTCCAGGCCCCCACTCTTTACTAGGCCACACTGGGCAACTGTAGTTTTAGCAGTGAATGTGATGGATATTCGTTCATCTTGAACGCAGAAAGGAAAGCGACTGTGAAATATTGGTTCTGCTGGAAGAGTTTTGAAAGAATTGAGCAGACATCTAATAATAATAATTGTGGAATTTGTTCAGCGTTCACTCTATACAAGGCCTGTAGGGTGCCTGGCACATAGTAAGCACTGAACAAATACCATAATTACTAAGTACTGGGGTAGATACAAAATAATTGGCTTGGACACAGTCTCTGTCCCACATAGGGCTCATGGTCTTAATCCCCATTTTACAGATGAGGAAACTGAGACATAGAGAAGTGAAGTGACCTTCCTAAGGTCACACAGCAGTCAAGTGGGAGAGTCAGGATTAGAACCTAGGTCCTCTAGCTCCCAAGCCTGTGCTCTTACCACATGACCATGCTGCTTCTCAAAGCAAAAAAGTCAAAATAGAAGTAGCCTCTACCTTTTCTCCAGCCTCCATTTCTACCTTCATCCCAACCTTCTCCATTACCCTCCCTCCAGCCTTCACCCTCACTCTCCTAGAACTGCTCTTATCAGTTTTCTCCTGTCCCTATTACATTCTCTGACCTTTAGTTCCATTATCTGGATATCTGAAAGGCAGCGTCTCAGCTCAGAGATCCTCTGTAACCGTGGCTCTTCGAGAAAGTTAAACATCTTAGCAAAGGGGTAACTCTGGGAGCTTACTGCAAAAAACACTTCTCGGGCTGATGAAAAAGAAAAAAAAATCCCATTCTGGGTTTACCCGGAGGCTCTGTTCCCGTCATTTTACTTCGAATGAAGAAGTCGATGTCCGAGTCTATGTTGCAGCCTTCTAAGCTGACTCGAACCTCCTCGTAGAGCTGTAGGAGAGAGAAGGGGAATTTCACCTTTTTAGCCTTTGGGCTGAATGAAGTAGAAAAACATCAGGTCTACAACCTCCCCAGGACCCACTACTCAGGGACCGTCATCATCAGCATTTATCGATGTGCTTGGCGCTGGGGAACGTGCCTGTAGAAATAAAAGACACAGTCCCTGGGGAGTCACTCTGCAAGCTGAAGGGCTGGCTGGCTCTGAACAAGATTTTTGGACTGGATAGGGACCCCAGGATCAATTAGATAGGTCCTGGTAAATTGATTTATTACAGGGAAAATCCCTCTTGCAGACAGATGGGTTGAAGGGGTGATCTGAGTTGCGTTCTAACCATTCTAGCCTATATGCCTGCAGCCATACCACCCTGAAAGTGTCCATTTCTGTCTGATCTTGAAAACTAAGCGGAGTCCGGGCCTGGTTAGTACTTGCATAGGAAACCGCCCGGGAATACCGCATGCCTAGAGGCTTCCAAATGCTTACACACAGGAAGAACTCAAATACAACTGATTGACTGATTTTTTTTCTCTTCCTTGAAACGGAAAAGCTGGTTGGTTATTGTCTTTCTTCCTCCCCTTTCTGGCATTACCAGCAGTGTCAATATTTTAGTCAATCAATCAATTTCTTGAGTGCTTACTGTGTGCAGAACACAGTACTAAGTGCTTGGGAGAGTACAGTACAACAGAGTTGGTAGAACATTCCCGGCCTACAAGGGGTTTACAGTGTAGATGGTTCAGAAATGCCCTTCTATTCGAATTAGGGCCCTCTGCTGCTTTTTGTTTTGGGAGTTGTTCTCCCTCTTTTCCCTCTCTCTTTCACTTTCTTTCTCTCTTCCATTCCTAGTTGCCTGCCATGAAGTTGTTTTGCAGTTCAATTGGTCCACACCAGAGAGAGGTGGACTTTTCTGGCCTGTAAGGGTGATGTTGATGATGGTATTTGTTCAGCGCTACTGTATGCTGAGCTCCATACTAAACACTGGGGTAAATACAAGATGATCAGCGTGGACACAGCCCTTGTCCACGAGGGACTACAGTCTAAGCAGAGGGTGTAGTAAGTAGCTCACTGTCTTGGGTCCAAGGTGACCCAGGACACATCTTAAGCCAAAGTCAGGCTCAGCTAATGGGGTCAAGTAAGATCCCAGCTTGGTAGTTGCACGAAGTATCCTGCTGAAAAGATCGTTGTGTGTGGTGGCCTGAGAACTTCCATGTTCCTGAGTACCCAAATGATTAGCAAATTAATGCACCCTTGCATACAGAACAATGATTATGGTACTTGTTAAGCACCTACAAAGTGCTAAACACTCTTCTAAGCTCTGGGGTAGATACAAGTTAGGTTGAACACAGTCCCTGTCCCATATAAGGATCACACTCTAAATTCTCATTTTCCGATGAGGTAACTGAGGCCCAGGGAAGTGAAGTGACTTGCCCAAGGTCACACAACAGATTTGTGGCAATGCCTGGATTAGAACTCATGACCTTCTGACGCCCATTTCCGTGCTCCATCTACTAGACCATGCTGCTTCTCAACAAGAGACTTACGGGCCCTTCCTCCCCACTGGGCACAAAACTTGAATTCTTCAAAGTGTAATATTGATAGAATGCCAGATTGTAATTATAGGATGTAATTTTGATAGCAACAAGGCTCTTTATTTTTGGCCAGCCATAGACAGCTCCCGGATCTGGGCACTTGAGTGTATAAGAATAATAATGAATTACAGTATTTGTTAAATGCTTATTAGGCACCTAGCATTGTACTAAGCACTGGGGTAGTTAGGCCAGATATGGTCCCTGTATCACATGGAGCTCACATTCTAAGTAGAAAGGAGAACAGGTACTGAAGCCCCATTTTACAGATGAGGAAACTGAGACCCAGGTAAGCTAAGTGATTTGCCAAGATCACACAGTAGGGAAGTGGCAGAGCTGGGATTAGAACCCAGGTCCCCGATTCCCAGGCCTGAGTTTTTTTTATATTAGGCCACCCTTCTTCTCATTTGATGTAGTTAAGCCAGTAGCCATCTGCCCTGCTAATTCTCCTTTTGGAGTTGAAGCAGCAGCATGAGTGCATAGATCACTAATCTGGGTTAGTGGGAACAGTTAGTGGGAACTGGGAACAGCTGGGTTCTAATCCCAGCTCTGCCACTGGCCTGCTGTGTGACCTTGGGCAAGTCACTTAACTTCTCTTTGCCTCAGTTTCCTCAACTATAAATGGGAATTCAATATCTGTCCTCCTTCCTACTCAGACTCTGAGCCCCAGGTGGGACAAGGACTGTGTGCAATCTGATTACCTTGTATCTACCCCAGTATGTAGAAACTGCTTGACACATAATAATTGCTTAACAAATTTCATTAAGAAAAAGAAAAAAAAATCCTCATTATCCGTACCTCGTCATCTTTCACACACTGCATGGAAAGCTGGTTGCAATGAACCCAGAGGGAGTTACGGAGGATGGTGATCCGATCAGACTCCTGTAGCTGGAAGGCCTACAGCCCGAGAGAGAGTTGTTAGGAAGTTGGTTGGTGGCAATTTGTTCTCATCAACAGCAGGAAGAACCCAGGGCCATCAGAAAGACCAAGACAAATGAGAGAGAAAGAAGGACAAAAACAGAGGAATTTCCCCCGTGACATTTTTTTTTTCCCTAGCTGTCAGGAGTCACGGTGGGCAGACTGGAGTGGGTGAATAAAGGCAAATGGAGAGCAAAGGAGAAAATCTGACTTGTTTAGGACTAGCTACTGAGGAGGGGAAGAGCCCCACCTGGAGATTTAATGAGAACTTGGTATAGATCCCAGGTGTACTCTGGGCTAACAGCTGAGCAAGTCAAAAACTGTCAGAATTGGGGTGATGTGATTTGGGAACTGGAGCCGTGCCTGAAGGCTGCATTGCTGCAGGGCTAGAACTGAAGCAGGCAAGGTAAGATGAGTCCCTGGAGCCTCCTACATCTAGAATGGGCTTTTCTGGAATAGCTGGAGCTTGTGTTATGCGCTGCCCTGTTGACCAAAAAACCTCATCCTCATTCAGAGCAAAGAGGCACTTACAGAGATGGGAGATGATTTTCAGCCTGGAGAACTAAAGCAATCAAAGACTGAGTGCTCAGGACATTGTTTTCAACTCCCTTAATGCCTCTGCGGGATGTTCTCAAGGTCATATCCAAGAGCGATGTTAAGTAGCTGCAGATTCTGTTTGATGGTAGTGAAAAATCCCTTTTATTCACTGCCACTCAGCCAATGATAAAGAACTATGCACAGCCACTCTTAGTATTTCAGTGTGATATTCAGGCCAGTGAGCTCCTTAGGCATTTCTGGGTTTTCTTTCATTTTCTCTCTCAGAGAACTCAACTGAATTCTGCCTCCAGGTGGACAGAATTCTCCCGTCCTCAAAAAATCTCCAGTGGCTACCAATCAATCTGCGCATCAGGCAGAAACTCCTCACCCTGGGCTTCAGGGCTCTCCATCACCTCACCCCCTCCTACCTCACCTCCCTTCTCTCCTTCTACAGCCCAGCCTGCACCCTCCACTCCTCCACTGCTAATCTCCTCACCGTACCTCGTTCTCGCCTGTCCCGCCATCGATCCCCGGCCCACGTCATCCCCCTGGCCTGGAATGCCCTCCCTCTGCCCATCCGCCAAGCTAGCTCTCTTCCTCCCTCAAAGGCCCTGCTGAGAGCTCACCTCCTCCAGGAGGCCTTCCCAGACTGAGCCCCCTCCTTCCTCTCCCCCTTGTCTCCCTCTCCATCCCCCCATCTTACCTCCTTCCCTTCCCCACAACACCTGTATATATGTATGTATGTTTGTACATATTTATTACTCTATTTATTTTACTTGTACATATCTATTCTATTTATTTTATTTTGTTAGTATGTTTGGTTTTGTTCTCTGTCTCCCCCTTTTAAACTGTGAGCCCACTGTTGGGTAGGGACTGTCTCTATATGTTGCCAATTTGTACTTCCCAAGCACTTAGTACAGTGCTCTGCACATAGTAAGCGCTCAATAAATACGATTGATGATGATGATGATGACAGATGCCCCAAGTCCGAAGCTGATGATAGGGAAACCCCATGCCAGCCCCGGGGGGTTGGCGTTGAAAGTGTCTCACCTCGCAGGTGCTTCTGTGCTCCTGCTCCCACTCACACCGCACCTTCTCCAGCAGGTCCGTGTTCAGTTTGTAAACCCTCTCTGGAAAGCAAGCGCAACCCAGACACGGCTCACTTGACCGGGCTTAGCACAGGCTCTAGCCAGGGAGTTGGGGACTAAGGCTTTCCACACTATTAAAGGGTTTTAAGGAATCTGAAATGACCAGCTTGGATCCCTGGCATTCAGAACTGAGCTCCTGGGAGCCTCCACTGGTGACCTTCTTTGGAGGGAACTGAGGGGTTTGATAAACACCTGGACATTTTCAGTGTATTTTCAGAATAGCATTGGGTGGTCTAGCCAGACGTACATGGGTGAGTGAGACCAGAACAAAGAAAGGTATGGACTCAGCACAACCAGGCTTGGGCGAAGACAGGATCACCTGCCTCACCCATTCAATCAATCTGTGTTATTTATTAAGTGCTAGCTGTGTGCAGAGCATTGTACTAAGGGCTTCGGAGAGGACAATATAACAGAGCTTCTCAGGTCTCCTACTGCTGGAGGCCCACAGTAAGTGTGGCATCCAGCACCTCAACAGTGCATTGCACTCTTGTGACATCCGTGTGTGTCCTCTGAGACTATAAGTCCCAGATTCCCCTTGGGTTAAATACATGTGCTGAAATCTCACCCTCCCCTGGCCATCCCATTGGGTTCATCCCTTTTCGGGCTGGCTCATGGAATTCAACCTCAGAGACAGAGGAGGGTGGGAAAAGAGGTGCCAGGGAAGAGAGTGGGGAAGTGTCTTGAGGCCTGGACGCTTCGAGGCTGTCCAGGCTCTCTAGGCATCCAGGTTCACAGGAGAGTAAGAAGGTGAAATGCTTTACCTGCTTCGAGGGCCGATTCCTTGCATTGCTTCGCTTTGTTCTGACTCTAGAATCCAAAAAAAGGAAAAGTGGCAACCTCTGCCTCGGACCTGGACCCAGGCTCAGATTGTGGAAGCCGCTGCAGACGGCGCAGCACAAAATGCAAGACTCTCCAGAGCACTTTTAACAAAACCGCTTAGTGAATATTCAAATGCTGCCTTCCATCCTGCCCTCCCCGCCCCCACCCCAAAACCCGGTGCTCAAGGTCAGGGTTCACTTAAGGAAAAGTTAGGGGTGACTGCAGAATCAAGACTAAACACCTTTCCTCTTCCAAGGCATGTGATACTGTGATTTTCAATGTTAAATCTGCATCTCCTTTCTGTCCTGTGACAGAACTTTTGAATGGGACATCAGGATCCATTTGGATCAGATTGGACAAGGTCCACTGTAGAAGATGCAACTACAACCAGACCCGACAGAGAGGAACACCACTTCTCTGAGGCCCCTCCCCTCCAGCGCCCACAGAGCAGGCATGCACCAGGCACTGGTTGCATTGCTGGCCCTGGGAGCTCTCCCCTTTTTTGAGTTGGCCCAAGCCCAGGTCGGCTGTGTGGCTACAGAGCAAGAAACAGATACACCCTGAAACCAAAAGCCCAAACTCCTTGAGGGCAGCCATTCTACAGCCCAACTGTTGCTTTGGGAAAATTCATGGGCAAGCCGGATGGGCTCCCTAGAACTACTCCAGCCTCTAGGTTCTCCCAGAAAGACTAGAGTACAACAATATTAATAATAATATTTTGACTTTCTCTCACATCTTTTAATTTTCCAAAGCACTTTCAATAGCCTCATTATTTTTTCATAACCTCCCTGGAAGAGAGAGAGGATAGGAAACAGTGTGGCTAATGGAAAGTGCCAAGCCTGGAAGTCAGAGGACTTGGGTTCTGGTCCTGCCTCTGCCACTTGCTTTCTGTGTGACTTTGGGTGAGTCACTTAACTTCTCTGTGCCTCAGTTCCCCCGACTGCAAGATGGGGTTTCAATGCCTGTTCTCCCTCCTACGAACTGTGAGCACCATGTGGAACCCGATTGTCTGGTATTTATCTCAGTGCTTGGCACATAGTGAAGATTTAACACATTATTATTATTAGAAGAGCAGGTATCCGTATCCCTATTTTAGAAGTGAGGAAACCTAGGCCCCCAGAAAGGATAAATAACTTGCCTTAAGGCTGTACATGTGATCAGGGTCAGAGCCAGAACTAGAACCTACCTGTATGGCTTTCTTGGTTTTGAGTTGGTGGGCCGGGGGTGGTGGGGGGTGGAGGGTAATGGTATTTGATAAGCACTTACTCTGTGCCAGGCATTGTGCTAAGCCCTGGGTGGATACAAACTAATCAGGTTGGTCACAGTCCCCGTCCCACATGGGGCTTACAGTCTTAATCCTCACTTTACAAATGAGGCAACAAGCCCAGTGAGGTGCAGTGACTTGCCCATGGTCGCCTAGTGAGGAGGTGATGGAGCCTGGATTAGAACCCTGCTCCTTCCGACTCCCACCCCCCATGCTATACGCACGAGGCAATACTGCTTTGTTCTTTCCATTAGACCACGCTGCTCTGACGTCTGGCTTATTTTAGCCTTTGGGGCTCCCGCTCCTGGCACAGAAGCATAACATACCTTCTCCACCTGTTTCTGGTTGCCCGAAGCACTGATCCGCTCAGAGGTTAGTTCGGCTTCATCGGCATCCCTGCATTTCTGCTCATAGGACTTCTTGGACTGCGGGTGAAATTGGAACCCATTTGGGTCCCGGGAACTTAGAGTTTAGACACCTTGTGAGTAAAGACCTCCATTTCTGCCCAGGGAGGAGAGCCCGCCCAGTGGAAAGCTTCCAGGTTCCCAACCAGCCTCTTCTCTATCCAGGATAGATAAAGCACCAGACTCCTTTCATCCGTTGTTTTTATTTTCAGCACCCACCCTCCCCGTCTCTGCCTCCACTTCTGCTTTGGAGTACAAAGTGGCACCTGCTTTCACAGCTACCTAGGGGGAGTGAGGTAGGGAACGGGGATATGAAGGATCCTGAGGAAAAGCCCAGAAGGGTGCGGCTGGGAAAATCTGGCAGTTATTCAGCTCTGCCCAGCTCTAGAGAAGCTTGAAAACAAGGCAGGAGACCTCCATCCTTACTCCACCGTGCAAAATGTGAGAGAAGAGAAAAATGGCTACCGCCTTGGCTTCACCTGTCTACATGTTTTGTTTTATTGTCTGTCTCCCCCTTCTAGGCTGTGAGCCCATTGTTGAGTAGGGACATCTCTAAATGGTGCCGACTTGTACTTCCCAAGAGCTTAGCACAGTGCTCTGCACACTGAAGCGCCCAATAAATACGATTGAATGAATGAATGAATGAACCCCAAAGTCTTCTCTTCCCCAGCCCCCACTTTGAGCTCTGCTCTGCAGTCCCCCACATAGTTTGCTCACTGGCAGTATCTCGGAAACCCCAAGGCCCCCATACTTTGAGGCATCCTGGGTACTCAGAACCTACCTCCATTGTCTTCTTGTATAGGGACAGTTTGTTCTTTTGTACTCGATCCATCGCCATCTCATACTAGGAGAAATAACACAGTGGAACAGATGAGCACAATTTTCAAGAACAACTCCATTGTATTCGCCCGACCGTTTAGTACAGTCCTTTACACATAGTAAGCACTCAGTAAATACTATTGATTGATTGAGAGCAGAAATAAATGTCTCGTGTGTTTGTGTGTGCATTCTGGAGAAGGGACCAACTTTGAGAGCTCAGTGTTAAAGCGCCTTTCCCCAGAAACTCCGTGGCACAATTTCACTTCTGTCTCAAGCTACGTCTAAAAATGCCTCTCAGGCCCTTAAAATCTTAGGCCCAGACCCAACCGCAGGGCTGTAAACACAGGCATGCACACCAGGCTCTGCTGCTTTGAAAAGGCGTCCCTTCATCCCACTCCACTTCAAAGACAACGGACCTCATGAGTGACACCTACACTCACTGGCTCTGGGTGACGTTTCCATTAATAGCAGCAGTGACCACTTTTTTCATTTTCTCATTCGCTATTTTCTTTCTATCTTCAGGATCTAAAATAATAGAAGAAACAAAAGTCCTCCATCTCAGGGCTCAGTGCCCCGGAGGATGGTATCTTCTGAAATCCAGCAGTTTGCTGCTTGCTGCTGCTGGTTTCCTAGGGTCAGAGGAGGTCTCAGGCCTTAATGCTCAGCAGGGCAACTTGTCCCTCTGAGAGTGGGAGGTGGCCGAGAGGATGCAGCCCGGATTGAGACAACCTCATGCTTTCCTTCACCAGGATCCCCTGCTCTCTTAGACTTGTCCCCATGTTGGTCAGGGACTGTGCGTAGTCTGCTTATACTGTAACCTCTCCAACCCTTGGGACAGTGCTTAACAGCTTTACAAATGGCATTACGAATGCCCTTTTAGTAATATTAGTAACGATAGTAATGAGAACCCGGAAAGGCTGATGACTGTCTTTCTTCCTGTTTTCGATATATTGTTTTCCAACAGTGTTTTGCCAACCAGTGCCCTTGATTCTTTTGTTCCCATCCTTTGTAGGGAGAAAATAGACAATTGTTTATTATTTATTTATGTTTATGTCTGCATCCCTCTCTAGACTGTAAGCTTGTTGTGGGCAGGGGACTTGTCTCCCAACTCTGTTATGCTGTACTCTCCCGAGCACTTAGTACAGTACTCTGTATACAGTAAGTGCTCAGTAAATACCATTGATGAATTATTGGATCCATCCAGTCTTTTCACCTCTCCGACTGCCACTCCGTCACCCATTTGTACTGTATCTCAAATATCACAATTGCTTCTAGTCTCAACCCCTTCGAACTGTACTTTTCAGCATCCTAATCAAGGGTATTTATTGAGTGCTTACTGTGTACTGGGTGCTCGGTAGAGTATGGAACAATAGGGTTGGTAGAACGATCTGCACCCACAAGGAGCCGACGGTCTAGACACTGGCCAGTCCGGATTCGGAGACGACATTCTGCCTTAGGGAAGCAGTGTGGCCTAATGGAAAGAGCCCAGGCCTGAGAGTCAGAGGACCTGGGTCCTAATTCCAGCTCTGCCACATACCTGCTGTATGACCTTGGGCAAATCACTTTTCTTCTCTGAGCCTCAGTTACCTCATCTGTAAAATGGGAATGAAATCCCTTTCCCTCCAACTTAGACAGTGAGGCCCATTTAGGTCAGAGACTGTGTCCAACCTGATTAGCTTGTATCTACCCCAGCTCTTAGAACAGTGCTTGCCACAAAGTAAGCAAATTCCACAATTATTATTATCATGGGTGAAGCATTCTGACCTTGCCAGCAGCCCTCAGTGGTTTTTATTCATCCCGGGAGAGTGGCAATTTGCAAAGTTGCCCCAAGCTAAGGAGTAGAGGTTCCAAGCATCTCTTCCCTCTCCCCTTTGCTTGCCCATACATGTCAGCTATGTCGCTGCTTTAACTAGTTGCATAGTCTAGCTCTCAGCCACTTGGCAACCTCCTCACACACCCCACCGGCTCATCAGACCCTTTCCAAGAAATCCTGCTATTTGCACCCCAGCTGAAGCAATCATTCTCACTTAAAGATGCACACAGTTTGTCCCAGCAGCCAACGTCAGTGTCACTAAAAGGGAAATAGGGCTGTGATGGAAATAAGGAGGCAGAACTTGGGTTTAGAAATAGAAAGAAAACAGTCCCCTTCCCTCTCCATCTTCTCTAAACTTAGAAATCCATAAAGGGAAGAGAACCAGGTTGACCCCTGGCTATCAGTCAGTCAATCAATCAATCAATGATATTTATTGAGCACCTACTAAGTGCAGAGCACTGTACTAAGCATTTGGGAGAGTACACTAGAGCAGAGTTAGCAGACGCATTCTCTGTCCACAACAAGTTTACAGTCTAGAGGGCTAAGCAACATTTTGAATTGGACTGAGCCAATGTATATGAGTGAAGAGGGTGGATTGAATGATGGAACTTTGCCTGCCCTGATGGTTTTATTAATGGTTTTATTCAAACCAGTATGATCTGTAGCACTGAGGAAGGGTATCCAGTCCAAATGGATGTTTGGCCATTAATCAGAGTGAAACTGCCTTAGTCACCGCTAAATGTCATTTGAGAGAAATAAAGTGACAGGCAGAGAATAGAAGTCACAGGCCAAAAGGGTACAGATAAGCCTTCTTCCAATATTCTTTGCATGTCATGCAGGCAAGCAATTCTGAGGTGGGGATGAAAGGAATATTCGGGGCTCAAATTATGGTCGGAAACACTTGCTTTGCACAGTGCTGCTTGGTGCGGAAAGGATCTCTAAGCAAAATGGCTTTACTAAAGGAAGTGGGGGTGGTCTCTAATGCTCAACTCCACCCTCTTCTTGCCTCATTCTCCCTTCCCCAAACCCCCAGTGCAACTGAGAGTGAGGCCAGCAAATGATGTGATGGTGATCCAAGTTCATCAGCTGCTCATGCTCCATCTGGAAGCTTGGTTTAATTTACAAGGGATTTGGGTTCTCTTCCCAGTCATTTGCTTCTCTTTCCCTTGGAGCACAGTAAAGACTCTGATCTAGGATTCTTGACCAGTACTAAGCGCTGGGGTAGATACAAGCTAATCAGCTTGGACACAGTTCCTGTCCCCCTTGGGATTCAGTCTTAATCCGCATTTCATAGATGAGGTAACCGAGGCCCTGAGAAGCAATGTGACTTGCCCAAGGACACATAGAAGACAAGTGGTGGGGCCGAGATTAGAACCCAGGTCCTTGTAACTCCCAAGCCCACGGTCTAATCTAATCTAATGATGGCATTTGTTAAGCGCTTATTATATGCAAAGCACTGTTCTAAGCGCTGAGGGGGTTATAAGGTGATCAGGTTGTCCCACGTGGGGCTCACAGTCTTAACAGATGAGGTAACTGAGGTACAGAGAAGATAAGTGACTTGCCCAAAGTCACAGAGCTGACAAGCAGCAGAGCTGGGATTAGAACCCACGACCTTTGACTCCCAAGCCCGTGCTTTTTCCACTGAGCCGTGCTGCTTCTCATTAGTCTATCCACTAGGCCACGTAGCAGCATCATTTTCTAGAAGCCAAGCATTAGGAGGTGGGGATAGTGGACAAGAAACACCAGTAAGATATCCTTGTTAAAAAATAAGCTCCTTGGTGGTAACAGGTTTACCGGGGAACAGGTTTCGTGCTTCTTTTGTGCTTCCGAAGTACTTAGTATAAACATTACACTTAGTAGGTGCCCCATAAATACCATTACTACAAGACCCCTACCCGAAAAAGCTTCAGTTGCCTGGTGAGATAGTTCAGTCCAGTGGCTTCTGACCACAAAGGCAAGTGGTTCCACCTAAAGTTTTTCCAACCAGAGGCCAGGAACCCTGAGTAACTTAATATTCACTCCACCCTCCCCCTCATAGCACTTATGTACCTGTCCTTATTCGCTCACATTTCCCTATCTGCAATTTATTTTAATGCCTGTCTCCTCTAGACAGTAAGCAGGGATTGTATCTACTAACTGTTATATTGTACTCTCTCAGGCGCTTTGTATAGTGCTTTTCACAAAGCAAATGCTTAATAAATACCAGTGATTGATTGACTTGGGGGTCCCTTAGGGCCTGGCATGCTCCTAAGGGGTAAGAGGGGATATCTTGGAAGAAAAGAAGTCGAGGTCACGAAAAGGATTGCTGGGGAGAGTGGAGAGGGGAAACGCCGATACAAGGAGAAGGCCTCGGAATTAGCAGATTCAGTGGTTTTTATTGGACACTTCCTGTGTGCAGACACTGTACTAAGGATTTGGGAAAGTATATCGAAAGGGATAAGCTAAATCTGTGCACTGAAAGCTCCGGCAACAGTCTCCGTGCAGTTTTCACAGACTTCGGGCCCTGCACGGGCTATGGACTATAAGCCGATGGCCAACTGGGGTGAGACAGATAGATCCCTGTGATTCTCCTCATTTCTCACCTAATCTGCCAGCCTCCTGAGAGAAAAAGGGACTGACTGCCCATGGCGCAGAGGAAGATGTGGAAGCCCGGGCCAGAGGGGCCCCTAGCTCAGGGCTGCTTTTTTATGGTATTTGTTAAGCGCTTCTTATGTGCCGGGCACTGTAGAGTCTTGTCTTATTCTGTCGAGTCGTTTCCGACCCATAATGACACTATGGTCACATCTCTCTCAGAATACCCCGCTCACCATCTACAATCGTTCTGGTAGCGTGCCCATAGCGTTTTCTTGGTAAAAATACAGAAGTGGTTTACCACTGCCTCCTGCCCTCGACTCTTTCCCATGCCACTGCTGCCCAGCATGGATGAGTTTTGACTTGTAGCTGATTTCCTTCCACTCACTAGCCCCTGGCCAAGCTAGGAATGGAATGGGTAGCCCTCTGCTTGACTCTCCCACCCAGCCGAGATTGACAGAGTACTAGAAACTCTCCAGGTGCGACCCTGAGAGGGGAGCCCTACGGTAGATAGAAGCTAATTAGGTTGAAGATCGTCCACACCCTACATGGTGCTGCTCCTGGTCTTAATCCCCGTTTTACAGATTAGGTACCTGAGGCACAGAGAAGGTAAGCGACTTGTGCAAGGTCACACAGCAGGCAAGTGGTAGATAGAACTGGATCTAGAACTCAGGTCCTCTGACTCCCGAGCCTCTTTCCAGTAGGTCACGCTGCTTCTCACTGCTACTTTTGTCCATCCATCAATCAATCAATCATATGCATTGAGCATATGATTAAGCATAAGATTGAGCAGTGACCAGCATAGAGGAGCAGCGTGGCTCAGTGGAGAAGAGCCCAGGCTTTGGAGTCAGAGGTCATGGGTTCGAATCCCGGCTCCGCCACCTGTCTGCTGTGTGACCTTGGGAAAGTCGCTTCACTTCTCTGAGCCTCAGTCCCCTCATCTGTAAAATGGGGATTAAGACTGTCAGCCCCACGTGAGACAACCTGATCTCCTTGTAACCTCCCCAGCGCTTAGAACAGTGCTTTGCACATAGTAAGCGCTTAATAAAAGCCATTATTATTATTATTATTGAGCGCTTACCATTCCAGTATCCCTCACCTTTTTTCTTTGTTCTTTCTGTCTTTCTCGGAACTCCTCGATACTCTTCAGTTCCTCTTTCAACATCAGCGCTAGCTGGATATGAGAATTTCCCACATTCTCAATTTCTACAAAAGAGCAGAATTTCACCGAGTCACACGGGGGATTCTTGTACTATCAGAATTGCTTTACGGCCACTAATTTCCTGGTTCCTTCATAGCCACCCAGGGTCCCATACACTCCTCCTCTGCCTCCACTTTGGCTCTTTTTTCCCAGCCCCCAGGGGCTTATCAGAAGGCTTCATTCCCTAGAGATTGGAGGGCCTTACTTGGAGATGACAAATCATTTGTACCTCTGATCACATCCCTTCTTTGGGGCAGATTTGGAATACATAAACTGGAGAGGGTGGCACTCAATCAAGCCAGTGGTATTTTTTGAGCGCTTACAGTTTGCAGAGCACTGTACTTAGCACTTAGGAGAAGAGTCAGTAGTCCGATCCTGCTCTGAAAGAGCTGACAGTCCAGTGCGGGAAGAAATTGGAAGATGTGAACTTGTCTTTTCTTCAGTTCCCTCCAAAGGGGCTTTGACTCTTGGAGATCATTCATTCGTATTTATTGAGCGTTTACTGTATGCAGAGCACTGTGCTAAGCACTTGGAAAGTACAATTCGGCAACCAAGAGAGACAATCCCTGTCCACAGCGGGCTCACAGTCTAGAACGGGGGACACAGACATCAAAACAGGCATCGATAGCATCAATATAAATAAATAGAATTAGAGAATTTACTTGTGCTTATCAGAACAAGTAAAACAGGCATTAATATCCCCTTCTAGACTGTGAGCCCATTGTTGGGTAGGGATTGTCTTTATTTGTTGCCAAATTCAATTTTCCAAGCGCTTAGTACAGTGCTCTGCACACAGTAAGCACTCAATAAATACGATTGAGCGAATGAATGATTAAATAAATAGAATTATAGACATGTACATATGTACACAGGTGCTTTGGGGTGGGGAAGGGGGTAGAGCAAAGGGAACAAGGCAGGGAGAGGTGTCCCGGAAACACCTCATTAACCAAAAATGTGGAAGAAGCAGTGTGGCTCAGTGGAAAGAACCCGGACTTGGGAGTCAGAGATCATGGGTTCAAATCTCGGCTCTGCCGCTTGTCAGCTGTGTGACTTTGGGCAAGTCAGTTAACCTTCCTGTGCTTCAGTGACCTCATCAGTAAAACGGGGACTAAGATCGTGAGCCCCCCATTGGGACAACCTGATTACCCCAGCGCTTAGAACATCGCTTGGCACATAGTAAGCGCTTCACAAATACCATTATTATTATTACGTGGAAGACAGTAAGTGAGGAAGGAGCAGAAACTTACGTTGTTTCAGGATGTCAAACGAGGCTTTCAGGGTGCTGGAAAACAAAACACACTTGTTGAGGCGGTGGGGAGAAAAGCCGTCATCACCGATAGGAAGACGTGTGAGCAGGAGTTGTGCAGCCAAGCACAACACAACCTTAAAGTCCCGGGCAGGATTGGCTGGAGGGCTACTTCTCAAGTCTTGCCAAGGTATCTCACACACAGGCAATAGGGGTGATCTACTAATAGCTCCAGAAGGACTGGTGCCATCTGTATTTATTATTTATAATAATATGCATTGTTACATATTATACATATTATTATCATCATCATCAATCGTATTTATTGAGCGCTTACCATGTGCAGAGCACTGGACCAAGCGCTTGGGAAGTACAAATTGGCAACATCTAGAGACAGTCCCTACAACAACAGTGGGCTCACAGTCTAAAAGGGGGAGACAGAGAACAAAACCAAACATGCTAACAAAATAAAATAAATAGAATAGATATGGACAAGTAAAATAAATAATAAATAGAGTAATAAATATGTACAAACATATATACAGGTGCTGTGGGGAAGGGAAGGAGGTAAGATGGGGGGGTGGAGAGGGGGACATGGGGGAGAGGAAGGAAGGGGCTCAGTCTGGGAAGGCGTCCTGGAGGAGGTGAGCTCTCAGCAGGGCCTTGAAGGGAGGAAGAGAGCTAGCTTAATTATATACATCATTATATATTATATTATATATAATATATATTATATATTATATACATTATTATATTATTATATACATATTATACATATTATTACATGATATAATGTGTTTATTATAATGTGTATTATTTATTATAATATGTGTTATTACATATTATACATATTGTTATTATATACATATTGTACATATTATTACATGTTATGATGTGTTTATTATTTATTAATATGTATTTATTTCACTTGTACATATCTATTCTATTTATTTTATTTGTTAAGATGTTTGGTTTTGTTCTCTGTCTCCCCCTTCTAGACTGTGAGCCCACTGTTGGGTAGGGGCCGTCTCTATATGTTGCCAACTTGTCCTTCCCAAGCGCTTAGTACAGTGCTCTGCACATAGTGAGCGCTCAATAAATACGATTGATTGGTTAATCTGTATTTAATTCCTAATGATACATTTGGATTGAAGCTTCAACCCAGGCCCAGTGCTCTGGAAAACTCTGCTGTCAATGTTGTGAGGTCACCACATCAATCATATTTATTGAGCGCTCTCTCTGTGTAGAGCACTCTACTGAGCAGTAGAGTAATAGTAATAATAATAATTTCTGGGGTATTTGTTAAGTGCTTACCATGTGCCAAACACTGGAGTGGGTACAAGCAAATCTGGTTGGACGTAGCCCCTGTCCCACATGGCGTTCACAGTTTTAATCCCCATTTTACAGATGAGGTAACTGAGGCCCAGAGAAGTGAAGTGGTTTGCCCAAGGTCACACAACAGACATGAAGGGCTCAGTGGAAAGAGCACGGGCTTTGGAGTCAGAGGTCACGGGTTCGAATCCCAGCTCCACCACGTCTGCTGTGTGACCTTGGGCAAGTCACTTAACTTCTTGGAGCCTCAGTTACCTCATCTGTAAAACGGGGATGATGACTGTGAGCCCCACGCAGGACAACCTGACCACCTTGTATCCCCCCAGCGCTTAGAACGGTGCTTTGCACATAGTAACTGTTTAACACATTTTAAGCACTTAGTACAGTGCTCTGCACACAGTAAGCGCTCCATAAATACGATTGATGACGAAGCGGACCTGGGATTAGAACCCAGGTCCTTCTGATTTCCGGGCCCACACTCTACCCACTATGCCATGCTGCTTCTCCAAATTGGTAGTTGGTAGACTAGTTCCCTGTCTTCAAGGAGCTTACAGTCCTGTGTACTGATTGCCTGAAGCGGGTGGGGTGAATTTGGGTTCCCACTAGAGAGCTTTGCTCAGCGTCCTGCACATAGCCACATAGACTTCTCCGGCTTGATGCTTCTCTTATTCAGTGCTCCGGCGAAGCCCAGTCCACTCAGTGGGGCAGTGGGAAGCAGCCTAGCCTAGTGGAAAGAGCACAGGTCTGTGAGTCAGAAGGCCTGGCTTCTGATCCCAGCCCCGCCACATACCTGCTTTGTGATCTTGGGCAAGTCATTTCACTTCTCTCTACCTCAGTTCTCTCATCTGCAAAATGGGGACTAAATACCCATTCTCCCTCCAACGTAGACTGTGAGCGCCACGTGGAGCTGATTATCTTGTATCTATCCCACCACTTAGTATGGTGCTTGAGACTGAGCCCCTTCCTTCCTCTCCCCCTCGTCCCCCTCTCCATCCCCCCCATCTTACCTCCTTCCCTTCCCCACTGCACCTGTATATATGTATATATGCTTGTACATATTTGTTACTGATTATCTTGTATCTATCCCAGCACTTAGTATGGTGCTTGAGACTGAGCCCCTTCCTTCCTCTCCCCCTCGTCCCCCTCTCCATCTCCCCCATCTTACCTCCTTCCCTTCCCCACAGCACCTGTATATATGTATATATGTTTGTACATATTTGTTACTGATTATCTTGTATCTATCCCAGCACTTAGTATGGTGCTTGAGACTGAGCCCCTTCCTTCCTCTCCCCCTCGTCCCCCCTCCATCCCCCACATCTTACCTCCTTCCCTTCCCCACTGCACCTGTATATATGTATATATGTTTGTACATATTTGTTACTCTATTTATTTATTTATTTTGCTTGTACATATCTATTCTATTTATTTTATTTTGTTAGTATGTTTGGTTTTGTTCTCTGTCTCCCCCTTTTAAACTGTGAGCCCACTGTTGGGTAGGGACTGTCTCTATATGTTGCCAACTTGGACTTCCCAAGCACTTAGTACAGTGCTCTGCACACAGTAAGTGCTCAGTAAATATGATTGATGATGATGATGACGACACATAGTAAGCACTTAATAAATACCACAAATATTATTATTATTACTATTATTACTACATATTATTATGTCCCTTCCCAACAGCACCTGTATATATGTATATATGTTTGTACGTATTTATTACTCCATTTATTTATTTTACTTGTACATATCTATTCTATTTATTTTATTTTGTTAGTATGTTTGGTTTTGTTCTCTGTCTCCCCCTTTTAGACTGTGAGCCCACTGTTGGGTAGGGACCGTCTCTATATGTTGCCAACTTGGACTTCCCAAGCACTTAGTACAGTGCTCTGCACACAGTAAGCGCTCAATAAATATGATTGATGATGATGATGATGACACATAGTAAGCACTTAATAAATACCACAAATATTATTATTATTATTACAACTATTATTATTATTACTACATATTATTATGTCCCTTCCCAACAGCACCTGTATATATGTATATATGTTTGTACATATTTATTACTCTATTTATTTATTTTACTTGTACATATCTATTCTATTTATTTTATTTTGTTAGTATGTTTGGTTTTGTTCTCTGTCTCCCCCTTTTAGACTGTGAGCCCACTGTTGGGTAGGGACTGTCTCTATATGTTGCCAACTTGGACTTCCCAAGCACTTAGTACAGTGCTCTGCACACAGTAAGCACTCAATAAATATGATTGATGATGATGATGATGACACATAGTAAGCACTTAATAAATACCAAAAATATTATTATTATTATTACAACTATTATTATTATTACTACATATTATTATGTCCCTTCCCAACAGCACCTGTATATATGTATATATGTTTGTACATATTTATTACTCTATTTATTTATTTTACTTGTACATATCTATTCTATTTATTTTATTTTGTTAGTATGTTTGGTTTTGTTCTCTGTCTCCCCCTTTTAGACTGTGAGCCCACTGTTGGGTAGGGACTGTCTCTATATGTTGCCAACTTGGACTTCCCAAGCACTTAGTACAGTGCTCTGCACACAGTAAGCGCTCAATAAATATGATTGATGATGATGATGATGACACATAGTAAGCACTTAATAAATACCACAAATATTATTATTATTATTACTACATATTATTATGTCCCTTCCCAACAGCACCTGTATATATGTTTGTACATATTTATTACTCTATTTTACTTGTACATATCTATTCTATTTATTTTATTTTGTTAATATGTTTGGTTTTGTTCTCTGTCTCCCCCTTCTAGACTGTGAGCCCGCTGTTGGGTAGGGACTGTCTCTATATGTTGCCAACTTGTACTTCCCAAGCGCTTAGTCCAGTGCTCTGCACACAGTAAGCGTTCAATAAATACGATTGATTGATTACTATTATTCAGAGGCAGGACCTGAGAGTCAGAGGTTCTAATCCCAGCCTTGCCACATAACTGCTGCATGACCTTGGGCAAGTCACTTCACTTCTCTGGGCCTCCTCCTCCCTCCTTCTTTGATTGTGTGCCCCAGTAGGCACAGAGACCGTGTCCAACCTGATTAACTTGTATCGAGACTGTGTCCAACCTGATTAACTTGTATCTATCCCAGGTCTGTAGAACAGTGCTTACGACACAGTAAGCGCTTAAGTGTTCTGATTATTAATTATAATAGTAATATATCCAGGTTCTAATCTACATTCAGAATTTCCATTCAGCAGGTCTCACCCCATGGGTGCTAGATCAGTAAGCTCTCCAGTGTAAACCAACTGGTCATCAGCTTCTGGCACATCTGCTGAGCCAGGGAACTCTCTCTACAGCTTCCCCTGCAGATCTGAGCACCGCTGTTGGGATTCAAGAGTAAAGCGGTGGACTTGGCATGCAGGGGAAACTTTTCTCTGGTCGTTAAGAGCCGTGCTGGCATGGGGAATGGGCTTAGATCCCGGGGCATCTGGCATTTGAGATGACAGCCGCTTTGGGCCAACAGGCTGCTAGTGCAATGATAAAAGCTGAAGATTTCTAGGCATCCTAGCTCTAACATCTGGTCTCGGTGTCTCCGAAGTCTGTCTTACTACGGGATTGCCCCATGCCCCTGGGAGTGCTGAAGAACTAGTTCAACAAAAGAATTTGTATAACGGAACTAAAGCCTGTCAGTGATGTAACAATCCAGGAGCTTTCTCTCTCTCTTTCTCTCTCTCTCTCTTTCCCTTCCCTTCCCTTCCCTTCCCTTCCCTTCCCTTCCCTTCCCTTCCCATCCCTCCCCTCCCCTCCCCTCCCCTCCTCCAGCCTGGTAAAGCTGCCATTCTAGACAAACACCCCATTGTCCCTGACAGCTAGGGAATTCAGTTCTCTAAAAAGGACTCTGCTGGAGGTCAGTCAATCAGTGGTATTTATTGAGCACTTACTGTGTGCAGAGCTCTGCACTAAGCACTTGGGAGAGCACAGTGCAACAGAGGTGGTAGGCATGTTCCCTCCCCACAAGGAGCTTACAGTCTAGAGGGGGAGACAGATGTTAATATAAATATATAAATTATGGATATGTACATAAGTGCTTTGGGGCCAAGGGAGGGGTGAACAAAGAGAGCAAATCCAAGTGCAAGCGTTGACACAGAAAGGAATTGGAGAAGAGAAAATGAGGCCTTAGTTAGTGAAGGGCTCTGTGTGCCCCAGGGAGAGGTAACCGAGGGTGAAGACGTTGCCAATGTTATATGTTGCCAATTTGTACTTCCCAAGCGCTTAGTACAGTGCTCTGCACATAGTAAGTGCTCAATAAATACGATTGATGATGATGAAGACCTGAACAGCAAACTGGAATGAGAATCCAGGCTTGTGATACTGCATCCCATTCATGCTCCTGGCTGGCTATCACATACTGGGTGTGATACTGGTACCCCACCTCTCATATGGGACAGGAAAACATTCAGCTCTGTGTGCTTCTGGAACCTTGGCATACAGGTGAAACAGTGTGGATGACTGCGTTCTCTAAAAAACAATTCAACCCAAAATCCTACTAATGGTGAGCGTTTGCTGCCAGAAGCTAGACTGTGAGCCCACTCTTCTAGACTGTGAGCCCACTGTTGGGTAGGGACTGTCTCTATATGTTGCCAACTTGTACTTCCCAAGCACTTAGTACAGTGTTCTGCAAACAGTAAGCGCTCAATAAGTACGATTGATTGACTGATTGAATACCACGGCCTTATGGAAGTCAGTGGACCAAATTTCACACCAAAAAGATTCCCAATTAATCTGGCCTTCAACCCTGGTGAGGGGATTTGAAGATGAAAAATGACAGAGCCATATCAGTATCAGACTGTGAGCCCATTTTTGGGTAGGGACCGTCTCTATATGTTGTCGATTTGTGCTTTCCAAACACTTATTACAGTGCTCTGCGCACAGTAAGTGCTCAATAAATACGATTGAATGAATTGAATGAATTAAAGACGCTCCTAAAATGGACACCAAAAATACACCCAATTCATTTTTTACATAATGCAAAAGGATTCAGCCAAAGAGGGGTTAACAGAATGGGCAAAAGAAAACAGAATGAAGAAAGGGAAAATAAGTTTAAGGAAGAATTTATCTGAACGGCATCCCATGGATTTGGAGCCAACCTCATTAAATTTTTAAACGGTTGATGAGTTTTTTCAGCTCCATTCTCTTCTTCAAAGGAACCCGCTACGATATCACGAAATGCAGCAACATGAGGATACGTGAGAATAAAGGAATGAAGGAAAATGAAATGGGATGCTCAGTTCCAAACATGCTGCCGGCTTCGTCCAGAAGGAGCTGCTATCACCCAGAGACCATTTCACTTGGTAAGTCTAAAGAGAACTGAAAACAAGCAAGTGTGCTTACGGATTGTGTGTGCGTATGTGTGTGTTTGTGGTGTTACTTTGCAGAGGTTGCTGGATTGCTCTGAGGGGGAGAGTTCAGGAAGGAATTATTCCCTTCTTGCTATTTGCTTCCCTCTGAAGAACTAAGCAAAACAGACCTCAGCCTGGTAGATGGATCTTCTCCTACTATAGCGGCCCCTGACAACCTCAAATTCTTGAGGTGGCCTAAAGTCACGACAAACAAATGGCAGAGCTGGGATTAGAACCCAGATCCTCTGGCTCTCAGGCCTGTGTTGTTTCCACTAGCCCACTCAGCTGCTCAGTTAATCAGAAAAGCAAAGCGGATTTCCCCTCTAGCACTCTGATTCCATTATTTGTAAATATTTTTACGCCTGTCTCCCCGTCCCCCTCGTCATTAGAACGTAAGCTCTTCGGGACCCGAGCTTCTGCTGTACAATGCTTGGCTCCCAGTGGGTGCTCCATAAATATCCATTTCTATGGTACCCAGAAAGTCAGCGGGAACTTGCCTCACAGGCTCCTGACTCCTCGCCTGGTGTTTCTGGAACTGTCTCGATGAAGAAAGGGGTACATGAAATTTTACAGGTCCTTGTCCTCCCCACCCCAGTTGCCCCATCCACCTCAAAAAAAAAAAATAAAAGAAAAGAAAAGAAAACAAGCTCAAAAGAGAAATGGAAATGGCAATGAGAAAACACAGTTGGAACCTGGACCTATCCTCCATCTCCTCAGTACCCAGACAACGTCAAGTACAGTGCTCTGTGCACAGTAAGTGCTCAATAAATACCACCGGAGTGTGGCGGCTACATCTATGAAATCCAGTGGTCTCTTGGGTGAGACTCCTCATGGGCTGAAATTCAGCAGCCCTTGATAAGGTGCCCCAGCTTGGTTGGGATGCAGATGTTAGTCCGGGAGGGGACATCGTGCCAGGATAAATTAAGTTTTTCACAGCACACAGTCCCCAAGACATCATTTTGGTAGAAGAAGAAGGGAGAAGCGTGGCTCAGTGGAAAGAGCCCGGGCTTTGGAGTGAGAGGTCATGGGTTCAAATCCCGGCTCCACCACTTGTCAGCTGTGTGGCTTTGGGGAAGTCATTTCACTTCTCTGGGCCTCAGTGACCTCATCTGTAAAATGGGGATGAAGACTGTGAGCCCCTTGTGACCTCCCCAGGGCTTTGCACATCGTAAGCGCTTTATAAATGCCATTATTATTATTTTTTAATGTATACATGTTTGTACATATTTATTACTCTATTTATTTATTTTACTTGTACATATCTGTTCTATTTATTTTATTTTGTCAGTACGTTCGGTTTTGTTCTCTGTCTCCCCCTTTTAGACTGTGAGCCCACTGTTGGGTAGGGACTGTCTCTCTATGTTGCCAACTTGGACTTCCCAAGCGCTTAGTCCAGTGCTCTGCACACAGTAAGCGCTCAATAAATACGATTGATTGATTGATTGATTGATTGATTGATTGATTGATTGATGGCAGTGAACCGTGCACGCGGTTGCTCGGGACAACCCTGCCCTCTGGTGGCCAAACCCTGGCACTACCACCCTCCCATCAGCCGCATTGGCACAGGCGGAGAGGGCTGGTTGCAGGGCTCATCATCATCATCATCATCAATCGTATTTATTGAGCGCTTACTATGTGCAGAGCACATAGTAGAGCAGAGCAGAGCACATAGTATATGTGCCAATATATATGTTGCCAATTTGTACTTCCCAAGCGCTTAGTACAGTGCTCTGCACATAGTAAGCGCTCAATAAATACGATTGATGATGATGATGATAGTAGAGCAGAGCAGAGCACATAGGCTCAGCCTCCTGGAGGAAGAAACTCTTCCTCTGTTTCAAAAGAAGAAGAAGAAGAAGAAGAAGAAGAAGAAGAGTTGGGGGGCGTGGGAGGTGGAGGAAAAAACTGTGGCCTTTGTTAAGCGCTTACTATGTGCCGAGCACTGTTCTAAACACTGGGGTACTAGACTGTGAGCCCGCTGTTGGGTAGGGACCATCTCTATATGTTGCCAACTTGTACTTCCCAAGCGCTGAGTACAGTGCTCTGCTTGCTCACAGTAAGCGCTCAATAAATACGATTGAATGAATGGGGTAGTACAAGGTAATCGGGTTGTCCCACGTGGGGCTCACGGTCTTAATCCCCATTTTATAAATGAGGTAAGTGAGACACAGGGAAGTGAAGTGACCTGCCCAAAGTCACATAGCTGACAAGCAGCGGAGCGGGGATTAGAACGCAGGACCTCCGACTCCCAAGCCCGTGCTCTTTCTGCTAAGCCATGCTGCTTCTCTGGGAAATGATAATAATAATGGCATTTGTTAAGCACTTACTATGTGCAAAGCAGTGTTCTAAGCACTGGGGGCCAACTTATGTTGCCAACTTGTACTTCCCAAGCGCTTAGTACAGTGCTCTGCACACAGTAAGCGCTCAATAAAGACGATTCATTGATTGGGAGGGATACAATGGGATCAAGTTGTCCCACGTGGGGCTCACAGTCTTAATCCTCATTTTACAGATGAGGTAACTGAGGCTCAGAGAGGTTAAGTGACTTGCGCAAGGTCACACAGCAGACATGTGGTGGAGTTGGGATTCGAACCCATGACCTCTGACTCCAAAGCCCGGGCTCTTTCCACTGAGCCACGCTGCTTCGAACTGGGAAACTGGGACTGCCCAAGGAGGAAAAGTGAAGGCTCTCTGACCTCCCCAAAATGTGGGCCTAAGATTGAAGTTGCGGGATGTTTCCCAAATAATACAGGGGCCTGGAGGTATAGTTTGGCCGGGATGGGTATTCTAATAGGAATAATAATAATAATGGTAGTTGTTAAGCACTTACTATGTGACACACACTGTACTAAGAGCTGGGTTGGATACAAGCATATCGGGTTGGACATAGTCCCCATCCCAAGTAGGGCTCGCAGTCTCCATTCCCATTTTACAGATGAGGGAACTGAGGCACAGAGAAGCAAAGTGACTTGCCCAAGGTCACACAGCAGACAAGCGGCAGAGCTGGGGTTAGGACTCATGACCTTCCGACTCCCAGTCCCGTGTTCTAGCCATTATGCGGTGCTGCTTCTAGAGATCATCATCAACCATCACCAATCGTATTTATTGAGCGCTTACTGTGTGCAGAGCACTGTACTAAGCGCTTGGGAAGTACAAATTGGCAACATATAGAGACAGTCCCTACCCAACAGTGGGCTCACAGTCTAAAAGATCTCACTAGATCCCACTTGCCAATCAATTAGTCAATCAATTAATTGCATTCATTGAGCGCTTACCGTGGTCAGCGCTTGAGAGAGTACAATATAGCAGAGCAGAGTTGGTAGAAGTGTTTTCTGCCCACAGGGAGCTTACAGTCTAGAGGGGGAGATGGACATTAATATAAATAAATGAATTATGGATATGTACATCAGTTCTATGACGCTGAGGGTGGGTGGGGTGAATAAGGGGTGCAAATCCTCGGGTGAGAAGCAGTGTGGCTCCATGAAAAGAGCACGGGCTTTGGAGTTAGAGGTCATGGGTTCAAACCCCGGCTCCGCCAATTGTCAGCTGTGTGACTTTGGGCAAGTCACTTAACTTCTTTGGGCCTCAGTTCCCTCATCTGTACAATGGGGATGAAGACTGTGAGCCCCCCATGGGACAACCTGATCACCTTGTACCTTCCCCAGTGCTTAGAACAGTGCTTTGCACAAAGTAAGCGCTTAATAAATGCCATCATTATTATTGTTAAATCCGAGTGCAAGGGTAGTGCAGAAAGGTGCGGGAGAAGAGGAAATGGGAGCTTAGTCAGGGAAGGCCTCTCGGAGGAGATGGGCTTTTATTTTAATAAGGTTTTGAAGGTGGGGAGAATGATGATCTGTTGGATATGAAGAGGAAGGGCGTTCCAGACTAGAGGCAGGATGTGGGTGGCGGTGAGCCCAATGTTGGGTAGGGACTGTCTCTATATGTTGCCAATTTGTACTTCCCAAGCGCTTAGTACAGTGCTCTGCACATAGTAAGCGCTCAATAAATACGATTGATGATGATGAGATCAAGGTACAATGAGTAGGTTGGCATCAGTGGAGCCAAGTAGACTGGCTGGATTGT
This sequence comes from Tachyglossus aculeatus, assembly GCF_015852505.1. Classification (NCBI taxonomy): domain Eukaryota; kingdom Metazoa; phylum Chordata; class Mammalia; order Monotremata; family Tachyglossidae; genus Tachyglossus; species Tachyglossus aculeatus. The sequence goes on along the minus strand of NC_052091.1, from coordinate 13,512,139 downwards.
AGAAGGAAATCAGAGAGTTAAGGTAGAAGGGGGCAAGGTGATTGAGTGCTTTAAAGGCAAGGGGAAGAAGTTTCTATTTGATGCGGGGGTGGATGGGCAACCACCGAAATTTCTTGAGAAGTGGGGAAACAGGACTGAACAGTCTTGTAGAAAAGTGATTCCGGTAACAGGGTGAAGCATAAACTGAAGCGGGAAGAGACAGGAGGCAGGGAGGTCAGCAAAGAGGCTTGTGTAGTTAATCAGGGTGGGTGAGGATAAGTGGATCAGTGTGGTAGCAGTTTGGATGAAGAGAAAAGTGTGGATTTTAGAGATGTCAGTTTGGTGACAAATTGAACATACGTGTTGAATGAGAGAGATGAGTTGAGGCTAACATAAAAGAGGAGAACTAGGAGAGCACAGTGTCAGAGAAGCCGAGTTTGGATAATGTTTCCAGGAGAAGGGGGATGAGGATGGAGTAGAGGCTATTGGTTTCGACCAAGAAGGAGATCATTCGTGACTTTCGAGAGAGCAGTTTCTATAGAGGGAAGGGAGCAGAAGCCAGATTGGAGAGGGTCAGGGAGAGAACAGGAGGAGAGGAATTGGAGGCAGACACACACTGATCTTTCTGCAGTCAAAGTGGTGAGATCTGGAATTCATTCAATCCTTCAGTGGTACTTACTGAGCACTTACTGTGTGCAGACCACTGTCCTAAGCACTTGGGAGAGTAAACTATAACAATGAATAGACATTACAGCACCTGTATATATGTATATATGTTGGTACATATTTATTACTCTATTTATTTTACTTGTACCTATCTATTCTATTTATTTTATTTTGTTACTATGTTTGGTTTTGTTCTCTGTCTTCCCATTCTAGACTGTGAGCCCACTGTTGGGTAGGGACTGTCTCTATATGTTGCCGACTTGGACTTCCCAAGTGCTTAGTACAGTGCTCTGCACACAGCAAGTGCTCAATAAATACGATTGATTGATTGATTGATTGATTATTTGAGCTCTGTCTATCCTCAGCCCTTAAAAATCATGTTTTTCACTCCCAAGACTTCTCTCTGGATTCTGAGTGTCTTTCCTTCATTATCTGATTATCCCGTATTCATTCATTCCTTCATTCATATTTATTGAGCACTTACTGTGTGCAGAGCACTGTACTAAGTGCTTGGGAAGTACAAGTTGGCAACATATAGAGACAGTCCCTACCCAACAGTGGGCTCACGGTCTAGAAGGGGGAGACAGACAACAAAACAAAGCATATTAACAAAATAAAATAAATAGAATAAATATGAACATGTAAAATAAATAGAGTAATAAATATGTACAAGCATGTAAACATATATACAGGTGATATAGATATTAGAGTGCCAGGCCCGTAGGAAGTGCCTAACAAATTCATTCATTCAATCGTATTTATTGAGTGCTTACTGTGTGCAGAGCACTGTACTAAGCGCTTAGCACTGTATGAAATGCCATGATTATTATTAGTAGTAATAAATAATCACAATTATTATTACTTAAACCTTCTCTTACAACTGCAGGCATATCCCAGACACCCCCTCCCCCCCACACACACACCCCACAAGGGAGGGAAACTGAGGCCCACTCATTACTTAGCACATAATAAGTGCTTAACAAATACCACAGTTGTTGTCATTATCAGTTTTGTTATTATCATAGTTCCCTTGTTCAAAGGGAATATTTCTGGAGAAGTTACGCGGATCAGGGCATACCACTCTAAAATGTGCTTACTATGTGCCAAGCACTGTATTAAGCACTGGAGTAGATACAAGATAACCAGGTCCTTCATGGGTCTCAGAGTCCTAAGTAGGATAGAGAACAGCTATTGAATCCCCATTTTGCAGATGAGGGAACTGAGGCACAGAGAAGTGAAGTGACTTGTCCAAGATGACTCAGCAGGTTATGGGGCAGAGTCAGGATTAGAACACAGGTCCTCTAACTGCCAGACCAGTCTGCTTCTCTACGAGGTACTTGGGAAGTAGAAATGACCAAATGAACCATTCCCTGTCCACAGCTTAAACTCAAGGAATTTACAGTCCTAGCTTATATCCTTCTTCCCAATTCCTCATTCCCTCCCCATGCACAGCTTCTCCTGGGCATATACTATTGTTTGAACACCTTTAGCCTAACTTCTAGGTTGCTCCCATTCTCTCTGTGTTCAAAAGATAGAATAGAGAAAACTTCTTCTGACCAGAAAACCGCAGCTCGGTTTTTCCTCCAGCTTAGTGACTAGCTGTGGAAAATTAAAATTTGCACCTCTCTAGACTGTTTGTTTTCCTTTCTGATAACTGCAGCATGAAAACCACCGGAAACCGTCTTTCTATCAACTCTGAGAGACCATTGTTCTGCAAATCGGGTTTCCCCCCAATCTCAGGGCCCTCTACCTTTCTCAGTCCCTCTCACACTGAGTCTTCAGCCAGTTGTTTGATTCAGAGAAATTTCTTTTAGTGCTTTCCCCAAGTTCGAGGTCTCCTGGGCCACATCCATAGAGAAATGTCTCTTTGGAGTGACATGAACAAAACATGCAAGGAAACGTGAAGCTTCACTGAACTCTGCCAATCATGCTTGGCTTTGCATAGCTGGGCAGGCATTGTCTGATGTAAATGCAGATAGGAGCATAAATGCAGATTAGGAGAACAACAGCTGATTTAAGAGATCCGCCAAGTTCCAGGGGAGGAATAGCAATGATATTGCAGTTTCAGCGTTGTTGTTGTTTTTTAACCTTGAATTTCCCCCAGGAACTAATAGGTCTCCGCTCACGCCTTTAACAGGTTCAACGTCTGAGCCAAATAGACAGTTTGGGTCTAAATTTAGCTGCTAACGGGGCTGGTTTAACTTGACTGAAAAAGACACGTTATTTAACATGACACTGGTAATGCAGCTGATGGACCAGCCTCGGGATACGCCTTATATAGAATAGCCAGATGTTCTGTCATGTGGGATTGGTCTCTACTTCATTACTTTGCCTCAATTCCCCAGAAAAATCAGCTGGGAAGGGATGCTGACTTGTCCCATATTTGTGCGATGCCACCTCCATATATGTTCGCAGTAGGGTGGCCACTCATCCGACTTGACACCGGAAAGTCCAGATTTTAGCTTTGGTTTGAAAGTTAAAAACTTTTGATTCAGATTTGGTCCTGGGATTTTTATTCCGTGCCCGGCTTCATTCCATCTCAGCTCCTTGTCGCCGAGTTCCGTGGCTCCGACCCGCTGCCCGCGTTTACAGAGCCCTGGGAAGGGGATGCAAAAACTCTGGAGCAAGAAGGGAGGTCATCGGGAAAATAGTGGGTCTGAGGTCATGTGGTTTGGCCACATGCCTGGCAGAACACGTGTGACATGGCCCCATGTGCCTCTCAGTGTGTGGAATCCATGGGGCCACCGGAGCCACCCTCATTCAGTAGTGGAAGTCAGGGAAAACTGGGCCTGCCGCCAAACATAAAGTTCACTCCTTGGGGCCCCGGGAAGAGACTGACTGATGTCCTAAAGAACCAAAAAGCAGTTGGGGCTTCCCAAGTCTGGGCTTCTGATTCTGGTGGAGTTTCATTTTTAGTTTGAAAAGTTGAGGTTGCCTCAGCAGGTTGCCTGAGGTTGTTTAAGCAAGATGTCCGAGGCAACAGAGGCAGAGGTTGCTGAGGGAGGAACAACCAGGAATTCATTCATTCAATCGTATTTATTGAGTGCTTACTGTGTGCCGAGCACTGAATGTGAAGGGGAGAGCTGGGTATAGCAATTGTTAAGCGCTTACTCTGTGCCAGGCGCTCTACTTAGCACCTGATGTAAAGAAAAGGCAAGGCGGGACAGGGCAGTGGAGCCTATGTGACAGATTTGAAGGAGAAGGCAGAGGAAAGAGGCTCGAAGACGCTGGTAAAGACATTCAGGCAGGAACCTGTGTCTATTATATTAGATTGTACTCTCCCAAGTGCTTAGTACAGTGCTCTGCACACAGGAAAAGCTCATAAATATGACTGAATGAACGAATGAACCTGAACCCCAGCAAAATTCCACCGAAAATGGCTACTCTGGGAAGGCAGTGAAAAAAGTGGGGTGGAGTGATCAGAATAATTAATAATTGTGGTATTTATTAAGTGCTTACTATGTGCCAAGAAACACGAGTCTGGAAGTCGAAAGGACTTGGGTTCTAATCCTGGCTCTGCCACTTGTCTTCTGTGTGACCTTGGGCAAGTCACTTCACTTCTCTGTGCCCCAGTGACCTCACCCGTAAAATGGCGGTGAAGACTGTGAGCCCCGTGTGAGACAGGGACTGCATCCAACCTGATTATTCTGTAACTATCCCAGTGCTTAGAACAGTGCCTGGCACATAGCAAACTCTTAACAGCATGGCTTAGTGGAAAGAGCTAGGATTTGGGAGTCAGAGATCATGGGTTCTAATCCCAGCTCTGCCATTTATCAGCTGTGTGACTGTGGGCAAGTCACTTAACTTCTCTGTGCCTCCGTTACCTCATCTGGAAAATGAGGATTAAGACTGTGAGCCCAAAGTGGGACAACCTCATAACCTTTTATCTAAATGCCATCAGTATTATTACCCCAGTGCTTAGAACAGTGCTCGGCACATAGTAAGCGCTTAACAAATACCATCATTATTTTTAACAGAGTAGAGTAGAAAGGTGAAGGGTGTGGCAAGCGGTGTTTAGATAGCCAAGGGTCTTGTGTTTGGTGGGTAACACCTCCCATCTAATGCCTGGGCTGACCTTACTCTGCTCAGCCTGTACAGAGGGTGGAGCAGATTCATTCATTCATTCAATCATATTTATTGAGCACTTACTGTGTGCAGAGCACTGTACTAAGCACTTGGAAAGTAAAATTTGGCAACAGATAGAGACAATCCCTACCCAGCAATGGGCTCACAGTATAGAAGGGGGAGAATCCAGCGGAGAGGACAATGGATTTGATTAGGTGGAGGGGATTAGGAAATCCAGACTCTTTTAATAATAATAATAATAATGGCATTTATTAAGCGCTTACTACGTGCAAAGCACTGTTCTAAGCGCTGGGAGGATACAAGGTGATGAGGTTGTCCCACGTGGGGCTCACAGTCTTCATCCCCATTTTGCAGATGAGGGAACTGAGGCCCAGAGAAGTTAAGTGACTTGCCCAAAGTCACACAGCTGACAAGTGGTGGAGCCGGGATTTGAACCCATGACCTCTGACTCCAAAGCCCAGGCTCTTTCCCACTGAGCCACGCTGCTTCTCTCTCTTCTTTTCCCACCAATATGTTCTTTCCCAGGGCTTAGTGTAGTACTCTGCACATCGTAAGTGCTTAATCAATACTATTATTACTAAATACTATTACCACTACTATTCTGGGTTCTGCCCCGATCTGATATGTGGCGTTCATGGCAGTTATTTCTTCTCTCTCGTCTCAGATTCCCCATCCTTAAAATATGGATAATTTGTTTCAATATTCTCCAACAGCTGTTTCCTGCTCATCTATCCACTCTCTTCTCCCACCTATACCTCAACTCATCATTCATTCCTCTCAAGTAACTTTCTAATTGTACATTATCTGTGATGCTCTTGTCTCCGCTCACTCTTTTCCCCCTTGCAAGGAACCCTCTCACCTCTCCTCCCTGCCCAACTAAATCCTGCCCGTCTTTCAAAGCGCTCCTAAAAGACCTCCTCCTTTAGGGAACATAAAGACCCTCTCCTCCATTAATGCCCACCTTCCTTTTCATGCTAGGCCTTCTGCCAGCTTAACAGTCATGTGAACATTTGTTTATTTCATTATTTATTTGATTCATTGTGTTTTTATTGGTTGCGCTTATCTTTTACCTAGTGTATATTTGCCAGTTTCTGCTTCCCTCCCCGTTTAGAATATAAGTCCCTGGAGGGCCAGGACCAAATCTCTTTAGTTCTGTCGTGTAGCACTGCTTCACTGCACTTCTTCCAGCACTGGTTCAGTGCTCCACACTCAGGAGGTGCTCAGTTAATCAGTCAATCATATTTACTGAGCGCTCACTGGGTGCAGAGCATCATCATCATCATCAATCGTATTTATTGAGCGCTTACTATGTGCAGAGCACTGTACTAAGCGCTTGGGAAGTACAAATTGGCAACATATAGAGACAGTCCCTACCCAACAGTGGGCTCACAGTCTAAAAGGGGGAGATAGAGAACAAAACCGAACATACTAACAAAATAAAATAAAGAGAATAGATATGTACAAATAAAATAAATAAATAAATAGAGTAAAAAATATGTACAAAAATATATACATATATACAGGTGCTGTGGGGAAGGGAAGGAGGTAAGATGGGGGGGGATGGAGAGGGGGACGAGGGGGAGAGGAAGGAAGGGGCTCAGTCTGGGAAGGCCTCCTGGAGGAGGAGCAGTGTATCAAGCACTTGGGAGAGTCCAATATAAGAGTTGATAGACACATTCCCTGCCCACAGTGAGCATACAGTCTAGCTCGGTTGACTGCAATGATCATGGGTGCCTCGCTCTGAAGCGGCCGTCAGCCTGGCAGGATGTCTACCCTCTTACCGGGGGCTTTCCACAGATCTCCCCCAACCCAGAGTCTGAGAGGAAGCCACAACATGTGCGGCTGCAGAGGAGAGAGGAAGGCCACTTTCCTCCTTGGACCTCAGTTGCTCTCAGCAGCTGCGGTGCTTACGTGGAGCAGGGAGAGGTCCCAGCCAGCGACAACCGCCCAGATCATAAAAATAATTTTGCTGCCATTCGCTAGGAATCCAAAAATCTGAGGGCTAAATACTTCTCCTGCCTATAAGGGCACACACAATCACATAAGGATGTGTTTGAACATGTGACTCTACCATCCATGAGGAAGTGAACCACTCGGCGTTTGGTGTGCGGTTACCACGGTAACCAGCGGCACTTCTCTTTCAGAGGCAGCACACCATTTCCTCCTCTGGGTCATTTAACCCAGTAGGGCCAAGACTAAAAATTGTGGTCAAGTGACCGGGTGCTGGGACCCACCGCCTGCCAGCCCAGGGCTAATTCCAAGCTTCTAGCTGCTTCCAAAGAAGCAGCGTGGCTCAGTGGAAAGAGCCCGGGCTTTGGAGTCAGAGGTCAGGGGTTCAAATCCCGGCTCCTCCACTTGTCATTTGTGTGACTTTGGGCAAGTCACTTGACTTCTCTGGGCCTCAGTTAGCTCATCTGTAAAATGGGGATGAAAACTGTGAGCCCCACGTGGGACAACCTGATCATCTTGTATCCCCCCAGTGCTTAGAACAGTGCTTTGCACATAGTAAGCGCTTAACAAATACCATCATTATTATTATTATTCTAGCATGCAGGGATAGGAGGAAGACCCAGCTAAGCCAAAAACAGAATTCCTCCAAATTTTCCCAGTCAATTAAAATCCCTCTCATCAAGGAAACATTCATTCCCAGCCACTGCAGCCAAACTCCTGAATTGGAAAATCTCGGAGAGGTCACCTAAAATTCAACTCTGCGTTTCTTCTGTTGAACTCCCCAGGATTAAACCCCAAGCCCAGTTAAATGCATCAAGCCACTAGAGAGCTTGACAGGACCTTTCCCTTCTATTGGTTTTGGCTTAGACTGTGAGCCCCATGCTGGATAGGCACTAGGTCCAATTTGCTTATATTGCATCCTCCCCAGAACTTAGAACAGTGCTTGGCACATAATAAGTGCTTGATGAATGCTATTATTTTTATAAATGTTATTTTTATTGGTTGAGATGGCCAGACCACTAGTCTCACTTGTCACCTCTCTTCTGCAGCTACTCTCAATCCAGTCCAGTAAGATATTTGCGGCTCCAACCGTGGAATCCTTGCTGAGTTATCCAGCAGGGGCTAAACAAAGCTCACCCCTCCTACCATTTCCCTGTTTCGCTCCTTCCCTCTCTCCTTTCCCATCCCCCAACTGCACTCCCACACAACCACAAACCTCTTTCTGCTTCTTGCCTTTAAGGCACCGATTGATCATGCTAACTGACCAACCAATTTGTTTGTGGTACACCCGAAAGCAACTGCCAGCACCAAGCCAGCACTCAGAGAAATCCCCGTCACCACCTAGATTCAGCTTTTCAGACTGTGAGCCCACTTTTAGACTGTGAGCCCACTGTTGGGTAGGGACTGTCTCTATATGTTACCAATTTGTACTTCCCAAGCGCTTAGTACAGTGCTCTGCACACAGTCAGCACTCAATAAATACGATTGATGATGATGGAAGACATGCTGTATCCCTGTAGTTGGGGGTGAGGCCAGCTTTGGGTTGAGCCACAAGGCATTAAGAGTTGGGTAACCTCCATCAACTCTAGCTCACTCTGACCTCTTTTCTGATCGAAGGGGTTAACGGCAGCACGGCTCTGTCTCCCTGAGAAAATACAAGAGCTGCTTGGTTTGAAAAATAGCCTCAAGCAGGAACAAGATTCAACGCTTTTGGGTTAATAATAATACTGGCATCTGTTAAGTGCCTACTATGTGTGAAGCACTGTATTAAGTGCTGGGCCAGTTAAAAGATAGTCAGATGAGACCCAATCCTTGTCCCATATGGGTCTCACAGTGTAAATAAGTGGGAGGACAAGTGTGCACTCTCCTGTTTACAGATAAAGAGGCTGACGTACAAAGAAGCGAAGTGACTTTCTCAACGCCAAATGGCAGAGACATGATTAGAACTAAAGTCCTCTGATTCTCAGGCCCGTGCTCTTTCCGCAAGCCCACGCTGATTCCCTGTGCCCACCTTACTTTTTCTCCTGGGCAGGTGGCGGACCTTCTCTTTTTGGATAAGTCAGTGCTTCCTGGCCTAGCCTAGTCCCAGTTGCCCCCAGCTATCACAGAAAAATCCCCAGCTGCCTTTATTTTGCAGTCAGCGCTAATCTCCTTTTCTCCTCACAGCCATGAGGATTCATCAGGGGTCTGTAGAACGCCAGGTTTGTTACTTGAGTCTTAGTACCTATCCCACTGTGATATTCAGGCTCCAGTGTAGCTTGGTAATTTCTAAATGTGGCATCCTGTAGCACTGTGTTTCCCCACAGGCATCCAAACTACTTTCTGCCTGAAAGGAGAAGATGTCGATCTCTCACCGGAGAATTCAGGGATGTGACTGTGTAACCGAAGCCAATAACAACAGGCAATTCTCAGTTATTCTGAGCTTGATGATCCAAGTCATTGGCTTCCCTTCCTTCTCCTCCCTTTTGCTGACCTTGTTTCGGCCATCTCACTACCTGTCAGGCCCTGTCTCAGAGAGAAGGCGGAGGTCGAGGGAGGTGAAACCAAAATCAATCCAATTTGTTCCTTCTTGGCTGCTCTGAGGAGAGGTTGTGTGGAAGTAGAGTTTGAAGCTATTGGCTAAAATTGCAGATCTTAGATTAACAGCTCATTAGTTCATTAGTTCATTTGTCCTCTAGATCCATGTCCCCCATTTCCACGGGTGACCGAGAATCGACTGAATAAGCAGAAACGTCGATCAGGTTTAATCCTGATTTATTCCCAGTGGCCACTAACTCAGATCCATCTCCCTGGGGTCCATATCCACTTGTTCTATTAATTTGCTGGGAGAACAAGGTGCTTAAAACTCTACCAGGACTCGTCCTGTTTGGACTTGAGGTTTTTAGTGCAATTTATTGCTCCCCTCTAAGGGCTCTCGGGTAGTAATCAATCAATCAATCAATCCTACTTATTGAGCGCTTACTGTGTGCAGAGCACTGTACTAAGCGCTTGGGAAGTACAAACTGGCAACATATAGAGACAGTCCCTACACATTAGCCCTCAGACTTCATTGTTTTAGGGGTGATGAGTGGGGAAGGGAGAGATGAAAGTTTACTGTCCCATGTACCCAACTTTCCTACATCCATCCCTAGACTTGCCATAGACCTGGGTCGGGTTTAGGACTGTCCCTCAGGAATCCAAAATATCCTTATTTGTTTTTCCCAAGGAGAAGTCCTTCCTGAACCATTGGAACACTGCTTAGTGACAAAAAGCCAGATTGAGGGATATTTGAGGATAAGGTGATTTTTCACACTATGTGGTTTTCAGCCTCTAGAGACTTGGGTCACAGAGATGGTAGAGCAAAATTTACATTTACCAGAGAGAATGATATGGGGCCTGTTCAATCCCTTCATTTTAATCAATCAATCAGTGATATTGATTTTTTTATGGTATTTGTTAAACAGTTCCTATGTGCCAAGCACTGTTCTAAGCACTGGGGTAGATTCATGATAATCAGGTTGGATCCAGTCCATGCCACACGTGGGGATTACAGTTGTAATCCCCATGTTACAGGTGAGTTCACTGAGGCCCAGAGAAGTGAAGTGATTTGCCTGAGTTCACACAGCAGACAAGTGGCAGAGCTGGGACTAGAACCCAAGTCCTTCTGATTCCCAGGCCCGTGCTCTACCCAATAGGTCATGCTAATTCTCATGCTTTCCCCCTTTTAGACTGTGAGCCCACTGTTGGGTAGGGACTGTCTCTATATGTTGCCAACTTGTACTTCCCAAGCGCTTAGTACAGTGCCCTGCACACAGTAAGCGCTCAATAAATACGATTGATGATGATGATGATGATGCTGCTGCTTCTTGATCGAGTGCTAAGTGCAGAGCACTATACAATGCGCTTGGGAGAGCACATTAAAACAGAGTTGCTAGACACATTCCCTGCTTACAACGTACTTAGGGTTTAGAGAACTGTAGAGGACTTTTAGTATGTTGACTGTTCCCTGGCATGTCCCCTCCTTAGTATTTTGGGTTACCACATTCATGTGCATTTAACCCAACCAGGAACAGGAACTGTGGGCCTCCCTCTGAGCCTCAGTTCCATAGCTCTAAGGATGGACTGAGCTATCTTACAAGAAAAGGTTCAGGAAGGACTTCTCCTTGGGAAGAACAAATAAGGATATTTGGCAAAGGCAAAGCAGCAGGGCCTACTTGAAAGAGCATGGGCCCTGGGGTCAGAATACCTGGGTTCTAATCCCAGTTCCAACACTTGTCAGCTGTGTGACCTTGGACAAGTCACTTCTCTATGTCTCAGTTACATCATCTGTAAAATTGGAATTAAAGCTGTGAGCCCCATGTGGGACATGAATTGTGTCCAACCTGATTAGCTTGTATCTACCCCAGTGCATAGTATGGTGCCTGGCACATAGTAAGCGCTTAACAAATACCATAAAAAAATGCAAAACAAAACACCTTCAGATGAATTGATAACCAACCACTCGTTCAATGTCAGTTATCAACAGTCCAATTGTCAAGAAAATCAGTCCTTGACCTGTGGCCCCAACCCTAACTCTGACTCTAACCATAACCCTAGAAGGGATTTTCGACCGGTCAGGTTACTGACAGATTGATTTTGATTTTTGGAAACACTGATAATGAGCCTCATTTGGGAGAGGGACTGTGTCCAATCTGATTGGCTTGTATCTACCCCACTGCTTAGCACATAATGAGTGCATAACAAATATCGAAAAACAACAAAACCAAAAAAAAAAGTGTCAGCATTTAGTGTTCACTGCTTTGATTTTTTTCAGTTCATTGCTCCGTACCAGAACTCCCTGGCTCTTATGAGGGCCCCCTCGGTGGGTTTGGGAGCCAGAGGTGCCAGCCTCTCCAGAACCAGGGGGCAAGAGGGGAAAACTCCCCATACTCTAGCCCTCATTATGGGCCAAATAGTCAGCCTTAGATTTCGGCAGCGGTCCCTCCCAAAGACTTGTGTTCACGTCCAGTTTCAAATTCATGACTTTCCCATTGGGCCTGTAATCTGGGACATGTCACAGGATGTGGGGGACTGCACTCTGGAAGATTTATTGGTACTTGCTTGCCATGATAGTGAACAGGAAATCATCTGTGGGGAAGAGGTCAGGCTTTCCATTAAAAACCAGCGGAAAATCATGTGCATTGTCAGAGGGACCGGGTGATAAATAGGCCCAGGGAGGAGGATGCAATTAAGGAATGAGACCTGGAGGAGAGAAGGTGGGCGACCTCATGGGGTCGTTAGCTCATTTTGTTTAGACCAGAGTCCACTCTTGGGTACCAAACTACGGTGACCCTCCGTCTTCATCTTATTCCACCTTATTACTCCATTGCTTCTTATTATTACTTATGGCTATAATGACAGGATGTCTCATTACCACTTTAATCAATAATAGCAGCCAGTTAACCCCGCTGTTTATGAAGTGAGATTCCCTGCCAATGTGTGCATACCCTTTCCCACCTTGATTTATACCCATTTTCAGCAGGTAGCCAACCAACTGAGGAGCAGGGAAGGGAGGCAAATTTTTTTGGCCTACAAAGGATTGGAAAACATGACTATAGAGGGGAGACCTGGGGACAGGGCAGTCGCAGATAATTCTACGTCCTGTTCTGCCACCTCTTGTAATCAATCAATCAATCAATCGTATTTATTGAGCGTTTCTGTGTGCAGAGCACTGTACTAAGCGCTTGGGAAGTACAAGTTGGCAACACATAGAGACAGTCCCTACCCAACAGTGGGCGCGAAGAGTCCAGAGTTGTCTCCTACTGCATGACCTTACCCCGGTTCTAACAGGTGTTTTTCTATTTCTTTGAAGTTCATCCTTCCTGGTTCTCCGAGGTTAACTGGAACCCAAAGCTGCCCACCTCTGGCCTTGTGAAACCAAGTTCATAGTAGAGGTCAAGCAGTAGGGGTGAAAATGGAAATTTGGAGCCAATCCTCCAATCTTTCCCAACTGGGCATGGAGTGCTAGATCTCGGTCAGGGATGCGGAAGCTGGATGGGCTTTGCCTGAAACGAATCAGGTCTTTAGGGAGGAAGTTTAGATTTCCCTATGTCCTCTGCAGCCCTCAAATATCGACACATCGAGGCCCTGAGTCACTGTTTATGTTCCGTTCCCAGGAAGAGCCAAGCCCCTGGCCCCTTCAAACAGGAAGCTTTTAAGAGAAAATGTCCTTCACAAAAATAAAAAGGAGAAGAGAGACAGAGGACAACTGACTTACTTGATTTCTGTTTGTCCTCCTGCTTTGCGGGCAATTTGGACTAGATCCTTCCCATATCGCTCTTCAGCTTGTGCCCTGTGAGTGACAAAATTCATTCACTGATTCCAAGTCAGAAAAAGGGAATCGAGACGAATATTAACTGGGTCAAGGAGCATCTTCAGACCAACCAACTTAAACCTTATAGCGCCGATGACAGTCTCTCGCCCGAGGGACAGAAGCTAGGCCGGAGATCCCGAATGAAGGATGTTGGCCTAAAATGTCTGCCATTTCTTTAGCTTATTTCTGAAAAGGTGTCATATACCAGCAGGCCATCAGCCCACAGTCCTCCCTCCCTCTCCTTTACAGCACACAGGCTACTCGAGATATTAGGAAAGCTGCTAGGCGGTGAGGCACTGAAACTTCTTGGGTTCTCTCAATTTGTCTTCCATGTTGAATGCGTTTGTGTGGGTGTGTGATTTGGAAACCTTGTTGCCTACCTTTCCTTGAAAATTTTCAAGAGGGATAGAAAGTAGGAGAGGTTCAGGCTCTTCAGAAGTTAGCCGGCAATTCTCGGTGTCATTTTATACCTGAGTGGGTTCTCTTGCATGTGTGTGGTTTCCCCACCCAGCCTGCCCCTTGTACATTTTCTGATTAGGTAGTGGTCCTGTTCTCTCATGAGTTCTGGCTGTCCCAAAGGGAGGAGAAACCAGAGTAGGGGGCTTAAGGAGGTTGAAGTTCCAGGGGTATGGGTCTGAGAGTGTTGTTGGGTAGGGACCCTCTCTATATGTTGCCGACTTGTACTTCCCAAGCGCTTAGTACAGTGCTCTGCACATAGTAAGCGCTCAATAAATATGAATGAATGAATGAATCTGGGAGAGGAAGGCAGGGCTGAAGGAGAGGGTGCAAGTGCCTTGTGGACAAAGTGTATGCCAGTCCAACTATGGTATATGTTAAATGCTTACTTTGTGTACTATACTAAGTGCTGGGAAAGATTCAAGATAATCAGGTGAGACCCAATCCCAGACCCACATGGGTCCCAGTTTAAGTCACCCTCTTACCTTCTCTGGGCCCCATCCAACCTTGTCCCATATAGAAGACTGCTTTGGATAGTTCCTCTAGAATCACTCAAATCAATCAATCAATCATATTTATTGAGCGCTTACTGTGTGCAGAGCACTGTACTAAGCGCTTGGGAAGTACAAGTTGGCAACATATAGAGACAGTCCCTACCCAACAGTGGGCTCACAGTCGAAAAGGGGGAGACAGAGAACAAAACCAAACATACTAACGAAATAAAATAAATAGAATAGATATGTACAAGTAAAATAAATAAATGAATAGAGTAATAAATATGTACAAACATATATACATATATACAGGTGCTGTGGGGAAGGGAAGGATGTTTTCAAGATGTTTTATGATTAGGTGTATCAACTATTCCTCACACCAACTTTAGGAAGACACCTTCCCAAAGAAGCACAGGGAAGATACGGAGTAACGGGTTTGGTGACAGAGACAGGATTAGAACGCAGAGCCTGCAAGCCTCTAGTTAGCAGCCTGGTGGAATCCTCACCATTGTCCTCTGCTAATTACAGATAAGATCCTGAGCCTGGCCAATGGTGCAGTGACCAAGGGCTGCCCTGCAGGGAGAAAGAAGGCCCAGGTTCAGACGAAGATGAGATGGCAGATTAAGGAGTTGGAGCAATTCCTTTGGCCAGTAATTCTGCTCCTCAAAGCCCCTGCCACCCTACATCAGAGCTGGCCCTGGTCAATCTTAGAGCTGGGGGCATGATACCCCAAGTTATCTCTCAGATTCTAAGTCACCCATTAAGATTGTTGTGGACCCCTGCGATGTTTGGAGTGTGGTCAAGTGTAGCTAATAAGATAACAGCAGTGGAGAGGGAGTAAAGCAAAGATAAAGTGAGGCGATTTATATGAACACTGCTATCTTATTTTGGAGCCAAAGATCAGGTATGGAACATAGAAAACACCTCAGAGGCAGTGTGGCCTAATAAGAAGGGCATGAGGCTGGGAGACGAGAACGTAGTTCTATTTCCAGCTCTGCCACTGCCGGCTGTGTGACCTTGGGCAGGTCACTTAATTTCTCGGTACTTTGATCCTTATCAGCAAACTGGAGATAAGATCCCTGCTCTTCTTCCTACCTCTTGGTCTGGCAGCCCCTTGTGGGACCGGTCAGTACTTAAATTCATTCATTCATTCGATTGTATTTATTGAGCGCTTGCTGTGTGCGGAGCACTGTACTAAGTGCTTGGAAAGTGCAATTCAGCAATAAAGAGAGACGATCCCTGCCCACACTGGGTTTACAGTCTCTAGAGAGGTCGAATGGTCTAGTGAAAAGAACAGAGGACTGGGAAATCTGGGCAAGTCATTCAGTCTTTCCAGATCTCGTTTTCCTCATCTGTAAAATGAGGATAAAATACCTGCTTTTCCTACCCCTCCAATTATGTGGGAAAGGGACTGTGTCCAATCTGATGTTTGTCTATCTACCCCAGTGCTTAGCACTAAGTAAGCACTTAACAAATACCATCACTATTCTTATCACTATATTAAGAAGGGAAACTGAGGACTGTAGAATGTAAAAAGGCCTTTAGCCTC